>NC_041388.1:89662951-89689549 GCF_002162155.2 Triticum dicoccoides
ACCTCCCGGTACTCCAAAAAATCCCCAAACCTCTTCGGAACCATTCCGGTGTCCGTATATAACCTTCCAATATATCAATCTTTACCTCTCGACCATTTCGAGACTCCTCGTCATGTCCGTGATCTCATACAGTACTCCGAACAAACTTCAGTCACCAAAACACACAACTCATAATACAAATCATCATCGAACGTTAAGCGTGCGGACCCTACAGGTTCGAGAAATATGTAGACATGACCGAGACACATCTTCAGTCAATAACCAATAGCGGAACCTGGATGCTCATATTGGTTCCTACATATTCTACGAAGATCTTTATTGGTCAAATCGCATAACAACATACGTCATTCCCTTTGTCATCGCTATGTTACTTGCCCGAGATTCGATCGTCGGTATCATCATACCTAGTTCAATCTCGTTGCCGGCAAGTCTATTTACTCATTTCGTAATGCATCATCCCGCAACTAACTCATTAGTCACATTGCTTGCAAGGCTTATAGTGATGTGCATTACCGAGAGGGCCCAGAGATACCTCTCCGATACAAGGGAGTGGCAAATCCTAATCTTGATCTATACCAACCCAACAAACACCTTTGGAGACACATGTAGAGCATCTTTATAATCACCCAGTTACGTTGTGACGTTTGATAGCACACAAGGTGTTCCTACAGTATTCGGGAGTTGCATAATCTCCTAGTCATAGGAATATGTATAAGTCATGAAGAAAGCACTATCAATAAAACTAAATGATCATAATGCTAAGCTAACTGATGGGTCTTGTCCATCTCATCATTCTCTAATGATGTGATCCCGTTCATCAAATGACAACACATGTCTATGGTCAGGAAACTTAACCATCTTTGATTAACGAGCGAGTTAAGTAGAGGCATACTAGGGACACTCTGTTTGTCTATGTATTCACACATGTACTAAGTTTCTGGTTAATACAATTCTAGCATGAATAATAAACATTTATCATGATATAAGTAAATATAAATAACAACTTTATTATTTCCTCTAGGGCATATTTCCTTAGTCTCCCACTTGCACTAGAGTCAATAATCTAGATTACATAGTAATGATTCTAAAGCCCATGCAGTCTTGGTGTTGATCATGTTTTGCTCGTGGAAGAGGTTTAGTCAACGGGTCTACAACATTCAGATCCATATGTATCTTGCAAATCTCTATGTCCCCCTCCTTGACTTGATCCGGATGGAATTGAAGCGTCTCTTGATGTATTTGGTTCTCTTGTGAAATCTAGATTCCTTCGCCAAGGCAATTGCTCCAGTATTGTCACAAAAGATTTTCATTGGACCCGATGCACTAGGTATTACACCTAGATCGTATATGAACTCCTTCATCCAGACTCCTTCATTTTCTGCTTCTGAAGGAGCTATGTACTCCGCTTCACACGTAGATCCCACTACTGTAGGATGCTGCTAACGCGACACTACGATCAGAGACCCTTAGACGAAACTGTGTGCAATGCAATAATCGCAAACAGTGGTGTAAAAAACCTATCAAAAAAGGTGCAAAACATTTGCGATGGAGGATACATCAAACACGGTTCATATTTTAGTTGCATGTGTGATTAAGGGCATACGGTTCGGTTCAATTAACCGTTTTCGATGAGGAGGAACAAAAGAACGGGCAACCAGATGAAGGTGTGTGCGATGTATAGCATACGGTTCACTCGGATGACCTGTTTGTGATTAGGAAACACAAAAGGAACGGTCAGCTAGACCAAGGTGTGTGCGATGTACAACATACAGTTCAGTCGGATGAACTGTTTGTGATTAGGCAACACAAAAGAAACGGTCCGCCAGATCAAGGTGTGTGCGATATACGACATGCGGTTCACTTGGATGTTTGCGTTGAGACAAGAGAACATAAACGGTTCAATATAAAAAATACCATAAATATTGCAAGGTTCAAATTCAAATATTACAACGCCCAAATTCAAACATTGCAAACCGCGTCATTTCTAAAAAGGGATCAGCCGCTGACAAGTCATGTATGGGTTTGACACAATGACTTCCAATTGCTTTGCCATATGCTCTTCCAATATGAAGTTTGGCATTTTTAGAGGCACTTCCATTCCGTAGTACCTGCCGGCTCTGATAATCATACCATTGATCTTTCCTAATTAAATGTGTGTTCAACCTCAGCACCCTCAGCACCTTTGCTTTGGCAAGAAAGAACCTGGCGAGTGTAATCTCCGGTAAGGTCCCTCGATAGGAGTTCAAAGTAATATTTGAGAGATGCAGGTCCAGGCATTCGATGTGATTGTCATTATAAACATTATCCACCTCCGGGCCTATTATTATCTGCAAAATAAGAGAACGTGTTAGTGCCTACATGCAGTTTTGAACACTGCTACACGCCCATTTGGTTTGCATGATTTGTAAAATGCACCAACGTGCCATCTTCGATCTGGCATGATTAACATGCGCATTTGATTACAATCTAGAAACATGTAGCCTTCTTCACAAGAGGTTGGATTGGATGAAAAATTCCCTAAGAAAACTAGTACGGATGATTCCAAAGGAGAAATGCTTATGGACGATTGTAACCATATGAATGAAGCAACCAATATGGGGTGGGGGTGTATGTCCTAAAATCCTCCAAAATTCCTTCAGAAATTGTAGTACATTGTCATTGTAAAAAGGTGAAAAATTTGAACTCCCTTATGGTTAACATTTAACAGGAAAGGAACATCACCTCGATATATATCTTTGACAGGCACGGAAAGCATCTCAGGCAACTGACAACTTGGTCCAGGTTGGGGCCGACAGATTCTAGTGCCAGACCTTCACTGTGCCTAGAGTCTGGGTGAATCTTCACTGGATGATAGACGGACATACATCTTCAAAACTAGAAATAATGTTGATATCAAGAAGGAGAGGTATATAAGGCGACTGTTGTACCTGAAAGTTGTAGTATTTGACAGACGAGTAGCCCACCACTTTCAATTTCAGCACAGAAATGACATTGATTCTTGTTGGACCTTGTTGATCAACTACAAGTAATCTCTCAAGTGAAGGTGTGTCCTGGATGACCATATTGTGGTCCACATTTTGTGATCTCTCGTTGCAGCACCAGCAACACACATAAATAGTCCGGAGAGTCCTGGAGGTGATGTGCAAGGTACTCGACCAATTCATCGCTTGAAGATGAAGGAACTCGAGTGCTATACAGCCGCGGAGCACGCGCTCCATGTCATCCTTTGGGATGCGGATGACAACGAGCTCGAGGTGCTTCAGTCATGGTAGAAAAAGAGCGGGCGCGTCATTAAAGGGGGGTGACAGTTCATGAACTTGGCGACGCGCAACATGGGCGCAAAGCGGAGCGCGGGCGTTGGTAGTAATCGCATATGCCCATCCTTATAACTTAGCTTCTCGAGTTGATCTATGGCGGGGGATCGGAACCACTCGTCAAGCTTGGCTCGGTCCTTGCCATTGGAACGAAACTTGCCCGTGATAAGGCCTTTGATTGGGCCATCGTGACTGCTGAGGATCTGGGAGAACGCAACCAAGCTTTGGCGATAGCCATGGCAGAGCTTGTGGGCGTCGATGAGGTCAACGGGGGTGCGGAGCCATAGGGTGCGCCACCGCCGGGAAAGGGCAGCTGTCCTCGCCCGATATTTGATTGGGAGGAGGGATATGATGACTATCAACATATCATCGGGGAGGTTGTTGATGAAGTCTAGGCTTGCTGGAGTCGCTTGCGGTTCTTTCTCGACCCGCCTACGCTTGTTGGCAGCCTCATTCTCCACCTCGTCGACGGCGAAAAAAACCTCTGTCTCCATATTCATGCCGTGCTCCGGTGCTTCAGCAGCCTCGGCGTTGCCACTCCCTCCGATGGGGCGCTTCGGCGGCATCCTCGTACACTGACGGCTTTGAGGACTCAGAGCGGCATCGATGTTGCAGGCGGAGAGAGAGGAATTGTGTGTGTGGCGAGGATGAGGGGGTGCGGCCGCTCGGTGTCGCCGTTAATATAGACCAGTGGGAGCGAGGCGGGCGGCGGTCAAAGGCTGTCTCGCTTCCTGGTGAGAACGACTGCTTAATCTCTAGTATGAATGAAATATATGCTTAATTACTGAATTTTAGTTGCAAAAAATAGATAGTGCTATTGATTTTTAGCTGCATATTTTGACAAATAGCAGTGTCTCTTGGCTTAGCGCCGAAGTCTCGCTTTAATTTGCATACCAATCTGAACCGTTTGCATTGAAGAGATGCACAGATCCTGCATTGAACAGCTTGTACGCTTCCCGGTGAGCCTGCACACTGGACTGCGCTCGCACGCCTCCCATTCAGTTAAGCAACTGTCCACACGGCACCTCCTATAGCCATTAAAACCAAGACACGTGGCGTCATGTGAATGGTAAACAGAACACACACGGTTTGAATTATACAAACGTTTGAGATATTAAAGTGGCAGCTATTTTTCCAAAATGCCTTTGTTGGCTGTCATTATTCGAGTGCGCCTTCTCTCAAAATGGACACAAAAATACCACAACATGTCGGGCGCCCTTCCATGATAGCATGCCAAGTTTCATGAATTTCAGACAAGTTTTAGATTTACTAGAATTTAAAAACAAAGTATCTCAACATTTTGCTAGCAATCAACGGTGCCCTGGTGTTTGAAATTCATTCCCATTTCTTGCATGCACCCAAGGACACAGATTTGATTTTTCAACCAATTTATATGCACTGGAGCATGTGCATGTAGTTCAAATTTGAATTATGCACATAAATGCATTGAAAACTCACGTAATGCATAAAAATGTCCAAACGAACCCCGAAAAATCATAAAAAATAACACAACACTCCTATTGTTCTATGTTGACACGAGAAATTTTTTGAAATCAATAAGAAGCAATGGATATCGTTTCGTCCCCAAAGGTGGGGTGTTCCCTATCAAAATCATCATGTTTGTTGTGAGAAGCTCTGGTTTGTGAGAAGCATATACCCAAACCTGCCCCAAATAGGACAAAAAATTTACCACGACATGTTGATGCCGCTCCATGATAGCATGCCAAGTTTCATGAATTTCAGACGAATTTTGGATTTACTAGAATTTAAAAACCAGGCACTCAATGTTTTGCCGGCAATCAACGGTGCCCTGGTGTTTGAAATTCATTCCATTTCTTGCATGGGACCTAAGCATGCACCCAAGGACACAAATTTGATTTTTCAACCAATTTATATGCACTGGAGCATGTGCATGTAGTTCAAATTTGAATTATGCACATAAATGCATTGAAAACTCAATTAATGCATAAAAATGTCCAAACGAACCCTAAAAAATCACAAAAAATAGCACAACACTCCTGTTGTTCTATGTTGACACAAGAAAAAATTTGAAAGCAATAAGAGGCAATGGATATTGTTTTGTCCCCAAAGGTGGGAGGTTCCCTATCGAAACCATCATGCTTGTTGTGAGAAGCTCTAGTTTGTGAGAAGCATATACCCAAACCTACCCCACATGGGACAAAAAATTTACCACGACATGTTGATGCCGCTCCATGATAGCATGCCAAGTTTCATGAATTTCAGATGAGTTTTGGGTTTACTAGTATTTTAAAACAAGGTATCTCAATGTTTGCGGACGAGTGACGGTGGTAGGGTGTTTGACATTCATTCCCATTTCTTGCATGGGACCTAAGCATGCACCCAAGGACAAAGATTTGATTTTTCAAGCAATTTATATGCAATGGAGCATGTGCATGTAATTCAAATTTGAACTATGCACATAAATGCATTGAAAACTCACTTAATGCATAAAAATGTCCAAACGAACCCCGAAAAATCATAAAAAATAACACAACACTCCTGTTGTTCTATGTTGACACGAGAAATTTTTTGAAAGCAATAAGAGGCAATGGATATTGTTTCGTCCCCAAAGGTGGGATGTTCCCTATCAAAACCATCATGCTTGTTGTGAGAAGCTCTGGTTTGTGAGAAGCATATACCCAAACCTACCCCAAATGGGATAAAAAATTTACAATGACATGTTGATGCCGCTCCATGATAGCATGCCTAGTTTCATGAATTTCAGACGAGTTTTGGATTTACTAGAATTTTAAAACAAGGTATCTCAATGTTTGCGGACGTATGACGGTGGCAGGGTGTTTGACATTCATTCCCATTTCTTGCATGGGACCTAAGCGTGCACCCAAGGACAAAGATTTGATTTTTCAACCAATTTATATGCAATGGAGCATGTGCATGTAGTTCAAATTTTAACTATGCACATAAATGCATTGAAAACTCACTTAATGCATAAAAATGTCCAAACGAACCCCGAAAAGCCACAAAAAATAACACAACACTCCTGTTGTTCTATGTTGACATGAGAATTTTTTTGAAAGCAATAGAAGGCAATGGATATCATTTTGTCCCCAAAGGTGGGGCGTTCCCTACCGAAACCATCATGCTTGTTGTGAGAAGCTCTGGTTTGTGAGAAGCATATACCCAAACCTGCCCCAAATGGGACAAAAAATTTACCACGACATGTTGATGCTGCTCCATGATAGCATGCCAAGTTTCATGAATTTCAGACGAGTTTTGGATTTACTAGAATTTAAAAACCATGCACTCAATGTTTTGTCGGCAATCAACGGTGCCCTGGTGTTTGAAATTCATTCCATTTCTTGCATGGGACCTAAGCATGCACCCAAGGACACAAATTTGATTTTTCAACCAATTTATATGCACTGGAGCATGTGCATGTAGTTCAAATTTGAATTATGCACATAAATGCATTGAAAACTCAGTTAATGCATAAAAATGTCCAAACGAACCCTGAAAAATCACAAAAAATAACACAACACTCCTATTGTTCTATGTTGACACGAGAAAAAAATTGAAAGCAATAAGAGGCAATGGATATCGTTTCGTCCCCAAAGGTGGGATGTTCCCTATCGAAACCATCATGCTTGTTGTGAGAAGCTCTGGTTTGTGAGAAGCATAGACCCAAACCTGCTGTAACACCCCGGATATAACTTTCCCAATTTGTACTCCAACTCTTGCCGTTTCCGGCGTTAAGTTATATTTATTTCCTCGGGTTCAGGTTTTGTCTCCGTGTGTTGTTGTCGCTGTCATGCATCTCATATCATGTCATCATGTGCATTGCATTTGCATACGTGTTCGTCTCATGCATTCGAGCATTTTCCCCGTTGTCCATTTTGCATTTCGGCGCTTCGTTCTCCTCCGGCGGTCATTTCTAGCTTTCTTTCGTGTGTGGGGATTAAACATTTCCGGATTGGACCGAGACTTGCCAAGCGGCCTTGGTTTACTACCGGTAGACCGCCTGTCAAGTTTCGTACCATTTGGACTTCGTTTGATACCCGAACGGTTAACCGAGGGACTGAAGAGGCCTCGTGTGTGTTGCAGCCCAACACCCCTCCAATTTGGCCCAAAATCCACCTAACTCTGCTCCATCACCTAGAGCATTCGATCACGATCGTGTGGCCGAAAACCGCACCTCATTTGGACTCTCCTAGCTCCCTCTACCTATATATATGTGCAACCCTCCGAAATTCGCGGTCTAACCCTAGCCTTCCCCTACCTCGCGCACCGGACACTTCTCCCCCCGCAGCCCGGACATGTCCGACCGCCACCTCCGACGAATCACCGCCTGCCACGTCAGCACGCCGCCCTCTCTCTCCTCCTCCCGCCACCGCCGGCCCGCGGGGCCCGAGGCAGGCCCGCGCGGGCCCAGATCTGCCAGTCGCCGCAGTCGCCCGAGCGCCTCGCTCTCCCGCTCGCCGGAGATCGCCTTCACCGCGCCTCACCGGACTCCGACGATCCCCTCCACCCTGGTCGCCGCCACCCCGACACCGCCTCGGTTCCCGTGCGCCTCCGGCGACCTCGCCGGACCCGGCCGCCGCCCTGGCTCAGATCCGGCCAGGTGGGATCAGATCCACCCGGCCCGCCAACCAAACGGCCTCGCCTTGCCCGGATCTCCTCGTCCCGGGTCCTCCTCGTCCCGGTTCTCGCGGGGTATAATTTCTTCTAAGTCCTAAATCGCAGATCCAAGTTGCCATGTTCGTAGCTCCGTAACTCTGCATTCATAGCTCCGATTCATGCATATAGCATATCGAAATGTTCATCTCAGAGAGTACATCATTTCATTACATTGCATCATTTTCATTTGAGCTCATCTTGATGTCCGAAATGCTGTTAGAAGAGGGCTACTTGAGTTAATTGTCAGATCTGCTACTCCGTTTAGCACTTTTGTCATTTTTGCCATGATTATTGTGTGCATGATATGCCCGTGAGTTCTACATGTGTTTTGTTAAGGGTTTTGTCATCTTTCCAGAGGTGCAGCCCATGTATTTTTGTGATGAGTGTGGTGACTTGTGCAAGCTTGCAAAGTGGTGCACTTGCTAATTCTGTTTTCAGGGACTTAGTAATTTCACTAAGTCCTGAAGCTGTTTATCTCATGATGCCATATGTTCTTGTTGTTTCGTAGTGATCCGTGCCTTGTAGTGCTATATCCATTCATGCCTTTTTTTGCAATTATGGAGCACCCTAGCTTGAGTCAATCGAGCTCTACTTTTGCTACTTTATGAATCTGGGCAGATTGTCAACTTGTTTGCAATTTTGCCGGTGATGTTGTAGTTGATCCATGCATGCTATGCTATTGTTCTTGCCATGTATAGCTTGCATTTTGTGCCTTCTTGATGGGTGCATGCTTGTCTTGCCATGACTTGCACCGTAGTGAGTGCATCGAGCTCGTAAACATGCCTACTTGAGTTATATTTCAGCATGTGTCAGTTTTCACTAAGTATGAAAACTGATTATGTTTTTGCTATGTTCGCGTGCTCGCAGTTGTATTTTATGATCCCTTTTGGCTCAAGGTCATGTCTGTACATGCTAGGCTCGTCAAGTCAACCTAAGTGTTTGCATGTGTAAATCTGTATTACACCCGTTGTATGTGAACGTCGGAATCTAACACACCCGATCATCACGTGGTGCTTCGAAACAACGAACTGTCGCAACGGTGCACAGTTAGGAGGAACACTTTCTTGAAATTATTATGAGGGATCATCTTATTTACTACCGTCATTCTAAGTAAACAAGATGCAAAAACATGATAAACATCACATGCAATCAAATAATAATAGTGACATGATATGGCCAATATCACATAGCTCCTTTGATCTCCATCTTGGGGCTCCATGATCATCTCGTCACCGGCATGACACCATGATTTCCATCATCATGATCTCCATCATCGTGTCTCCATGAAGTTGCTCGCCACTATTACTTCAACTACTATGGCTAACACGTTTAGCAATAAAGTAAAGTAATTTACACGTCGTTTCTCAATGACACGCATGTCATACAAAAAAATAAAGACAACTCCTATGGCTCCTGCCGGTTGTCATACTCATCGACATGCAAGTCGTGATTCCTATTACAATAGCATGAACATCTCATACATCACATATATATCATTCATCATTCATCACAACTTTGGCCATATCACATCACAAAACACTTGCTGCAAAAACAAGTTAGACGTCCTCTAATTGTTGTTGCAAGTTTTACGTGGCTGCAATAGGGTTCTAGCAAGAATGTTTTCTTACCTACGTGAAAGCCACAACGTGATTTGTCAACTTCTATTTACCCTTCATAAGGACCCTTTTCATCGAATCCGCTCCAACTAAAGTGGGAGAGACAGACACCCGCCAGCCACCTTATGCAACTAGTGCATGTCAGTCGGTGGAACCGGTCTCACGTAAGCGTTCGTGTAAGGTTGGTCCGGGCCGCTTCATCCCACAATACCGTTGAAGCAAAATAAGACTAGTAGCGGCAAGAAAGTTGACAACATCTACGCCCACAACAAATTGTGTTCTTCTCGTGCAAAAGGAACTACACATAGACCTAGCTCATGATGCCACTGTTGGGGAACGTTGCAGAAAACAAAAATTTTCCTACGGTTTCACCAAGATCCATCTAGGAGTTCATCTAGCAACGAGTGATCGGATTGCATCTACATACCTTTGTAGATCACGCGCGAAAGCGTTCAAAGAACGGGGATGAGGAAGTCGTACTCGACGTGATTCAAATCACCGGAGATCCTAGCGCCGAACGGACGACACCTCCGCGTTCAACACACGTACGGTCAGCGCAACGTCTCCTCCTTCTTGATCCAGCAAGGGGGAAGGAGAGGTTGAGGAAGATGGCTCCAGCAGCAGCACGACGGCGTGGTGGTGGTGGAGCTGCAGTACTCCGTCAGGGCTTCGCCAAGCTCTACGGAGGAGGAGGAGGTGTTGGAGAGGGAGAGGGAGGCGCCAGGGCTTAGGTGTGGCTGCCCTCCCTTCCCCCCACTATATATAGGGCCAAGGGAGAGGGGGGGGGGGCGCAGCCTTGTCCCTTCCTCCAAGGAAGGGTGCGGCCAGGGAGGAGTCCATCCTCCCCAATGCACCTAGGAGGTGCCTTCCCCTTTTAGGACTCTTCCTTTCCCTTATCTCTTGGCGCATGGGCCTCTTGGAGCTGGTTCCCTTGGCCCATATAGGCCAAGGCGCACACCCCTACAGCCCATGTGCCCCCCCGGGGCATGTGGACCCCCGGACCCCTTTCGGCACTCCCGGTACAATACCGATAATGCGCGAAACTTTTCCGGCGACCAAAACAAGACTTACCATATATAATTCTTTACCTCCGGACCATTCCGGAACTCCTCGTGACGTCCGAGATCTCATCTGGGACTCCGAACAACATTCGGGTTACTACATATACATATCCCTACAACCCTAGCGTCACCGAACCTTAAGTGTGTAGACCCTACGGGTTCGGGAGACATGTAGACATGACCGAGATTGCTCTCCGGTCAATAACCAACAGCGGGATCTGGATACCCATGTTGGCTCCCACATGCACCTCGATGATCCCATCGGATGAACCACGATGTCGAGGATTCAAGCAACCCCGTATACAATTCCCTTTGTCAATCGGTATGTTACTTGCCCGAGATTCGATCGTCGGTATCCCAATACCTCGTTCAATCTCGTTACCGGCAAGTCACTTTACTCGTACCGTAATGCATGATCCTGTGACCAGACACTTGGTCACTTTGAGCTCATTATGATGATGCATTACCGAGTGGGCCCAGTGATACCTCTCCGTCATACGGAGTGACAAATCCCAGTCTTGATCCGTGTCAACCCAACAGACACTTTCGGAGATACCCGTAGTATACCTTTATAGTCACCCAGTTATGTTGTGACGTTTGGTACACCCAAAGCACTCCTACGGTATCCGGGAGTTACACGATCTCATGGTCTAAGGAAAAGATACTTGACATTGGAAAACTCTAGCAAACGAACTATACGACCTTGTGCTATGTTTAGGATTGGGTCTTGTCCATCACATCATTCTCCTAATGATGTGATCTCGTTATCAATGACATCCAATGTCCATAGTCAGGAAACCATGACTATCTGTTGATCAACGAGCTAGTCAACTAGAGGCTTACTAGGGACATGTTGGTGTCTAAGTATTCACACATGTATTACGATTTCCGGATAACACAATTATAGCATGAATAAAAGACAATTATCATGAACAAGGAAATATAATAGTAATCCTTTTATTATTGCCTCTAGGGCATATTTCCAACAGTCTCCCACTTGCACTAGAGTCAATAATCTAGTTACATTGTGATGAATCGAAGACCCATGGAATTCTGGTGTTGATCATGTTTTGCTCTTGGGAGAGGTTTAGTCAACAGATCTGCTACATTCAGGTCCGTATGTACTTTACAAATATCTATGTCTCCATCTTGAACATTTTCACGAATGGAGTTGAAGCGACGCTTGATGTGCCTTGTCTTCTTGTGAAACCTGGGCTCCTTGGCAAGAGCAATAGCTCCAGTGTTGTCACAGAAGAGCTTGATCGGCCCTGACGCATTGGGTATGACTCCTAGGTCGGTGATGAACTCCTTCACCCAAATTGCTTCATGCGCTGCCTCCGAGGCTGCCATGTACTCCGCTTCACATGTAAATCCCGCCACGACGCTCTGCTTGCAATTGCACCAGCTTACTGCCCCACCATTCAAAATATACACGTATCCGGTTTGTGACTTAGAGTCATCTAGATCTGTGTCGAAGCTAGCGTCGACGTAACCTTTTACGACGAGCTCTTCGTCACCTCCATAAACGAGAAACATTTCCTTAGTCCTTTTCAGGTACTTCAGGATATTTTTGACCGCTGTCCAGTGTTCCTTGCCGGGATTACTTTGGTACCTTCCTACCAAACTTACGGCAAGGTTTACATCAGGTCTGGTACACAGCATGGCATACACAATAGAACCTATGGCTGAGGCATAGGGGATGACACTCATATCTTCTATATCTTCTGCCGTGGTCGGACATTGAGCTGAGCTCAATTTCACACCTTGCAACACAGGCAAGAACCCCTTCTTAGACTGATCCATATTGAACTTCTTCAATATCTTATCAAGGTATGTGCTTTGTGAAAGACCTATGAGGCGTCTTGATCTATCTCTGTAGATCTTGATGCCTAATATATAAGAAGCTTCTCCAAGGTCCTTCATTGAAAAACTCTTATTCAAGTAGGCCTTAATGCTGTCCAAAAGCTCTATATCATTTCCCATCAAAAGTATATCATCTACATATAATATGAGAAATGCTACAGAGCTCCCACTCACTTTCTTGTAAACGCAGGCTTCTCCATAAGTCTGCATAAACCCAAACGCTTTGATCATCTCATCAAAGCGAATGTTCCAACTCCGAGATGCTTGCACCAGCCCATAAATCGTGCGTTGGAGCTTGCACACCTTGTCAGCATTCTTAGGATCGACAAAACCTTCCGGCTGCATCATATACAATTCTTCCTTAAGGAAACCATTAAGGAATGCCGTTTTGACGTCCATTTGCCATATCTCATAATCATAGAATGCGGCAATTGCTAACATGATTCGGACGGACTTCAGCTTCGCTACCGGTGAGAAAGTCTCATCATAGTCAACCCCTTGAACTTGTCGATAACCCTTAGCGACAAGCCGAGCTTTATAGATGGTCACATTACCATCCGCGTCTGTCTTCTTCTTAAAGATCCATTTATTTTCTATGGCTCGCCGCTCAATGGGCAAGTCAGTCAAAGTCCATACTTCGTTTTCATACATGGATCCTATCTCAGATTTCATGGCTTCTAGCCATTTGTCGGAATCCGGGCCCACCAACGCTTCTTCATAGTTCGAAGGTTCACCATTGTCTAACAACATGATTTCCAAGACAGGGTTGCCGTACCAATCTGGTGCGGAACGTGTCCTTGTGGACCTTCAAATTTTAGTAGGAGCTTGATCAGAAGTATCTTGATCATCATCATTAACTTCCTCTCTAGTCGGTGCAGGCACCTCAGGAACATTTTCTTGAGTTGCGCCATTTTCCGGTTCAAGAGGTAATACTTCATCAAGTTCTACTTTCCTCCCACTTACTTCTTTCGAGAGAAACTCCTTCTCTAGAAAGGATCCATTCTTGGCAACAAAGATCTTGCCTTCGGATCTGAGGTAGAAGGTATACCCAATAGTTTCTTTAGGGTATCCTATGAAGACGCATTTTTTCCGACTTGGGTTCGAGCTTTTCAGGTTGAAGTTTCTAGACATAAGCATCGCATCCCCAAACTTTTAGAAACGACAGCTTAGGTTTCTTCCCAAACCATAATTCATACGGTGTCGTCTCAACGGATTTCGACGGAGCCCTATTTAAAGTGAATGCGGCAGTCTCTAAAGCATAGCCCCAAAAAGATAGCGGTAAATCGGTAAGAGACATCATAGATCGCACCATATCTAATAGAGTGCGATTACGATGTTCGGACACACCATTACGCTGAGGTGTTCCAGGCGGCGTGAGTTGTGAAACTATTCCACATTTTCTTAAGTGTGTGCCAAATTCATGACTCAAGTATTCTCCTCCACGATCTGATCGCAGGAACTTGATTTTCCTGTCACGTTGATTCTCAACCTCACTCTGAAATTCCTTGAACTTTTCAAAGGTCTCAGACTTGTGTTTCATTAAATAGACATACCCATATCTACTCAAGTCATCAGTAAGGGTGAGAACATAACGATAGCGACCGCGAGCCTCAACACTCATTGGACCGCACACATTAGTATGTATGATTTCCAATAAGTTGGTTGCTCGCTCCATTGTTCCTAAGAACGGAGTCTTGGTCATTTTACCCATGAGGCATGGTTCGCACATGTCAAATGATTCGTAATCAAGAGACTCTAAAAGTCCATCAGCATGGAGCTTCTTCATGCGTTTGACACCTATGTGACCAAGGCGGCAGTGCCACAAGTATGTGGGACTATCATTATCAATCTTACATCTTTTGGTACTCACACTATGAACATGTGTAGCATTACGCTCGAGATTCATTAAGAATAAACCATTCACCATCGGAGCATGACCATAAAACATATCTCTCATATAAATAGAACAACCATTATTCTCGGATTTAAATGAGTAGCCATCTCGAATTAAATGAGATCCTGATACAATGTTCATGCTCAAAGCTGGCACTAAATAACAATTATTAAGGTTTAAAACTAATCCCGAAGGTAAATGTAGAGGTAGCGTGCCGACGGCGATCACATTGACCTTGGAACCATTCCCGACGCGCATCATCACCTCGTCCTTCGCCAGTCTCCGCTTATTCCGCAGCTCCTGTTTTGAGTTACAAATGTGAGCAACCGCACCGGTATCAAATACCCAGGAGCTACTGCGAGTACTGGTAAGGTACACATCAATTACATGTATATCACATATACCTTTCGTTTTGCCGGCCTTCTTGTCCGCTAAGTATTTGGGGCAGTTCCGCTTCTAGTGACCACTTTTCTTGCAATAAAAGCACTCAGTCTCGGGCTTGGGTCCATTCTTTGGCTTCTTCCCGGTAGCTTGCTTACCGGGCGCGGCAACTCCCTTGCCGTCCTTCTTGAAGGCTTTCTTACCCTTGCCCTTCTTGAACTTAGTGTTTTTATTCACCATCAACACTTGATGTTCCTTTTTGACTTCTACCTCTGCTGATTTCAGCATTGCAAATACTTCAGGAATGGTCTTTTCCATCCCCTGCATATTGAAGTTCATCACAAATCTCTTGTAGCTCGGTGGAAGCGACTGAAGGATTCTGTCAATGATCGCGTCATCCGGGAGATTAACTCCTAGCTGAGTCAAGCGGTTATGCAACCCAGACATAGTGAGTATGTGCTCACTGACAGAACTGTTTTCCTCCATCTTACAGCTGAAGAATTTGTCGGAGACTTCATATCTCTCGACCCGGGCATGAGCTTGAAAAACCATTTTCAGCTCTTCGAACATCTCATATGCTCTGTGTCTCTCAAAACGCTTTTGGAGCCCCGGTTCTAAGCTGTAAAGCATGCCGCACTGAACGAGGGAGTAATCATCGGTACGTGTCTGCCAAGCGTTCATAACGTCTTGTTCTGCAGGGAGAAGAGGTGCGTCACCTAGCGGTGCTTGTAGGACATAATCTTTCTTGGCAGCTATGAGGATGATCCTCAGGTTCCGGACCCAGTCCGTATAGTTGCTGCCATCGTCTTTCAGCTTGGTTTTCTCTAGTAACGCGTTGAAGTTGAGGACTACGTTGGCCATTTGATCTACAAGACATGTTGTAAAGATTTTAGACTAAGTTCATGATAATTAAGTTCATCTAAATCAAATTATTCAATGAACTCCCACTCAGATAGACATCCCTCCAGTCATCTAAGTATAACATGATCCGAGTTAACTAGGCCGTGTCCGATCATCACGTGAGATGGACTAGCCAACATCGGTGAACATCTTCATGTTGATCGTATCTTCTATACGACTCATGCTCGACCTTTCGGTCTTCTGTGTTCCGAGGCCATGTCTGTACATGCTCGGCTCGTCAAGTCAACCTAAGTGTTTGCATGTGTAAATCTGTCTTACACCCGTTGTATGTGAACGTCGGAATCTAACACACCCGATCATCACGTGGTGCTTCGAAACAACGAACTGTCGCAACGGTGCACAGTTAGGGGGAACACTTTCTTGAAATTATTATGAGGGATCATCTTATTTACTACCGTCGTTCTAAGTAAACAAGATGCAAAAACATGATAAACATCACATGCAATCAAATAATAATAGTGACATGATATGGCCAATATCACATAGCTCCTTTGATCTCCATCTTGGGGCTCCATGATCATCTCGTCACCGGCATGACACCATGATCTCCATCATCGTGTCTCCATGAAGTTGCTCGCCACTATTACTTCTAATACTATGGCTAACACGTTTAGCAATAAAGTAAAGTAATTTACATGGCGTTTCTCAATGACACGTAGGTCATACAAAAAAAATAAAGACAACTCCTATGGCTCCTGCCGGTTGTCATACTCATCGACATGCAAGTCGTGATTCCTATTACAATAGCATGAACATCTCATACATCACATATATATCATTCATCATTCATCACAACTTTGGCCATATCACATCACAAAACACTTGCTGCAAAAACAAGTTAGATGTCCTCTAATTGTTGTTGCAAGTTTTACGTGGCTGCAATAGGGTTCTAGCAAGAACATTTTCTTACCTACGTGAAAGCCACAACATGATTTGTCAACTTCTATTTACCCTTCATAAGGACCCTTTTCATCGAATCCGCTCCAACTAAAGTGGGAGAGACAGACACCCGCCAGCCACCTTATGCAACTAGCGCATGTCAGTCGGTGGAACCGGTCTCACGTAAGCGTTCGTGTAAGGTTGGTCCGGGCCGCTTCATCCCACAATACCGCTGAAGAAAAATAAGACTAGTAGCAGCAAGAAAGTTGACAACATCTACGCCCACAACAAATTGTGTTCTACTCATGCAAAAGGAACTACGCATAGACCTAGCTCATGATGCCACTGTTGGGGAACGTTGCAGAAAACAAAAAATTTCCTACGGTTTCACCAAGATCCATCTAGGAGTTCATCTAGCAACGAGTGATCGGATTGCATCTACATACCTTTGTAGATCACGCGCGGAAGCGTTCAAAGAACGGGGATGAGGAAGTCGTACTCGACGTGATCCAAATCACCGGAGATCCTAGCGCTGAACGGACGGCACCTCCGCGTTCAACACACGTACGGTCAGCGTAACGTCTCCTCCTTCTTGATCCAGCAAGGGGGAAGGAGAGGTTGAGGAAGATGGCTCCAGCAGCAGCACGACGGCGTGGTGGTGGTGGAGCTGCAGTACTCCGTCAGGGCTTCGCCAAGCTCTACGGAGGAGGAGGAGGTGTTGGAGAGGGAGAGGGAGGCGCCAGGGCTTAGGTGTGGCTGCCCTCCCTTCCCCCCACTATATATAGGGCCAAGGGAGAGGGGGGGGCGCAGCCTTGGCCCTTCCTCCAAGGAAGGGTGTGGCCAGGGAGGAGTCCATCCTCCCCAAGGCACCTAGGAGGTGCCTTCCCCTTTTAGGACTCTTCCTTTCCCTTATCTCTTGGCGCATGGGCCTCTTGGGGCTGGTGCCCTTGGCCCATATAGGCCAAGGCGCACACCCCTACAGCCCATGTGCCCCCCCGGGGCAGGTGGACCCCCGGACCCCTTTCGGCACTCCCGGTACAATACCGATAATGCGCGAAACTTTTCCGGCGACCAAAACAAGACTTCCCATATATAATTCTTTACCTCCGGACCATTCCGGAACTCCTCGTGACGTCCGAGATCTCATCCGGGACTCCGAACAACATTCGGGTTACTGCATATACATATCCCTACAACCCTAGCGTCACCGAACCTTAAGTGTGTAGACCCTACGGGTTCGGGAGACATGTAGACATGACCGAGATTGCTCTCCGGTCAATAACCAACAGCGGGATCTGGATACCCATGTTGGCTCCCACATGCTCCTCGATGATCTCATCGGATGAACCACGATGTCGAGGATTCAAGCAACCCCGTATACAATTCCCTTTGTCAATCGGTATGTTACTTGCCCAAGATTCGATCGTCGGTATCCCAATACCTCGTTCAATCTCGTTACCGGCAAGTCACTTTACTCGTACCGTAATGCATGATCCCGTAACAAGACACTTGGTCACTTTGAGCTAATTATGATGATGCATTACCGAGTGGGCCCAGTTATACCTCTCCGTCATACGGAGTGACAAATCCCAGTCTTGATCTGTGTCAACCCAACAGACACTTTCGGAGATACCCGTAGTATACCTTTATAGTCACCCAGTTACGTTGTGACGTTTGGTACACCCAAAGCACTCCTACGGTATCCGGGAGTTACACGATCTCATGGTCTAAGGAAAAGATACTTGACATTGGAAAACTCTAGCAAACGAACTATACGATCTTGTGCTATGTTTAGGATTGGGTCTTTTCCATCACATCATTCTCCTAATGATGTGATCTCGTTATCAATGACATCCAATGTCCATAGTCAGGAAACCATGACTATCTGTTGATCAACGAGCTAGTCAACTAGAGGCTTACTAGGGACATGTTGGTGTCTAAGTATTCACACATGTATTACGATTTCCGGATAACACAATTATAGCATGAAAAAAGACAATTATCATGAACAAGGAAATATAATAATAATCCTTTTATTATTGCCTCTAGGGCATATTTCCAACACTTTGCACGTGGTTGATTGTGTCCTTGTTGCTTGTTTGTCTTGTTTGGGTAGAGCCGGGAGACGAGTTCGCTAACGAGGAGCCCGTTGAGTTTGCTTTCGAGGATCCAGTCAACTCTGACAACTGTGCAGGCAAGATGATCATACCCTCGAAATCACTACTATCTTTGCTATGCTAGTTTGCTCACTCTTTTGCTATGCCATTGCTATGATGCCTACCACTTGCTTTCAAGCCTCCCAAATTGCCATGTCAAACCTCTAACCCACCATTTCTTAGCAAACCGTTGATTGACTATGTTACCGCTTTGCTCAGCCCCTCTTATAGCGTTGCTAGTTGCAGGTGAAGATTGGAGGTCGTTCCTTGTTGGAACATCTTTTACTTAGTTGTTGGGATATCATTATATTGCTATGTTATCTTAATGCATCTATATACTTGGTAAAGGGTGGAAGGCTCGGCCTTTCGCCTAGTGTTTTGTTCCACTCTTGCCGCCCTAGTTTCCGTCATATCGGTGTTATGTTCCTGGATTTTGCGTTCCTTACGCGGTTGGGTTATAATGGGAACCCCTTGATAGTTCGCCTTGACTAAAGCTTTTCCAGCAATGCCCAACATTGGTCTTACCATTTGCCACCTAGCCTTTTCTTTCCCTTGGGTTCTGCAGACTCAAGGGTCATCTTATTTTAACCCCCCCGGGCCAGTGCTCCTCTGAGTGTTGGTCCAAACTAGAGCCCCTTGCAGCGCCACCTCGGGGAAACTCGAGGGCTGGTTTTAGTTGTCCGGATTGCTTATTTGAGTGTGCCCTGAGAAGGAGATATGTGCACCTCCTATAGGGATTTGTCGGCACATTCGGGCGGTGTTGCTGGTCTTGTTTTAACCTGTCGAAGTGTCTTGAGTAACCGAGATACCGAGTCTGATTGGAACGTCTTGGGAGGAGGTCTATTCCTTCGTTGACCGTGAGAGCTTGTCATGGGCTTCGTCGGGACTCCCCTGCAGGGATTGAACTTTTGAAAGCCATGCCCGCGGTTATGGGCAGATGGGAATTTGTTAATGTCCGATTGTAGATAACTTGAACCTTAATTAATTAAAATGAATCTACTGAGTGTGTTACCGTGATGGCCTCTTCTCGGCGGAGTCCGGGAAGTGGACACGGTGTTGGAGTAATGTTTGCGCAGGTTGTTCTCTAGTTTCTCGCTCGCGCTTTGCCTCCTCTTCTCGCTCTCTTTTGCGAATAAGTTAGCCACCATACTTGCTAGTCGCTTGCTGCAGCTCCACTCATATTTTACCTTGCCATACCTTTAAGCTTAAATAGTCTTGATCGCGAGGGTGCGAGATTGCTGAGTCCATGTGGCTCACAGATTACTATTACACCAGATGCAGGGCCTGATGATTCCACTCCAGGAGACGCGTATGAGCTCAAGTGGGAGTTCGACGAAGACTCTCAATGTTACTATGTTTCCTTTCCCAATGATCAGTAGTGGTGCCCAGTTGGGGGTGAACGGGACCGTTGTCACATGTTGGGTTCTCTTTTATTTTGGCGCCGTAGTCAGGCCATGAGTGTTTGGATGATGTAAAGTTATTTATGTACTTGATTGACGTGGCGAATGTAAGCCAACTATGTTATCTCCCCTTTATTATTTATATTACATGGGATGTTGTGAAGATTGCCTAACTTGCGACATATGCCTTCAATGCGATTATGTCTCTAAGTCGTGCCTCGACACGTGGGAGCTATAGTCGCATCGAGGGTGTTATAAGTTGGTAATCAGAGCCTTCCCCGACCTTAGGATCCCCATTGCTTGATCGTTTTTAGCGGCCGAGTTGTGTTTAGAAAAATGTTTTGAGTCATTTAGGAATTATATATCGGAGAGTTTAGGAATTCTTTTTTACTTCCCAGTCTCCTCATCGCTTTGGTAAGGCATCCTGACGTAGAGTTTTGACTCTTCTCTTCTCAAATTTCACTAATTTTTTTAGGATCACGCAGGTATCTTGGAATCGTTCCGATGGTTTTATGATGAGAACATTGTCTTGGTGCCTCCTGTCAGGGGTTTAGTGAAAGTTTCCCGGGGAGTTGAGCTCTGAGGTGTTGTCATCATAATTTTATCGTTGCAGTTCTGAAATACCTGAGTTTAGTACGCCGACATCGAAAATCTCTTTTATGCAGTTCGTTGGTGAGATAACCTCGACGCCACCCAGTACTGGGGCGGGAGTTCGGGAGTATCGCCATAACTTGTATAACGAATGCTTTTCGAAGGTTGAGGTAGATGGTTTCTGAAGGTTTCTTGGTTATGTGTTGAAGGATGGATACAGCTAGATGTAGGAATTGCTAGTTTGGGTGAGATATTATGCTGCCCCTGTATCCCCAACACCTAATTGCATAACTGGAAAGGTTCGGGAGTTTCATAGGTGGGAATTCTAGTAGCTCTAGTTCTTCTTCCACGGATATTGGTTTGAGATTGGGATTTCTTACCGATTATTCGTTCTTGATCCGTACCTTGTTGATTTATTTCTCTACCTTAATTCTACGTGGCTTCTCAATTTATGGATATGTGACCATTTCAAGAGGAATGCATTCGTTCATTTTGTTCGGATGTGAAGACTATATGTTGCAATTTTCATTCCGTTGGATTCAGCTTCAATATTTATCTGTCAATGTGCTAATGGTGGTCAACCTCTTCAGGATGGCTCCTCCAACACGCACGACTCCGAATCCTGATCCGCCACCACCTCCCCCTCCTCCGGAGGCATGGCAAGCTGTGATGGCCGCAACCAATGCAAACACACAGTTGATCATGCAAATTCTTCAAGAGCGCAATCAAGGAAACCAAGGGAATCAAGGCAGCAATCAGAATCACTTTGCTTCACTCAACCAGTTCCTTGCTAATGGGCTAAATACTTTCAGCAATTGTGTTGAGGCAACCGATGCTGACGATTGGCTTGTGGATCTGTGTAAGCATTTCGAGTGCAGTAACGTCAGGCCTGAGGACTTTGTCAAGTTCGCTTCCTTCCAACTCAAAGATAAAGCTGCAGAATGGTTCCAGCAGTACAAGGATTCCAGAGGTGGACGTGTTATCACTTGGGATGACTTCCGTCGAGATTTCTGAGCTCATCATATTCCTCAGAGCGTGGTTGAAAGCAAGCGTGAGGAATTCCGCAATCTGAAGCAAGGCTCTTTGTCTGTCTATGACTACAACAAGTTGTTTTAGAAGCTCGCCCGCTTTGCCAAGCAGGACATCCCTGATGAGAAGAGCATGATATATCAGTTCAGGGGTGGTCTCAGAGAAGATATTTAGCTAGCTCTTGTTCTCTTTGAGCCCTTGAGATACGATGAGTTCTACAACATGGCACTGAAGCAAGAGGCTGCTCAGTTGAGGTGTGATGCTTCCAAGAAGCGAGTCAGAGATGTTACTCCTTCTTCCTCTACTCAAGTGGCCAAGCAGCAGAAGTTTTGGCTTCCTCCTCCTCCGTTCCGTCAGCCGTATCAGCAGAAGAGCAAAGGTGGCAGTGGTTCTTCCCACCCACCCAACCCTGGCTTTCAGAACAAGACTTCGTCCCAAGCTCCAAGATCGAGTGCTTCGTATCACCGTCCGCTTTCAGAAGTCACGTGCAACAAGTGCCAACAGAAGGGTCACTATGCCAACAAGTGTTTCAACCAGAGGCGTCTTCCTCCTCCTCCTCCTCTTGTCAGATCGGCAAGTACAGCTGTGGTAAAGCATAACCCCAAGCATGCCAAGGTCAACTTGATGAATGCAGCTCAGGAAGAGGACTCGTCAGATGTGATCATGGGTAACCTTCCTGTTAACGATGTTCCTGCAAAAGTTCTTTTTGACACGGGTGCATCGCATTGTTTCATCTCGAGACCTTTTGCATCTAAGCATGATTTTATTACTCAAGTGTTGCCGAAACCGTTGGCTATTGTCTCTCCGGCCCGTCAAATGACATCTCGAGTATGCGTTCCGGATGTTACAATCACTTTGGGTGATTATAAGTTCTTGTCCTCTCCAAATGTTCTTGGTGACTCGGATATTGATCTTATTCTCGGAATGGATTAGCTTTCTAAGCACAAGGCTCAGCTTGATTGTGCAGCCAGGCAGATTCAATTGACTCATTCGTCTGAGGATGTAATTGTCTTTGCCGCTCGTGGGGATACCATCCGTCTGTTTTCTCTCAATGAGAAGGGTGAATTGGATGCTATTTCGCAAATTCCAGTCGTTTGCGAATATCAAGACGTCTTTCCAGAAGAGCTTCCAGGAATGCCTCCGCACCGGTCAGTTGAATTCGTTATTGATCTTGAGCCTGGCACGGAACCTGTGTGCAAACGTCCTTACAACCTCGGACCTGAAGAGTTGAAGGAGCTGAAGAAGCAACTCGATATTCAAGAGAAAATGGGTCTCATCTGGCCTAGTTCTTCTCCGTGGGGTTGTGGTGTTCTTTTTGTGAAGAAGAAGGATGGAACGGACCGACTTTGTGTTGATTACCGTCCAGTGAAGAAGAAGACCATCAAGAACAAATACCCACTTCCCAACATCAATGATCTGTTCGAACAACTCAAAGGTGCCCAAGTATTCTCCAAGCTTGATCTCCGTATGGGTTATCATCAGATTCGAATCCATGAGCAAGATATTCCCAAGACGGCTTTCAGAACAAGTTTTGGTTCATATGAATACACTGTCATGTCTTTTGGTCTCGCCAACGCTCCTCCGACGTTCTCTCGCATGATGAACTTCATCTTCAACGCCTACACCAATGACTTTGTTTTGGTCTATCTCGACGACATTCTGGTTTTCTCGAAGAACAAGGAAGATCATGCCAAGCACTTGCGTTTGGTACTCGATAAGCTCAGGGAACATCAGTTCTACGCCAAGTTCTCCAAGTGTGAATTTTGGCTCGATGAAGTGCTTTATCTTGGTCATATCATCTCTGCCAAGGGCGTTGCCGTGAATCCTGAGAAGGTGTCTACAATTGTGAATTGGGAACCTCCTCAGAATGTGAAGCAACTCCACAGTTTTCTCGGTCTCGCAAGCTATTGTCGAAGATTCATTGAAAACTTTTCTAAGATCGCGAAGCCTCTCTCAAATCTTCTTCAAAAGCACGTCAAGTACGTTTGGTCTCCGGAGTGTGACATTGCTTTCAACACTTTGAAAGAGAAATTGATCACTGCTCCAGTTCTGACTCCGCCTGATGAATCCAAGCCGTACGAGGTCTTTTGTGATGCCTCTCTCCAAGGTCTTGGCGCAGTTTTGATGCAAGAGAAGAAAGTTGTTGCTTATACATCTCGCCAGTTGAAGCCCAACGAGAAGAACTACCCCACTCATGATCTCGAGTTGGCGGCAGTTGTGCATGCTCTTTTGACTTGGAGACATCTTCTATTGGGAAGAAAAGTGGACATTTTCACTGATCACAAGAGTCTCAAGTACATCTTCACTCAGCCTAATCTCAACCTCAGGCAAACTCGATGGGTCGAAATGATTCAAGAGTATAATCCGAGTATCGAGTATACTCCAGGCAAGGCCAATGGGATTGCTGATGCATTGAGCAGGAAAGCTTACTGCAACAGTCTGATTCTCAAGCCTTATCAACCCGAGCTTTGTGAAGCTTTTCGCAAACTTAACCTGCAAGTTGTTCCTCAAGGATCCCTCGCCAGCCTTCAAGTCTCTCCTACCTTGGAAGACCAGATTCGCCAAGCCCAGCTTCTTGATGCTATGGTGAAAAAGGTGAAGATTGGGATTGCCAAGAGTCAGTCCAAGTACAAGTGCTACCGCCTTGATGACAAGGACACTCTCTTCTTCGAGGATCGTATTGTTGTACCCAAAGGTGACCTCCGTAAAGTGATCTTGAACGAGGCTCACAATTCTCTCCTCTCCATCCACCCTGGGAGCACGAAGATGTATCAGGACCTTAAGCAAGCTTATTGGTGGACTCGAATGAAGCGCGAGATCGCTCAATTCGTGAATGAATGTGATGTGTGCAGAAGAGTGAAGGCAGAACACCAAAGGCCAGCAGGCCTCCTCCAACCTCTTGCCATTCCAGAATGGAAGTTTGACCACATTGAAATGGACTTCGTGACTGGGTTTCCAAAGTCCAAGCGTGGCAATGATGCTGTATTCGTTGTCATCGACAAACTCACCAAAGTGGCTCACTTTCTGCCTATCAAAGAGTCGATCACTGCAGCTCAATTGGCGGAACTCTATACCTCTCGAATTGTCTCTCTGCACGGTATTCCTCAAGTGATCTCTTCAGACCGTGGCAGCAGCTTTACCTCGAAGTTTTGGGATTCTTTTCAGAAGGCCATGGGCACGAACATCCGCTTCAGCACAGATTTCCATCCTTAAACTAGCGGTCAAGTCGAGCGTGTCAACCAGATTCTTGAAGATATGCTCAGGGCTTGTGTGATATCCTTCGGCATGAAGTGGGAGGATTGTCTTCCTTATGCTGAATTCTCCTACAACAATAGTTTTCAAGCAAGTTCGGGCAAGGCCCCATTCGAAATTCTGTATGGCAGGAAGTGCCGTACCCCTCTCAACTGGTCTAAAACCGGTGAACTTCAGCTTTTGGGTAATGACTTAATCACAGAGGCAAAGGAAATGTGCAAAGTCATTCGTGATAACCTCAAAGCAGCCCAATCCTGTCAGAAGAGCTACTATGATAGTAAGCACCGTGATTTGGCTTTCGAGATCGGAGATCATGTTTACCTCTGCGTCTCTCCTATGAAAGGTACTCGTCGCTTCGGTATCAAAGGGAAGCTTGCCCCCAGATACGTGGGACCTTTCAAGATTGTCAGCAAGAGAGGCGACCTCGCCTATCAACTCGAGCTTCCTTCAAATTTTGCAAATGTTCATGACGTGTTCCATGTCTCTCAGCTTCGAAAGTGCTTCAAGACTCCTGACTGCACCGTCAACTTCGAGGACATTGAGCTCCAAGAAGATCTTTCATATCGTGAGCACCCAGTTGCTATTCTTGAAGAGACTGAACGCAAGACTCGCAACAGGTCAATCAAATTTCTCAAAGTCAAGTGGTCACACCATTCCGACCGTGAAGCTACCTGGGAACGCGAGGATCACCTCCGTTCTGAGTACCCGGCGTTCTTTCAGTCTTAGATCTCGAGACGAGATCCTTTCGTAGTGGTGGAGTGTTGTAACAGCCCGGATATAACTTCCCAATTTGTACTCCAACTCTTGCCGTTTCTGGCGTTAAGTTATATTTATTTCCTCGGGTTCGGGTTTTGTCTCCGTGTGTTGTTGTCGCTGTCATGCATCTCATATCATGTCATCATGTGCATTGCATTTGCATACGTGTTCGTCTCATGCATTCGAGCATTTTCCCCGTTGTCCGTTTTGCATTCCGGCGCTTCGTTCTCCTCCGGTGGTCATTTCTAGATTTGTTTCGTCTGTGGGGATTAAACATTTCCGGTTTGGACCGAGACTTGCCAAGCGGCCTTGGTTTACTACCAGTAGACCGACTGTCAAGTTTCGTACCATTTGGACTTTGTTTGATACCCCAACGGTTAACCGAGGGACCGAAAAGGCCTCGTGTGTGTTGCAGCCCAACACCCCTCCAATTTGGTCCAAAACCCACCTAACTCTCCTCCATCACCTAGAGCGTTCGAACACGATCGCGTGGCCGAAAACCGCACCTCATTTTGACTCTCCTAGCTCCCTCTACCTATATATATGTGCAACCCTCCGAAATTCGCGGTCTAACCCTAGCCTTCCCCTACCTCGCGCACCGGACACTTCTCCCCCCGTAGCCCGGACATGTCCGACCGCCGCCTCCGATGAATCACCACCTGCCATGTCAGCACGCCGCCCTCTCTCTCCTCCTCCCGCCGCCGCCGGCCCGCGGGGCCCAAGGCACGCCCGCGCGGGCCCAGATCAGCCAGTCGCCGCGGTCGCCCGAGCGCCTCGCTCTCCCGCTCGCCGATGCGTCGCCGCCCGCCGGAGATCGCCTTCACCGCAT
>NC_041388.1:89690117-89776951 GCF_002162155.2 Triticum dicoccoides
GTGCTCCGCCGCTGCCATGCAACGTTGCCGCGCCGCCCAAGCCGGTCGCCGCCTCCTCCGACCGCGCCTCACCGGACTCCGACGATCCCCGCCGCCCTGGTCGCCGCCACCCCGACACCGCCTCGGCCCCCGTGCGCCTCCGGCGACCTCGCCGGACCCGGCCGCCGCCCTGGCTCAGATCCGTCCAGGTGGGATCAGATCCACCCGGCCCGCCAACCAAACGGCCTCGCCTTGCCCGGATCTCCTCGTCCCGGGTCCTCCTCGTCCCGGTTCCCGCGGGGTATAATTTCTTCCAAGTCCTAAATCGCAGATCCAAGTTGCCATGTTCGTAGCTCCGTAACTCTGCATCCGTAGCTCCGATTCATGCATATAGCATATCAAAATGTTCATCTCAGAGAGTACATCATTTCATTACATTGCATAATTTTCATTTGACCTCATCTTGATGCCCGAAATGCTGTTAGAAGAGGGCTACTTGAGTTAATTGTCAGATCTGCTACTCCGTTTAGCACTTTTGTCATTTTTGCCATGATTATTGTGTGCATGATATGCCCGTGAGTTCTACATGTGTTTTGTTAAGGGTTTTGTTATCTTTCCAGAGGTGCAACCCATGTATTTTTGTGATGAGTGTGGTGACTTGTGCAAGCTTGCAAAGTGGTGCACTTGCTAATTCTGTTTTCAGGGACTTAGTAATTTCACTAAGTCCTGGAGCTGTTTATCTCATGATGCCATATGTTCTTGTTGTTTCCTAGTGATCCGTGACTCTTTTGAGGATGATCAGTAAGGGAGTTTTGTTAATATTGTAGTGCGCTATCCATCCATGCCTTTGTTTGCAATTATGGAGCACCCTAGCTTGAGTCAGTCGAGCTCTACTTTTACTACTTTGTGAATCTAAGCAGATTGTCAACTTGTTTGCAATTTTGCCGGTGATGTTGTAGTTGATCCGTGCATGCTATGCTATTGTTCTTGCCATGTCTAGCTTGCATTTTGTGCCTTTTTGATGGGTGCATGCTTGTCTTGCCATGACTTGCAACGTAGTGAGTGCATCGAGCTCGTAAACATGCCTACTTGAGTTATATTTCAGCATGTGTCAGTTTTCACTAAGTATGAAAACTGATTATGTTTTTGCTATGTTCGCGTGCTTGCAATTGTATTTTATGATCCCTTTTGGCTCAAGGTCACTAAGGGACTTTTGTTAAGCTCTTTGAGTAGCTCCATGACATGCTTTACTTTGCCATGTTCAGGTCCTGTAGCAGGTAGTTTTGTTGCTCCGAAGAGGGCTACCTGATCTGAAATTCCAGACAAGTGTTGATTTCACAGAGTCTGAGATCTGTTTGCCATATGCATTTTTGCCATGCTTGTTTGAACCTGTTAATTGATGAATTGGCCATAGCTCAGTGCTAGACTTTTGTTAAGCATCTTGTGTGCATCCCTGCCATGTATTTTGTTGTCATGTTTGGGCACTTTAGCATGTTCATTTCGTTGCATTTAGATGCCTACTTGCTGTAAATCGCAGACCGGTGCCATTTTTGAATCGCTTGCCATTTCCAAACCGTAACTCCGATTCCGGCGTTCTTTATATCGTTTTCAAGCGATTTCATCTCATCTTTCCAGTGGCACACTTGGAATTCCAAGTTGAGGCCAGGTTCTTGCATTTTCCTGTCATATCTTGCATTTTGCATCCCGCATCGCATCCCGCATAGCACATCATCTTTGCATCATATCGTTTGAGCTTTGCACGTGGTTGATTGTGTCCTTGTTGCTTGTTTGTCTTGTTTGGGTAGAGTCGGGAGACGAGTTCGCTAACGAGGAGCCCGTTGAGTTTGCTTTCGAGGATCCAGTCAACTCTGACAACTGTGCAGGCAAGACGATCATACCCTCGAAATCACTACTATCTTTGCTATGCTAGTTTGCTCGCTCTTTTGCTATGCCATTGCTATGATGCCTACCACTTGCTTTCAAGCCTCCCAAATTTCCATGTCAAACCTCTAACCCACCATTTCCTAGCAAACCGTTGATTGGCTATGTTACCGCTTTGCTCTGCCCCTCTTATAGCGTTGCTAGTTGCAGGTGAAGATTGGAGGCCGTTCCTTGTTGGAATATCTTTTACTTACTTGTTGGGATATCATTATATTGCTATGTTATCTTAATGCATCTATATACTTGGTAAAGGGTGGAAGGCTCGGCCTCTCGCCTAGTGTTTTGTTCCACTCTTGCCGCCCTAGTTTCCGTCATATCGGTGTTATGTTCCCGGATTTTGCGTTCCTTACGCGGTTGGGTTATAATGGGAACCCCTTGATAGTTCGCCTTGATTAAAGCTTCTCCAGCAATGCCCAACATTGGTCTTACCATTTGCCACCTAGCCTTTTCTTTCCCTTGGGTTCTGCAGACTCAAGGGTCATCTTATTTTAACCCCCCGGGCCAGTGCTCCTCTGAGTGTTGGTCCAAACTAGAGCCCCTTGCAGCGCCACCTCGGGGAAACTCGAGGGCTGGTTTTAGTTGTACGGATTGCTTATCTGAGTGTGCCCTGAGAAAGAGATATGTGCAGCTCCTATCGGGATTTGTCGGCACATTCGGGCGGTGTTGCTCGTCTTGTTTTAACCTGTCGAAGTGTCTTGAGTAACCGAGATACCGAGTCTGATCGAAATGTCTTGGGAGGAGGTATATTCCTTCGTTGACCGTGACAGCTTGTCATGGGCTAAGTTGGGACTCCCCTGCAGGGATTGAACTTTCGAAAGCCGTGCCCGCGGTTATGGGCAGATGGGAATTTGTTAATGTCCGGTTGTAGATAACTTGAACCTTAATTAATTAAAATGAATCAACTGAGTGTGTTACCGTGATGGCCTCTTCTCGGCGGAGTCCGGGAAGTGGACGCGGTGTTGGAGTAATGTTTGCGCAGGTTGTTCTCTAGTTTCTCGCTCGCGCTTTGCCTCCTCTTCTCGCTCTCTTTTGCGAATAAGTTAGCCACCATACTTGCTAGTCGCTTGCTGCAGCTCCACTCATATTTTACCTTGCCATACCTTTAAGCTTAAATAGTCTTGATCGCGAGGGTGCGAGATTGCTGAGTCCCTGTGGCTCACAGATTACTATTACACCAGATGCAGGGCCTGATGATTCCACTCCAGGAGACGCGTATGAGCTCAAGTGGGAGTTCGACGAAGACTCTCAACGTTACTATGTTTCCTTTCCCGATGATCACTAGTGGTGCCCAGTTGGGGGTGAACGGGACCGTTGTCGCATGTTGGGTTCTCTTTTATTTTGGCGCCGTAGTCGGGCCATGAGTGTTTGGATGATGTAATGTTATTTATGTACTTGATTGACGTGGCGAGTGTAAGCCAACTATGTTATCTCCCCTTTATTATTTATATTACATGGGATTTTGTAAAGATTGCCTAACTTGCGACATATGCCTTCAATGCGATTATGTCTCTAAGTCGTGCCTCGACACGTGGGAGCTATAGTCGCATCGAGGGTGTTATAAGTTGGTAATCAGAGCCTTCCCCGACCTTAGGAGCCCCATTGCTTGATCATTTTTAGCGGCCGAGTTGTGTCTAGAAAAATGTTTTGAGTCATTTAGGAATTATATATCGGAGAGTTTAGGAATTCTTTTTTACTTCCCAGTCTCCTCATCGCTCTGGTAAGGCATCCTGACGTAGAGTTTTGACTCTTCTCTTCTCAAATTTCACTAATTTTTTTTTAGGATCACGCGGGTATCTTGGAATCGTTCCGATGGTTTTATGATGAGAAAATTGTCTTGGTGCCTCCTGTCAGGGGTTTAGTGGAAGTGTCCCGGGGAGTTGAGCTCTGAGGTGTTGTCATCATAATTTTATCGTTGTAGTTCTGAAATACCTGAGTTTAGTACACTGACATCGAAAATCTCTTTTATGCAGTTCGTTGGTGAGATAACCTCGACGCCACCCAGTACTGGGGCGGGAGTTCGGGAGTATCGCCATAACTTGTATAACGGATGCTTTTCGAAGGTTGAGGTAGATGGTTTCCGAAGGTTTCTTGGTTATGTGTTGAAGGATGGATACAACTGGATGTAGGAATTGCTAGTTTGGGTGAGATATTATGCTTCCCCTGTATCCCCAACACCTGATTGCATAACCGGAAAGGTTCGGGAGTTTCATAGGTGGGAATTATAGTAGCTCTAGTTCTTCTTCCACGGATATTGGTTTGAGATTGGGATTTCTTACCGATTATTCGTTCTTGATCCGTACCTTATTGATTTATTTCTCTACCTTAATTCTACGTGGCTTCTCAATTTATGGATATGTGACCATTTCAAGAGGAATGCATTCGTTCATTTTGTTCGGATGTGAAGACTATATGTTGCAATTTTCATTCCGTTGGATTCAGCTTCAATATTTATCTGTCAATGTGCTAATGGTGGTCAACCTCTTCAGGATGGCTCCTCCAACGCGCACGACTCCGAATCCTGATCCGCCACCACCTCCCCCTCCTCCGGAGGCATGGCAAGCTGTGATGGCCGCAACCAATGCAAACACACAGTTGATCATGCAAATTCTTCAAGAGCGCAATCAAGGCAACCAAGGGAATCAAGGCAGCAATCAGAATCACTTTGCTTCACTCAACCAGTTCCTTGCTAACGGGCCAAATACTTTCAGCAATTGTGTTGAGGCAACCGATGCTGACGATTGGCTTGTGGATCTGTGTAAGCATTTCGAGTGTAGTAACGTCAGGCCTGAGGACTTTGTCAAGTTCGCTTCCTTCCAACTCAAAGATCAAGCTGCAGAATGGTTCCAGCAGTACAAGGATTCCAGAGGTGGACGTGTTATCACTTGGGATGACTTCCGTCGAGATTTCCGAGCTCATCATATTCCTTAGAGCGTGGTTGAAAGCAAGCGTGAAGAATTCCTCAATCTGAAGCAAGGCTCTTTGTCTGTCTATGACTACAACAAGTTGTTTTAGAAGCTCGCCCGCTTTGCCAAGCAGGACGTCCCTGATGAGAAGAGCATGATATATCAGTTCAGGGGTGGTCTCAGAGAAGATATTCAGCTAGCTCTTGTTCTCTTTGAGCCCTTGAGATGCGATGAGTTCTACAACATGGCACTGAAGCAAGAGGCTGCTCAGTTGAGGTGTGATGCTTCCAAGAAGCGAGTCAGAGATGTTACTCCTTCTTCCTCTACTCAAGTGGCCAAGCAGCAGAAGTTTTGGCTTCCTCCTCCTCCGTTCCGTCAGCCGTATCAGCAGAAGAGCAAAGGTGGCAGTGGTTCTTCCCACCCACCCAACCCTGGCTTTCAGAACAAGACTTCGTCCCAAGCTCCAAGATCGAGTGCTTCGTATCACCGTCCGCTTTCAGAAGTCACGTGCAACAAGTGCCAACAGAAGGGTCACTATGCCAACAAGTGTTTCAACCAGAGGCGTCTTCCTCCTCCTCCTCTTGTCAGATCGGCAAGTACAGTTGTGGTAAAGCATAACCCCAAGCATGCCAAGGTCAACTTGATGAATGCAGCTCAGGAAGAGGACTCGTCAGATGTGATCATGGGTAACCTTCCTGTTAACGATGTTCCTGCAAAAGTTCTTTTTGACACGGGTGCATCGCATTGTTTCATCTCGAGACCTTTTGCATCTAAGCATGATTTTATTACTCAAGTGTTGCCGAAACCGTTGGCTATTGTCTCTCCGGCCCGTCAAATGACATCTCGAGTATGCGTTCCGGATGTTACAATCACTTTGGGTGATTATAAGTTCTTGTCCTCTCCAAATGTTCTTGGTGACTCGGATATTGATCTTATTCTCGGAATGGATTAGCTTTCTAAGCACAAGGCTCAGCTTGATTGTGCAGCCAGGCAGATTCAATTGACTCATTCGTCTGAGGATGTAATTGTCTTTGCCGCTCGTGGGGATACCATCCGTCTATTTTCTCTCAATGAGAAGGGTGAATTGGATGCTATTTCGCAAATTCCAGTCATTTGCGAATATCAAGACGTCTTTCCAGAAGAGCTTCCAGGAATGCCTCCGCACCGGCCAGTTGAATTCGTTATTGATCTTGAGCCTGGCACGGAACCTGTGTGCAAACGTCCTTACAAGCTCGGACCTGAAGAGTTGAAGGAGCTGAAGAAGCAACTCGATATTCAAGAGAAAATGGGTCTCATCCGGCCTAGTTCTTCTCCGTGGGGTTGTGATGTTCTTTTTGTGAAGAAGAAGGATGGAACGGACCGACTTTGTGTTGATTACCGTCCAGTGAACAAGAAGACCATCAAGAACAAATACCCACTTCCCAACATCAATGATCTGTTCGAACAACTCAAAGGTGCCCAAGTATTCTCCAAGCTTGATCTCCGTATGGGTTATCATCAGATTTGAATCCGTGAGCAAGATATTCCCAAGACGGCTTTCAGAACAAGTTTTGGTTCATATGAATACACTGTCATGTCTTTTGGTCTCGCCAACGCTCCTCCGACGTTCTCTCGCATGATGAACTTCATCGTCAACGCCTACACCAATGACTTCGTTTTGGTCTATCTCGACGACATTTTGGTTTTCTCGTAGAACAAGGAAGATCATGCCAAGCACTTGCGTTTGGTACTCGATAAGCTCAGGGAACATCAGTTCTACGCCAAGTCCTCCAAGTGTGAATTTTGGCTCGATGAAGTGCTTTATCTTGGTCATATCATCTCTACCAAGGGCATTGCCGTGAATCCTGAGAAGGTCTCTACAATTGTGAATTGGGAACCTCCTCAGAACGTGAAGCAACTCCGCAGTTTTCTCGGTCTCGCAAGCTATTGCCGAAGATTCGTTGAAAACTTTTCTAAGATCGCGAAGCCTCTCTCAAATCTTCTTCAGAAGCACGTCAAGTACGTTTGGTCTCCGGAGTGTGACATTGCTTTCAACACTTTGAAAGAGAAATTGATCACTGCTCTAGTTCTGACTCCGCCTGATGAATCCAAGCCGTACGAGGTCTTTTGTGATGCCTCTCTCCAAGGTCTTGGCGCAGTTTTGATGCAAGAGAAGAAAGTTGTTGCTTATACATCTCGCCAGTTGAAGTCCAACGAGAAGAACTACCCCACTCATGATCTCGAGTTGGCGGCAGTTGTGCATGCTCTTTTGACTTGGAGACATCTTCTATTGGGAAGAAAAGTGGACATTTTCACTGATCACAAGAGTCTCAAGTACATCTTCACTCAGCCTAATCTCAACCTCAGGCAAACTCGATGGGTCGAAATGATTCAAGAGTATAATCCGAGTATCGAGTATACTCCAAGCAAGGCCAATGTGATTGCTGACGCATTGAGCAGGAAAGCTTACTGCAATAGTCTGATTCTCAAGCCTTATCAACCCGAGCTTTGTGAAGCTTTCCGCAAACTTAACCTGCAAGTTGTTCCTCAAGGATTCCTCGCCAACCTTCAAGTCTCTCCTACCTTGGAAGACCAGATTCGCCAAGCCCAGCTTCTTGATGCTATGGTGAAAAAGGTGAAGATTGGGATTGCCAAGAGTCAGTCCAAGTACAAGTGCTACCGCCTTGATGACAAGGACACTCTCTTCTTCGAGGATCATATTGTTGTACCCAAAGGTGACCTCCGTAAAGTGATCTTGAACGAGGCTCACAATTCTCTCCTCTCCATCCACCCTGGGAGCACGAAGATGTATCAGGACCTCAAGCAAGCTTATTGGTGGACTCGAATGAAGCGCGAGATCGCTCAATTCGTGAATGAATGTGATGTCTGCAGAAGAGTGAAGGCAGAACACCAAAGGCCAGCAGGCCTCCTCCAACCTCTTGCCATTCCAGAATGGAAGTTTGAACACATTGAAATGGACTTCGTGACTGGGTTTCCAAAGTCCAAGCGTGGCAATGATGCTGTATTCATTGTCATCGACAAACTCTCCAAAGTGGCTCACTTTCTGCCTATAAAAGAGTCGATCACTGCAGCTCAATTGGCGGAACTCTATACCTCTCGAATTGTCTCTCTGCACGGTATTCCTCAAGTGATCTCTTCAGACCGTGGCAACATCTTTACCTCGAAGTTTTGGGATTCTTTTCAGAAGGCCATGGGCACGAACATCCGCTTCAGCACAGCTTTCCATCCTCAAACTAGCGGTCAAGTCGAGCATGTCAACCAGATTCTTGAAGATATGCTCAGGTCTTGTGTGATCTCCTTCGGCATGCAGTGGGAGGATTGTCTTCCTTATGCTGAATTCTCCTACAACAATAGTTTTCAAGCAAGTTCGGGCAAGGCCCCATTCAAAATTCTGTATGGCAGGAAGTGTCGTACCCCTCTCAACTGGTCTGAAACCGGTGAACGTCAGCTTTTGGGTAATGACGTAATCACAGAGGCAGAGGAAATGTGCAAAGTCATTCTTGATAACCTCAAAGCAGCCCAATCCCGTCAGAAGAGCTACTATGATAGTAAGCACCGTGATTTGGCTTTCGAGATCGGAGATCATGTTTACCTCCGCGTGTCTCCTATGAAAGGTACTTGTCGCTTCGGTATCAAAGGGAAGCTTGCCCCCAGATACGTGGGACCTTTCAAGATTGTCAGCAAGAGAGGCGACCTCGCCTATCAACTCGAGCTTCCTTCAAATTTTGCAAATGTTCATGACGTGTTCCATGTCTCTCAGCTTCGAAAGTGCTTCAAGACTCCTGACCGCACCGTCAACTTCGAGGACATTGAGCTCCAAGAAGATCTTTCATATCGTGCTATTCTTGAAGAGACTGAACGCAAGACTCGCAACAGGTAAATCAAATTTCTCAAAGTCAAGTGGTCACACCATTCCGACCGTGAAGCTACCTGGGAACGCGAGGATCACCTCCGTTCTGAGTACCCGGCGTTCTTTCAGTCCTAGATCTCGGGACGAGATCCTTTCGTAGTGGTGGAGTGTTGTAACACCCCGGATATAACTTTCCCAATTTGTACTCCAACTCTTTCCGTTTCCGGCGTTAAGTTATATTTATTTCCTTGGGTTTTGTCTCCGTGTGTTGTTGTTGCTGTCATGCATCTCATATCATGTCATCATGTGCATTGCATTTGCATACGTGTTTGTCTCATGCATTCGAGCATTTTCCCCGTTGTCCGTTTTGCATTCCGGCGCTTCGTTCTCCTCCGGTGGTCATTTCTAGATTTCTTTCGTGTGTGGGGATTAAACATTTCCGGATTGGACCGAGACTTGCCAAGCGGCCTTGGTTTACTACCGGTAGACCGCCTGTCAAGTTTCGTACCATTTGGACTTCGTTTGATACCCCAACGGTTAACCGAGGGACCGAAAAGGCCTCGTGTGTGTTGCAGCCCAACACCCCTCCAATTTGGCCCAAAATCCACCTAACTCTGCTCCATCACCTAGAGCGTTTGATCACGATCGCGTGGCCGAAAACCGCACCTCATTTGGACTCTCCTAGGTCCCTCTACCTATATATATGTGCAACCCTCCGAAATTCGCGGTCTAACCCTAGCCTTCCCCTACCTCGCGCACCGGACACTTCTCCCCCCGCAGCCCGGACATGTCCGACCGCCGCCTCCGACGAATCACCGCCTGCCACGTCAGCCAGGTGGGATCAGATCCACCCGTCCCGCCAACCAAACGGCCTCTCCTTGCTCGGATCTCCTCGTCCCGGTTCCCGCGAGGTATAATTTCTTCCAAGTCCTAAATCACAGATCCAAGTTGCCATGTTCGTAGCTCCGTAACTCTACATTCGTAGCTCCGATTCATGCATATAGCATATCAAAATGTTCATCTCAGAGAGTACATCATTTCATTACATTGCATAGTTTTCATTTGAGCTCATCTTGATGCCCGAAATGCTGTTAGAAGAGGGCTACTTGAGTTAATTGTCAGATCTGCTACTCCGTTTAGCAATTTTGTCATTTTTGCCATGATTATTGTGTGCATGATATGCCCGTGAGTTCTACATATGTTTTGTTAAGGGTTTTGTTATCTTTCCGGAGGTGCAACCCATGTATTTTTGTGATGAGTGTGGTGACTTGTGCAAGCTTGCAAAGTGGTGCACTTGCTAATTCTGTTTTCAGGGACTTAGTAATTTCACTAAGTCCTGGAGCTGTTTATCTCATGATGCCATATGTTCTTGTTGTTTCCTAGTGATCCGTGCCTCTTTTGAGGATGATCAGTAAGGGAGTTTTGTTAATATTGTAGTGCTCTATCCATACATGCCTTTGTTTGCAATTATGGAGCAACCTAGCTTGAGTCAGTCAAGCTCTACTTTTACTACTTTGTGAATCTGAGCAGATTGTCAACTTGTTTGCAATTTTGCCGGTGATGTTGTAGTTGATCTGTGCATGCTATGCTACTGTTCTTGCCATGTCTAGCTTGCATTTTGTGCCTTCTTGATGGGTGCATGCTTGTCTTGCCATGACTTGCACCTTAGTGAGTGCATTGAGCTCGTAAACATGCCTACTTGAGTTATATTTCAGCATGTGTCAGTTTTCACTAAGTATGAAAACTGATTATGTTTTTGCTATGTTCGCGTACTTGCAATTGTATTTTCTGATCCCTTTTGGCTCAAGGTCACTAAGGGACTTTTGTTAAGCTCTTTGAGTAGCTCCATGACATGCTTTTCTTTGCCATATTCAGGTCCTGTAGCAGGTAGTTTTGTTGCTCCGAAGAGGGCTACCTGATCTGAAATTCCAGACAAGTGTTGATTTCACTAAGTCTGAGATCTGTTTGCCATATGCATTTTTGCCATGCTTGTTTGAACCTGTTAATGGATGAATTGGCCGTAGCTCAGTGCTAGAATTTTGTTAAGCATCTTGGGTGCATCCCTGCCATGTATTTTGTTGTCATGTTTGGGCGCTTTAGCATGTTCATTTCGTTGCATTTAGATGCCTACTTGCTGTAAATCGCAGACCGGTGCCATTTTTGAATCGCTTGCCATTTCCAAACCGTAACTCCGATTCCGGCGTTCTTTATATCGTTTTCAAGCGATTTCATCTCATCTTTCCAGTGGAACACTTGGAATTCCAAGTTGAGGCCAGGTTCTTGAATTTTCCTGTCATATCTTGCATTTTGCATCCCGCATCGCATCCCGCATAGCACATCATCTTTGCATCATATTGTTTGAGCTTTGCACGTGGTTGATTGTGTCCTTGTTGCTTGTTTGTCTTGTTTGGGTAGAGCCTGGAGACGAGTTCGCTAACGAGGAGCCCGTTGAGTTTGCTTTCGAGGATCCAGTCAACTCTGACAACTGTGCAGGCAAGATGATCATACCCTCGAAATCACTACTATCTTTGCTATGCTAGTTTGCTCGCTCTTTTGCTATGCCATTGCTACGATGCCTACCACTTGCTTTCAAGCCTCCCAAATTGCCATGTCAAACCTCTAACCCACCATTTCCTAGCAAATCGTTGATTGGCTATGTTACCGCTTTGCTCAGCCCCTCTTATAGCGTTGCTAGTTGCAGGTGAAGATTGGAGGCCGTTCCTTGTTGGAACATCTTTTACTTACTTGTTGGGATATCATTATATTGCTATGTTATCTTAATGCATATATATACTTGGTAAAGGGTGGAAGGCTCGGCCTCTCGCCTAGTGTTTTGTTCCACTCTTGCCGCCCTAGTTTCCGTCATATCGGTGTTATGTTCCCGGATTTTGCGTTACTTACGCGGTTGGGTTATAATGGGAACCCCTTGATAGTTCGCCTTGATTAAAGCTTTTCCAGCAATGCCCAACATTGGTCTTACCATTTGCCACCTAGCCTTTTCTTTCCCTTGGGTTCTGCAGACTCAAGGGTCATCTTATTTTAAGCCCCCCGGGCCAGTGCTCCTCTGAGTGTTGGTCCAAACTAGAGCCCCTTGCAGCGCCACCTCAGGGAAACTCGAGGGCTGGTTTTAGTTGTACGGATTGCTTATCTGAGTGTGCCCTGAGAAAGAGATATGTGCAGCTCCTATCGGGATTTGTCGGCATATTCGGGCGGTGTTGCTGGTCTTGTTTTAACCTGTCGAAGTGTCTTGAGTAACCGAGATACCGAGTCTGATCGGAACGTCTTGGGAGGAGGTCTATTCCTTCGTTGACCGTGAGAGCTTGTCATGGGCTAAGTTGGGACTCCCCTGCAGGGATTGAACTTTCGAAAGTCGTGCCCGCGGTTATGGGCAGATGGGAATTTGTTAATGTCCGATTGTAGATAACTTGAACCTTAATTAATTAAAATGAATCAACTGAGTGTGTTACCATGATGGCCTCTTCTCGGCGGAGTTCGGGAAGTGGACACGGTGTTGGAGTAATGTTTGCGTAGGTTGTTCTCTAGTTTCTCGCTCGCGCTTTGCCTCCTCTTCTCGCTCTCTTTTGCGAATAAGTTAGCCACCATACTTGCTAGTCGCTTGCTGCAGCTCCACTCATATTTTACCTTGCCATACCTTTAAGCTTAAATAGTCTTGATCGCGAGGGTGCGAGATTGCTGAGTCCCTGTGGCTCACAGATTACTATTACACCAGATGCAGGGCCTGATGATTCCACTCCAGGAGACGCGTATGAGCTCAAGTGGGAGTTCGACGAAGACTCTCAACGTTACTATGTTTCCTTTCCCGATGATCAGTAGTGGTGCCCAGTTGGGGGTGAACGGGACCGTTGTCGCATGTTGGGTTCTCTTTTATTTTGGCGCCGTAGTCGGGCCATGAGTGTTTGGATGATGTAATGTTATTTATGTACTTGATTGACGTGGCGAGTGTAAGCCAACTATGTTATCTCCCCTTTATTATTTATATTACATGGAATGTTGTGAAGATTGCCTAACTTGCGACATATGCCTTCAATGCGATTATGTCTCTAAGTCGTGCCTCGACACGTGGGAGCTATAGTCGCATCGAGGGTGTTATACCTGCCCCAAATGGGAAAAAAAATTTACCACGACATTTTGATGCCGCTCCATGATAGCATGCCAAGTTTCATGAATTTCGGACGAGTTTTGGATTTACTAGAATTTTAAAACCAGGCATCTCAATGTTTGCAGCCGAGTGACAGTGGCAAGGTGTTTGACATTTGAAAGGATTGATATGGTTGACTAGAGGGGGGGGGGGGTGAATAGGCAACTAACAAATTTTAGCTTTTCTTTAACAATTTAAACTTTGCACTAAAGTAGGTTGTCTAGATATGCAACTAGGTGAGCAACCTATATGATGCAACAAGGATAGGAACACAAGCAAGTAAGAGATATAACACAAATAAGCTTGCACAAGTAAAGGCACGAGATAACCAAGAGTGGATCCGGTGGAGATCAAGATGTGTTACTGAAGTTCCTTCGCTTTGAGGGGAAGTACGTCTCCGTTGGAGCGGTGTGGAGGCACAATGTTCCCCAAGAAGCCACTAGGGCCACAGTATACTCCTCACGCCCTCACACAATGCGAGATGTCGTCATTCCACTATTGGTGCCCTTGGAGGCGGCAATCGAACCTTTACAAACAAGGTTGGGGCAATCTCCACAACTCAATTGTAGGCTCCCAACGACACCATGAAGCTTCACCACAATGGACTATGGCTCCGCGGTGACCTCAACCGTCTAGGATGCTCAAACACCCAAGAGTAACAAGATCCACAAGGGATTAGTGGGGGAATCAAATTTGTCTTGGTGGAAGTGTGGATCGAGGCCTTCTCAACCACTCCCGAGCAAATCAACAAGTTTGATTGGCTAGGGAGTGAGATCGGGCGAAAATGGAGCTTAGAGCAACAATGGAGCTTAGGGTTGGAAGAGATAAGTCAACGGGGTAGAAGGGGACCCCTTTTATAGTGAGGGACAAAGATCCAACCGCTATCCACCTACCAGCCCGCGGCCAGTGGTACTACCGCACCAGGCCAGCAGTACTACCATGGGGCCACGCGGTACTTCCGCTTGCTGCCAAGCCGTACTACCGCAAGGTCACGCGGTACAACCGTGTAGGCCCATGGTACTACCGCTGCACCAGCAACAGCTAGGGCAGACCTGTAGCACAAGTGCTGAGGGTGGTACTTCCGCGGGCGCGGTACTACCGCTCCCCCTTGCGGTACTACCGCAAGGCAGGAACTCCCTAGCCTGGGAAGAGTGTGGATAAGGAAACAACCGTGCCTACTTCCGCTGAAAAACGGAAGAAGCAAAAACCCGACACAGTACTACCGCAGAGGGGCGGTACTACTGCATGACAGCTGAGCACAGTACTACCGCAGAAGGGATGCGGTACTACCGTGGTAGGCGCGGATGTAAAAAATTACATCCGCCCCTACTACCGCGGGGGAGCGGTACTAGCCTGGTGGGCCACGGTAGTCCAACTCCAGGGGAGCGGTACTACCTTGGGCACCTGTGGTACTACCGCGCCGCGACACGATACTACCGCTGGTGCCTACGGTACTACCGCTCACCTGGGAGCAGTACTACCGCGAGCCAACACATCAGCCAGAAACAAGGTGACGAGATAACAACGGAGGAAGCTCCAAGGTGCAGGGGAAAGGAGGGGACTAGGAAGAAACATGTACGTGGTGATTCCACCCAAACCTTTCCGACGCGGACCCCCTCTTAATAGTACGGCTTTCCTACGACTCAAATCCACCAAAAAGAAACGTAGAAAAGACACTGTCTTCAACAGTCTTCGAGGGGCACCCAACCGTCTTGTGCCTAGCAAAGAAACGTCTGGGATACTCAAGGCACACGATTAGTCCGCAAACGCATTGTCATCAATCACCAAAACACCTTAGGGATAAATATTCCCTTACAATCTCCCCCTTTTTGGTGGATTGATGATAATACGGGATTTGCACAAGGGAAATAATATTAAGCAAACGCAAACCCCTCCTCTCTAGAATATAGACGGGCTCCCCCTAGATGTGTGCCAACTAGATGGGTGCTTTGGACTGCACGACATACATACTAGGATCAAAGCTCCCCCTATATTAAAGAGACAAGGCATATCTTGTAATAGAAAGGCTAACACTAGACAAGATAGTACAAACATAAGTTAACTAAGATAGATTAGAGTGCATATGTCTTACACCATATGTAGGATAAGTCTCGACGGCACAAACTAAACAAAGGCAAACGAGGCAAACGAGGTTCAAATGACAAAGCAAACACACCAAGCACGACACAACGCAAATCCCTACACTCTCTCCCCTTGTGGCATCGAGACGCCAAAAAGGCAGAGAGGACACCTACACACACGGGGTGGCTCAGGCAGAGAAGTCATCCCACTGCTCCTCGTCAGACTCAGCGGCGGGGACGGACTCCTCGATGTCCTCCTCAGAACTAGTCCACTTGTACCCCTGCTTCACCATCCATGCAGCCTCTGGCGTGATGACATCCTCAGAACCGCCAGAGACATCCTCTCCAAAGAGCCTCATGACCTTCTTGTCGCGGCGGCGACTCTCCTTGTCTGCCACGTGAGTCATGTACTGTCCCTTTGCCTGCATGCAGAAGAGAGTCTTCATCTTGTCCTTTAACTTCTTGGCCCATGACAGCTCAGAGGAAGGTGTGGTAGACCTAGCAGCATGGTCCTCAGCAACATTCTCTGCACCAGCCTCCTCCTCACCACCAGCCCTCCTAGCAGTAGAAGCCTCAGCACGGGTAGTAGTGTTGGCCCAGTTGGGCTTGATGCGGAGACTGATGGACTCATGCCGAATCCAGTCTGGAGCAAGGAACTCATCACCAGGGTACATCTTCTCCCAAGTTGTGGAGAGCAACAGAAATAGGTATGGTCCATAGATAGGTACCTTGCGGGTGAACACCGCAAACCGAAGCTCACACCACATGATGTGTGAGACATCAAGTGGCTGAGTCTGAGACGAACGTGCCTCCGCACACAGGAGCAACATGTCCACTAGATAGGAATGAACCTTGTCCTTGTCGCCAATGCGCGGGAACAGAGTGTTGCGGAAGATGCGATGCATGATGTCCAGAAAGGAGTTCAGTACTCAAGTCGATTTGCCATTGGGGAGCACCTTCTCCACAAGGAATGGCTGAAGCAAGTTCTTGTTAGCGGACTCAGAGTTGGCGTGGGGGCAAACACCAACGGGTGTGTGAAGCCCGTCATCAGGAATGTGAAGCATGTCCATGAACTCCTTCCATGTAGCAGACAGCTGACGGCCGTTGGTCATCCAGGTCATCCTCCGCTCATCCCCGGGGTGAAAGTAAATTGAGGCAAAGAACTGACAAACAAGCTCAGGGTCATAGTCAAGGTGAAAGGGGATCACAGGCTCAATAGCAAACTGCTCCACCAAGTCCATAGCTTCTCCAAAATAGTCACGAAACTTGTCCTTTCTCATGTGATTCATGTCTATCCACTTGACATCCACGAAGGTATTCTGCTTTTTCTTGATCACATCCAGATAAATGAGAGCCTGCTGCTTGGTCCAAAACAACTCAGTGCCTCTGAGGACAACACGAGGATTCACATAGGGGTTGATCTTCCGGCGTTTGACATACTCACTGAGGGAAATCTCGCCCATGCCCTTAGCAGGTTCTTTTTGCTTGCTGGCAGTGGTCTTGACATTGCGCTTGGGGGCATTGGAGCCCTCTGGTGCTTCATCTTGGGGATTGCACAGACGCTTGGAGCTAGTGTCACGACTGGGATTGGAACGGCGAGAGCCACCACCTGAGACACAAAGCACAAAACACACACGACAAGCAAGAAGGATCAATGCAAAGACCATAGCAAAGCAAAATAAACATGTAGGAAGCACACAAGATAATTGCCATGAGAGAGATTTGACCCCTACAGTAGAACTGCCAAGTGTTGCGGTACTAAGATTGTAGTACCGCTCCTAGTTGCGATAGTACCGTGTAAGGTCACGGTAGTGCCGGGTCTGGGAGCTGTAGTAGGATCTTAGTGCCACATCTAGCGCGGTAGTATCGCACCTGATGGGTGGTAGTACCGCACGAGCGGTAGTACTGCACGTGAGACACGGTAGTACCGCACCGCGTCAGATCCGAACAAGTTCAAATCTGAGAAAGCCCGCGAAACCATGGCGGTACTACGGTTGAACAAATCTATCACAAGACAACATATCAAGTATGATTCCTACACAACACGACTCTCCTACATCCTACTCTTGCACAGATTTGGCCTAAAATCTCAAGAACAACATGCATCTCCCCAAAAACCTAGAAGCGAGAGAACAACCAAGAAAGAGAGGGATTTGGGGAAAAACCTTGTTCCATGGCAAGAGGAAGTGGTGGGGAATGATCCCACCAGTCGGAATCCGAGGAGAGTGGCCGGAGAAGGAGATCCGGCGAGGACCTCCGGTGCCGTTCTTGAGCGAGAGAGAGAGAGACGTGGGGAGAGAGACAAGTGAATGGGTATGGGGAGTTGGAACTCCCCTGCCCGAGTCATAACCCCCATGCCCACTCGATGGCGCGGTAGTACTGTGCATCATCGCGGTAGTACCGCTCAGCGGAAGTACCGCACCTGAGCGGTAGTACCGCTCCCCGGCGCGGTAGTACCGTGCCCTCTCAACGCGGTAGTACCGTGGGCTCAAAAAGTTGCAAGTTTCAAGCACACGAAAAAGAGGTCTTTGCACGAAAACTTCGAGGCAACACGACACCACAAGACCACGCGACACACGAAGGCAGAAAGGCAAACGACAACACGAAACAACCATGAGAAACCACCTCTCCAAAGAGAGGGCAGTGGCCGGAGCCACCTATGTTTGAGTCAATTGGTATGGAACCGCGAAGAATTATCCTTGGGCCCATGACCAAAACTCGTCTTTGAACCACAAGTACCATCAAACATGGCTAATGTGAAAGACTTGATCAATTTATGCATAATGGGGGAAAGGAGAGTTCATTGAGAGAACAACACTCCCCCTATGTCCATGCCTACATCTAAACAAGACAACAAGTTGAGTATGGTGGGGTGTGCAAGGGTTCAAGCAACATTGCTCGAATCAATGATATTTAGCTCATGCCTTAACTCGCGAAATCTTGCTTCATCCACGGGCTTCGTGAAAATATCTGCAAGGTTATCATGAGTGTTGACATTGTTGAGCTTGATCTCTCCTCGCCTAATGTGATCCGGGATGAAGTGATACCGAATCTCAATATGCTTCGTCTTGAAGTGTTGCACCAGGTTGAGAGAGATCTTGATGGCACTTTCATTGTCACACCAAAGAGGCACTTTGTCACAAATGACACCGTAATCCTTTAAAGTTTGCCTCATCCATAAGAGTTGTGCACAACAACTACCAGCCGCCACATACTCCGCTTCGGTGGACGAGAGAGACACACAACTTTGCTTTTTGGAAGACCAACTTACCAAAGAGCAACCAAGGAATTGGCACCCTCCGGAAGTGGACTTACTATCCACCTTGTCTCCCGCCCAATCGGAATCCGAATACCCTACAAGCTTGAAGTTTGCTCCTCTTGGGTACCATAAGCCAAAGTTTGGGGTATGAGCCAAATATCGAAAGATTCGTTTGACCGCCACATAGTGACTTTCCTTAGGTGCGGCTTGAAACCGTGCACAAATTCCCACACTCAACACGATATCCGGTCTAGATGCACAAAGGTAAAGCAAGGAGCCTATCATGGAACGATATACCTTTTGATCCACCGCTTTACCATTGGGATCTATGTCAAGTTGGCACTTGGTGGGCATTGGAGTGGAAGCCGGCTTGACATCACTTAGCTTGAATCTCTCGAGCATGTCTTGAGTGTATTTGGCTTGGTTGATGAAGGTTCCTTCTCTTCTTTGCTTCACTTCGAACCCTAGAAAGAACTTCAACTCTCCCATGGAAGACATATCGAACTTTGAGCTCATGAGAGCGGCAAATTCCTCATTGAAAGCTTTGTTAGGGGAACCAAAGATAATATCATCAACATATAATTGGCACACAAACAACTCCCCTTTGACCTTCTTATTAAAAAGAGTGGGGTCGATTAGCCCAACTTCAAAACCACGGTCTTGTAACAACTTGGTAAGGTGGTCATACCACGCACGTGGGGCTTGTTTAAGGCCATAGAGTGCCTTATCGAGTTGATACACATGATCAGGAAAGTAGGGATCCTCGAACCCGGGGGGTTGCTTGACATAAACCAATTCATTAATAGGACCATTAAGAAAAGCACTCTTCACATCCATTTGTTGTAACTTAAAGTTATGATGAGAAGCATATGCAATCAACATGCGAATGGATTCAAGACGAGCAACGGGAGCAAAGGTTTCACCGTAGTCGATACCCTCGACTTGGGAGTAGCCTTGTGCTACCAAACGAGCCTTGTTGCGAATGATAATCCCATGGTCATCTTGCTTGTTCTTAAATATCCACTTGGTTCCAATGACATTGTGGTTCCCCGTCGGTCTTGGCACCAATCTCCACACTTTTTTGCGCTCGAAGTTGTTGAGTTCTTCATGCGTGGCATTGAGCCAATCCGGATATTCGAGAGCCTCATAGACCTTGTGGGGTTCGACACAAGAGACAAACACGTGATGCTCACAATAGTTTGCTAATTGTCTACGAGTGCTTACCCCCTCTCTTAAGCTTCCAAGCACATTCGTCATGAGATGATCCTTGGTGGAGAGCTTGGAAGCAACCTTGGCGGCACGACGCTCCAATTCCTCCTCGGGGGTGAGACGAGGAGTGGTCACTTGATCATCTTGAGCGTCGTCTTGAGCTTATTCTTGTTCTTGAACTTGCTCGGAGGAGAGAACTTGACCTTGGGCATCACTTGTTGTGTCAACACCGTCTTGAGCATGATCTTGTCCTTGGTCTTGTTCTTGAGGATGCGGGCCTTCATGTTGTTCTTCAGAAGTGTGTGGGCCTTGGGTTGGTGATGGCTCCACTTGAGTGGAGCATTGTCCTTCTCCTTCGGCCACAAGGGGTTCCTCAATGGGTAGGATAAAGCCAACACCCATTCTTCTTATGGCTTGAGGAGGAATTTCATCACCTACATCACAAGTGCCACTTTGCTCCACTTGGGAGCCGTTATTCTCATCAAACTCCACGTTACACGTCTCTCCTCAATAAGTCCCGCGGATTTATTGAGGACACGGTAAGCATGAGAGTTTGTAGCATAACCAACAAATATGCCCTCATAAGCTCTAGCTTCAAATTTAGACAACCGAACACCTTTCTTGAGAATTAAACATTTACACCCGAACACCCGAAAGTACTTGAGGTTGGGCTTGTTACCGGTGAGTATCTCATATGGAGTCTTGTTGAAGCCCTTGCGGAGGTAGAGCCGATTGGATGCATGACACACAGTGTTGAAGGCTTCAGCCCAAAAGTTGTATGGAGACTTGAACTCTGCCATCATGGTCCTTGCCGCATCCATCAATGTCCGGTTCTTCCTCTCTGCAACACCGTTTTGTTGAGGGGTGTAAGGTGCACAATATTGATGCTTGATCCCCTCATCACTAAGAAACTCATCCAAGGTGTAGTTCTTGAACTCGGTGCCGTTGTCACTTCTTATTGTCAAGATCTTTGCATTGTGTTGACGTTGTGCTTCATTTGCAAAGTCAATGATGGTTTGTTGGGTCTCGCTCTTCCTCTTGAATAAATACACCCAAGTGTATCTTGAGTAGCCATCCACAATCACCAAGCAATACTTCCTACCCCCAAGACTATCGAAGGATGGAGGCCCGAAGAGATCCAAGTGAAGGAGCTCCAAAGTCCTCTTTGAGTAAATGATAGTCATGGGAGGGTGAGCCTTCTCATGTAGCTTTCCTTCGATACAAGCACTGCAAGCACGATCTTTAGCAAAACTAACATTCGTAGTCCACGGACATGGTCCCCCTTGAGAAGACTTTGCAAAGATCTCATATTGACATGGGCTAGACGGCGATGCCAAAGCCACCCCACATCAACTTTAGCCATTAGGCATGTCACGGTCTTAGTGGGTCGCTCCGAAAAGTTAATCACATAAAGACCATTGTTGACATGCCCAACAAAGGCTACTTTAAGAGTCTTGCTCCACAAGAGGGCCACGATATCGATATCAAAGAAAGTGGCAAAGCCCATGATTACAAGTTGACGAACAGAAAGTAAATTGTATGCAAGGGACTCAACAAGCATGACCTTCTCGATCGTGAGATCATGAGAGATGACTACCTTGCCAAGTCCCAATACCTTAGAAGATGAGGCGTCACCCCACTCAACATTGGTGGGCATAGATGGAATCTTGTGCACGTCCACCACCAAGTCCTTGCTTCCGGTCATATGATTTGTAGCTCCGCTATCGAGCAACCATGATCCCTCACCGGAAGCAAACACCTACAAGAGATCAATGCTTGGTTTTAGGTACCCATTTTGTAATGGGTCCTTTGATGTTAGTAACAAGGGTCTTTGGAACCCAAATAGACCATTCAATGTACTCATGAGGAGAACCAACGAATTTGGCATAGATATGCCCATCACTAGAACGACATAACATATAAGATGGATTAAAGTCGCCGGCTTTGATGGGAGAAGTGGCATTGCCCTTTTTGACACCGCCACCCTTCACATTGTTCTTCTTCTCCTTGGAAGCACTCTCTCCCTCCTTCACAAATGTTTGCATGAGAGGAGGAGGTCGTTTGGTCTTGTCATTTTTCTTCTTGTTCTTGGACTCGGGCACGTACCCAACCCCTTCCTTGGCCACAACTCCCTTTTGATTCATCAAGAGGCCGTTGAGGTTCTTCTTGCCTTGTATGCAAGTCGCAAGACCTCTCTCAAGTTGCACCTTTAGCTTAGCGTTCTCCTCAACAAGATGCACATGCTCACAACACGGGTTAGTAGCATTTGCATTATCAATTAACATCACACGAGGAAAAGTGGCTTTTTCCTTGGTTAGCTTTACTTGAAGTTGATCATGAGACTCTTTGAGGCTAGCATGAGCACCCTTCAAGACCTTGTGAGCCTTGTCAAGTAGATCAAACTCCTCTTTGAGTCTAGCAAGATCAACCTCAAGTTCGGCCTTCTCGGAGTTTAGCACATGAGAAACAATGAGAACATGATCATAATCTTTCTTTAACTTAGCATGATCAACGTTGTGTGACTCCTCAAGAGCCAAACGAAGACCACGCTCTTCCTCAAGAGCATTGGAAAGATCCGAAATCTCATCGGCATAGTCACGACTATGCCCTTCCATCTTAGTGATGGTATCTTCGTGAGCCTCAATCATGTCATTGGCTTCACCAAGTTGTTCCAAGAGAGAAACAAAGTGCTTCTTGGATTTACCCTTAAGTTTGCCCATAAAGGCCTCAAACTCATTCGCCTCCACATTGGCTCCCTCGTGTTCATCAATGCTATCCGTTGAAGAAGGATGATTAATGATGGTAGTTTTGATGTTGGGGGTTACCTTGTTGGTGGCTTTAGCCATGAGGCACTTGGCGGTGATGCTCTCATTGGGTGAGTCGAAGAGAGACACCCATGGAGTCATCGCAATGGCAACTGAGGCCATGGCAGCTGAATCACCATCTTCATCATCGTCATCATCCTCATTGTACTTTTCTTGTACCACCAAAGCCTTGGGAGGAGTCTTCTTGGTGAAGTTGCTCTTGTTGGGGAACGACTTGGCCTTGTCCTTTCGGATGAGCTTGCCACCATTGTCTTCCCTCTTCTCATGCGGGCACTCCACAACAAAATGACTCACATTGCCACAATTGTATCAAGTCCTTACACATTGCTTGCTCTTCGTGCCACTCGAGTTGTTTTTGTTAAAGTTTGGCCTTGAGTTTTTCTTGCTCCAAAATTGCCTTGAAGCGAGTGCCATGTGTTCATGATATGCATACTTTGTATCTTCGGGGTTGCTCTCCTCTTCTTCCTCTTCTTCTTCTTCAACGCAGAGCTTGGCCTTCAATGCAATGTTGGGCTTCTTTGCACTTTGAGAACAAAGCACTGCATTGTCGACAGTCTTGTCCAAAATGTTCATGGCCACAAACTCATCCAACACTTCGCTTGAGGTCAAAGTGTGGAAGTCCGGCCTTTGACGAATCACGGAGGACATGGCCTTGTGGTAGGGCATCATTGCCTTGAGGAATTTGCGCTTGATCCAATTGTCATCCGTGTCCTTGCTCCCGTGATCTCGGAGTGAGACCGTGAGTTTGGTTACTCTCCGATAAAGCTCACGAGGTTCTTCATCTTCTTTCATTGCAAACTCATCGGCCTCATCTTGCACCACTTCATAGTTGGAGCGTTGAATGCTTGCACTTCCCCGGTAGAGAGAGACAACACAAAGCCATGCGTCTTTGGCCAAGGCGAAGGGCCGAAGATGAGGTAGATCTTCGGGTGGAATTGCATCTTGAATGATGAAGAGAGCATTTTCATTGAATTGATTATCTGCGGCTTCTCGAGGAGTGAAGTTGCTTGGATCATGCGGATAGAAACCTTCTTCAATGATTCTCCAAATATTCATGTTCACATGATTTAAATGACGTTTAAAGCGGTAAACCCAAGAATCAAAGTCCTCATTTTTCAAAATCTTAGGGGGAGGACCGGCATGATTCAAATGAGTGGAAGGAACCGGTCCACCATAAACAAGTGGTGGTTCCACATGAGTAAAGATGCCGGTGCCATTCTTACCACTAGAAGAAGGAGCCTTTTCACTACTAGCTTCCCCCTTATTGGAGGTAGCATCCATCACCTTGTCGGTGGGATTACCCACTTTCAATGGTGCGGTGGATAGTTTAAGCCCTTCAAGGAATTTAGTAAACATGCTTTCAACCTCGGTCGTCATGGAGGTTTTCAATGTCTCCAAGGCCACATTGAACTCCTCACGAGAGACCGAGGTTCCCCCATCGCCCGTAGAAGAAATCTGATTCACACCGACACCATCTACGGTATCAACCATACTCTTCGGATGGTAAAGTCCTTAATAAAGAGACGAGGCTCTGATACCAATTGAAAGGATCGATATGGTTGACCAGAGGGGGGGTGAATAGGCAACTAACAATTTTTAGCTTTTCTTTAACAATTTAAACTTTGCACCAAAGTAGGTTGTCTAGATATGCAACTAGGTGAGCAACCTATATGATGCAACAAGGATAGGAACACAAGCAAGCAAGAGATATAACACAAATAAGCTTGCATAAGTAAAGGCACGAGATAACCAAGAGTGGAGCCGGTGGAGACGAGGATGTGTTACCGAAGTTCCTTCCTTTTGAGGGGAAGTACATCTCCGTTGGAGCGGTGTGGAGGCACAATGCTCCCCAAGAAGCCACTAGGGCTACCGTATTCTCCTCACGCCCTCACAATGCGAGATGCCGTGATTCCACTATTGGTGCCCTTGGAGGCGGCGACCGAACCTTTACAAACAAGGTTGGGGCAATCTCCACAACTCAATTGGAGGCTCCCAACGACACCACGAAGCTTCACCACAATGGACTATGGCTCTGCGGTGACCTCAACCGTCTAGGATGCTCAAACACCCAAGAGTAACAAGATCCGCAAGGGATTAGTGGGGGGAATCAAATTTCTCTTGGTGGAAGTGTAGATCGAGGCCTTCTCAACCACTCCCGAGCAAATCAAAAAGTTTGATTGGCTAGGGAGTGAGATCGGGCAAAAATGGAGCTTAGAGCAACAATAGAGCTTAGGGTTGGAAGAGATAAGTCAACGGGGAAGAAGGGGACCCCTTTTATAGTGAGGGGCAAAGATCCAACCGTTATCCACCTACCAGCCCGCGGCCAGCGGTACTACCGCACCAGGCCAGCAGTACTACCATGGGGCCACGCGGTACTTCCGCTTGCTGCCAAGCGGTACTACCGCAAGGTCACGCGGTACAACCATGCAGGCCCATGGTACTACCGCTGCACCAGCAACAGCTAGGGCAGACCTGTAGCACAAGTGCTGAGGGTGGTACTTCCGCGGGCGCGGTACTACCGCTCCCCCTAGCCTGGGAAGAGTGTGGATAAGGAAACAACCGTGCCTACTTCTGCTGAAAAACGGAAGAAGCAAAAACCCGACACAGTACTACCGCAGAGGGGCGGTACTACCGCCTGACAGCTGAGCACGGTACTACCGCGGAAGGATGCAGTACTACCGTGGTAGGCATGGATGTAAAAAATTACATCCGCCCCTACTACCGCGGGGGAGCGGTACTAGCCTGGTGGGCCATGGTAGTGCAGCTCCAGGGGAGCGGTACTACCGTGGGCACCTGCGGTACTACCACGCCGCAGCACGGTACTACCCCTCACCTGGGAGCAGTACTACCGCGAGCCAACACAGCAGCCAGAAACAGGGTGACGAGATAACAACGGAGGAAGCTCCAAGGTGCAGGGGAAAGGAGGGGACTAGGAAGAAACGTGTACGTGATGATTCCACCCAAATCTTTCCGACGTGGACCCCCTCTTAATAGTACGGCTTTCCTACGACTCAAATCCACCAAAAAGAAACATAGAAAAGACACTGTCTTCAACAGTGTTCGAGGGGCACCCAACCGTCTTGTGCCTAGCGAAGAAACGTCTGGGATACTCAAGGCACACGATTAGTCCGCAAACGCATTGTCATCAATCACCAAAACACCTTAGGGATAAATATGCCCTTACAACATTCATTCCCATTTCTTGCATGGGACCTAAGCATGCACCCAAGGACAAAAGATTTGATTTTTCAACCAATTTATATGCACTGGAGAATGCGCATGTAGTTCAAATTTGAATTATGCACATAAATGCATTGAAAACTCAGTTAATGCATAAAAATGTCCAAACGAACCCCGAAAAATCACAAAAAATAACACAACACTCCTGTTGTTCTATGTTGACAAGAGAAATTTTTTAAAAGCAATAAGAGGCAATGGATATCGTTTCATCCCCAAAGGTGGGGTGTTCCCTACCGAAAGCATCATGCTTGTTGTGAGAAGCTCTGGTTTGTGAGAAGCATATACCCAAACCTGCCCCAAATGGGACAAAAAATTTACCACGACATGTTGATGCCGCTCCATGATAGCAAGCCAAGTTTCATGAATTTCAGACAAGTTTTGGATTTACTAGAATTTAAAAACCAGGTATCTCAATGTTTGCAGCCGAGTGATGGTGGCAGGGTGTTTGGCATTCATTCCCATTTCTTTCATGGGACCTGAGCATGCACCCAAGGACAAAGATTTGATTTTTCAACCAAATTATATGCACTGGAGAATGTGCATGTAGTTCAAATTTGAATTATGCACATAAATGCATTGAATACTCAGTTAATGCATAAAAATGTCCAAACGAACCGTGAATAATTCCAATTCTTTTATGATCACTGCAGATAAAAGGTCTAGCAATTCAAACACCGTCCATGGCCGCTGTGACCCCATTTTGTAATTCAAATCAAGACGAAAAATCAAGTAGATCCTACATAGTTTATTATAACCAACCGTGTGAGATGCAACACAAAATATCTTGGAGCACCGTCGGAGTATAGTACGCATACGGCTTACGCGAGAAGGTGCGATGGCTACAATCCACATCCCGCTGTGAATAAGGGACCGTGTCTGATGACAGTTTGCGCGCCAGTTTTTCACTGAAGCGATTCCAAATTTTCGGCTTCCGTGGAAATATCTACCTCCCCGCCCCCTCCCCCTTACCAAAAGGCACATTTCCCCTGTTTCCGCCTTCCTTTCCAAGTTGAAACCTTCACTCCTTGCTTGCAGCGCCGCCTCCTCGCCGGCGACCCTCCTTCACGCTACTCGGCCTCGCCTATCAAGGCAGGTAATCCACACTCGACCCCCACCCTCCTCCTCCTTCCACATCCCACATGCCCCGACCGCCGGTGCGAACGTGACACCTTCCACCCAAATCACCGACCCCTCCACCAAATAAGCGCCGGCCTAAGCCATGGTGCACGCAGTATAGCCAGGACCTCAAGGAGCATTTGGCAGCAGAGAAGAAAATCGCGACCGCATGCGTGGATGAGGTCACGATGGCTGCCATTCGTGCCGACCCCTAGATCTTGGAGGAGCACCTCGACGTCTAGGCCACCATTAATGCCTTGCGCGTCGACGCCGTGATGCAGTTGGCTGCTTTAAATGATAGTTTGTGGCGTTTTCTCGAGGCCACCGTCGGTGCCTTCGACGAAGACTACGAGGTGTTTTCTCAGCTTGGACGTGCTTACCTCATCTCGAGAGCCAGCAAGTTGGTGCCCAGAGCGGCTCAGGCAAGTCACCACTACAGCGAGGGCACCCACGATGCGGATGCCTCGCCCTCTTCCATGTCCAAGGAGCCAATCGTCATCGATATCTCCGACAATGAGGAGTAGCTTGTCTTATTAGCTCACTATAAGGACCCATGTTCAGTTTGCTAGCTACTGCCTTTCCTTAACAAATTCTAGTGAATTGCGCTATCTACTTTTACCATGCAATCTTCTGCTATAGTGTATATGTTCTACATGTCGTGCAATGCGGTGTTCAGTTAACTGCTTGGTTCAATTATGCAAATGTGATGTTCAATTCTTCAGGGTGCAAGATTTCCAAGTTGTTAAGCATGCTTGGTTTGGTTAACTGTCTGATATTCTATTAGGAGTATGTTATATTGTGCAATGTGGTGCCCAGTTAACGTTTGGTTCATTTGTTGTGGTGTTTAGTTAGCTGCTTGGTTCAATTCTGCAATGTGATGTTCAATTGGTGTGGCTGCATTCTCTTATTGTATACCATGTGAGGAATAAATTGAATTTGGACGCACTTCATACATGAGAAACATATACAAGTGCTATATTTCCTAGTTCTTAATCATGCTTGGTTTGGATAAATGGGTTTTCCATGTGGCTTGAATTAATCTGATGAATCTGCAATGTGCTTATTTTTCATCAACATATTTTACTGATAGCATGCAAACCCTTACTTAACCTAATGACTAACTACCTTATATCTGTTCCAGGGAAACAATGGGAAGTGCTGAGGTTTACAAGATGGTACTAACTATTATACCTTGCCTTTTTTTATTCCTTTACCCTGTTTCCAATATAGAGAAGATATTAATGCACATCCTTGTTTTCATGGTTCACTGATGATTACCTCTCAAACCACCTCTGTGGTCAAGAGGCGAGGAAAGTTTTCATACAACACCCACGGTTCAATATTGAAGTTTTCCTGAAGAGGTCGAAGGATGGACGGTCAATCATCCACAGGCACTGGCCTAAAGTTGTAAAGACCTTCAACATGAATGAAGGCTCAATATTCGCCTTCCGCTTCAGTAGTTTTCCAGATGAGATGCATCTCTCTATGTACCGTCTATGATGCTAATTTTGATAGGTTCTAGATGTTGCATGTGAAACTTGCTGCTGGTGCAGTTGTGTAATGGGGTAGCTGAGTGCTGAAGCTATATCATGTTGTACTCTGATGTATTTCAATTATGAAATCCTGCTTCCTTAATATGGAAATGGAATATATTATGTGCTTAATATGAATGTCAATTAGATTAGTAAATGGATTATTAATAATAGGGTAATTAGCCCGCTAATTGGCCAATTAGCTTGCTAATTGGAATTTTCTATTGCAAACGGTTAATGAGAAAACACCGTGGGCGATGACCTCAGGGAATGCACACAGTTTCTAGGAATAAACCGTGTTGGATCAATGAACAATCACAGACGCCATTCTCTTCAAAATTGTTTGCGTTACGCCACCTTGCGCAAACATTTTCCTTGGAGTGACTGTGTGGGATGTATATACGAACGGAAACGTTTAGCGGTGACTGACTGTGTGGGATGTACTTACGACCGGAAATGATTTCGCTTGTATAATTGTATTTTTAGCACTACTGTATGTATTTCTGTATTTGAGTGCTCGTCGATCGCACACGACCTCATTTTGCCGAGCGTGTGTGCCAGGAGGGCATATCCCCAACGGTTTCTGGGTCATGTGGGGTGGACCCCCTATCGCCCACCCTCACTTGGCGACGGGTCCGAATGCCATCACGGAAAGGGGTTAAAATCGTTTGTTTAGCACCGATGCGTACCAGTGTCCTGCCACGACACTCTGCTTGGAACTGCACCAACTAACAGCTCCACCATTCAATATAAATACGTATTCGGTTTGTGACTTAGAGTCATTCGGATAAGTGTCAAAGCTCGCATTGACGTAACCATTCACGACAAGCTCTTTTTCACCTCCATAAATGAGAAGCATATCCTTATTCCTTTTCAAGTATTTTAGGATGTTCTTGACCGCTGTCCAGTGATCCACTCCTGGATTACTTTGGTACCTCCGTGCTAAAATTATAGCAAGGCACACATCAGGTCTGGTACACAGCATTGCATACATGATAGAACCTATGGCCGAGGCATAGGAAATAACTTTCATTTTCTCTCTATCTTCTACAGTGGTCGGGCATTAAGTCTGACTCAACTTCACACCTTGTAACACATGCAAGAACCCTTTCTTTGACTGATCCATTTTGAACTTTTCAAAACTTTATCAAGATATGTGCTTTGTGTAAGTCCAATTAAGCGTCTTGATCTATCTCTAGAGATCGATCTTGATGCCCAATATGTAAGCAACTTCATCGAGGTCTTTCATTGAAAAATTCTTATTCAAGTATCCTTTTATGCTATCCAGAAATTTTGTATTATTTCCAATCAACAATATGTCATCCACATATAATATTAGAAATTCTATAGAGCTCCCACTCACTTTCTTGTAAATACAACCTTCTCCAAAAGTCTGTATAAAACCATATGCTTTGATCACACTATCAAAGCGTATATTCCAACTCCGAGATGCTTGCACTAGTCCATAAATGGATCGCTGGATCTTGCACACTTTGTTAGCACCTTCAGGATCAACAAAACCTTCTAGTTGCATCATATACAACTCTTCTTTAAGAAATCCATTAAGGAATGTCGTTTTGACATCCATTTGCCAAATTTCATAATCATAAAATGCGGCAATTGCTAACATGATTCGGAAAGACTTAAGCATCGCTACGGGTGAGAACGTCTAATCATAGTCAACTCCTTAAACTTGTCGAAAACCTTTCGCAACAAGTCGAGCTTTGTAGACAATAACATTACTAGTGTCAGTCTTCTCCTTGATGATCCATTTATTCTCTATAGCTTGCCGATCATCGGGCAAGTCAACCAAAGTCCACACTTTGTTGTCATACATGGATCCCATCTCAGATTTCAGGGCCTCAAGCCATTTCACGGAATCCGGGCTCATCATCGCTTCCTCATAGTTCGTAGGTTCGTCATAGTCTAGTAACATGAGTTCCAGAACAGGATTACCGTACCACTCTGGTGCGGACCGTACTCTGGTTGACCTACGATGTTTGGTAGTAACTTGATTTGAAGTTTCATGATCATTATCATTAGCTTCCTCACTAATTGGGGTAGGAATCACTGGAACTAATTTTTGTGATGAACTACTTTCCAATTCGGGAGAAGGTACAATTACCTCATCAAGTTCTACTTTCCTCCCACTCACTTCTTTCGAGAGAAACTCCTTCTCTAGAAAGGATCCATTCTTAGCAACGAATATCTTGCCTTCGGATCTGTGATAGAAGGTGTACCCAATAGTTTCCTTTGGGTATCCTATGAAGACGCATTTCTCCGATTTGGGTTTGAGCTTGTCAGGTTGAAGTTTTTCACATAAGCATCGCAGCCCAAAACTTTAAGAAACGATAGCTTAGGTTTTTTTGCCAAACCATAGTTCATATGGTGTCGTCTCAACGGATTTAGAGGGTGCCCTATTTAACGTGAATGCAGCCGTCTCTAAAGCATAACCCCAAAACGATAGCGGTAAATTGGTAAGAGACATCATATATCGCACCATATCTAATAAAGTATGGTTACGATGTTCGGACACACCATTACGCTGTGGTGATCCAGGTGGCGTGAGTTGCGAAACTATTCCACATTGTTTCAAATGGAGACCAAACGCGTAACTCAAATATTCGCCTCCACGATCAGATCGTAGAAACTTTATTTTCTTATTATGATGATTTTCCACTTCACTTTGAAATTCTTTGAACTTTTCAAATGTTTCAGACTTATGTTTCATTAAGTAGATTGTGACGCCCCAAGACCGACGCGCCAGGTGTCTTCCAGTTATTTGTTGTTGTTGCCTTGTCATTCGTTTGCGTGTTGCATCTTTGCCATGTCATCATATGCATTGCATCATCATGTTTTAAAAACTTGCATCTGTTCGGGTTCCCCTAGTTCCGTCCGTTGTCCGTTCTGAGCCCAGACACACTTGCACGCGCCCGCGACACGTCCGAAATATTATTTTATAAGTGGCGGGAAAATGTTCTCGGAGTGGGATGAAAGTTGGCGTGCAGTCTTATTATAGTGCAGATAGAACGCCTATCAAATTTCATCACATTCAGAGTTCGTTTGATGCCCCAATGGATAAATATAGCGGCAATAGTAGCCGGTCTTTTCGTCGGACGTTTTCGGTCTCCGGAAACCGTGCCGGGCTGCATCTCTCCCCTCTCCTCTCAGCCTAACCCTCCTACACAGCCCACGAACCCCACCTAGCCCCCCTCCGTCCGGAGCCGTGATCTGAGGGTCCAAAAACGGCCTCAAAACCCCTAACCCTAGCCCCCTTGCCTTATAAATACCCCCCACATGCCATTTTTGGCGTCCTCCAACCCCCACCTTGTTTTCAGCACCCCAATCATCACCCGCCGCCGCCCTCATCGCATTCCGCACCAGCTGAACCCATCTTCACCACTTGGCACCGCCGCCAGCGCCCCCACAGCCAACCACGTCGCGCCACCTCACCTTTCACTGCCTTCCAGCCAATCGGCGCAAGCCACGTGGCGCCCCGCCTCCCCCCACTTCGCCGCGGCACTGGAATCCCATCTGTGGCCAGCCCCGGGCCAATCTGGGCCCAAGGCGCCCGCGCCGCGCCGCCACCGTTCGCCGTCCTCCTGCCCCGAGCGGGATCGAGGGGAGGAGCTCCCGATCGAGCTCCAGGCGCTACTCGTCCTCGTCCTCACCGGCGGTCTTGCCGGAGCCGCCACCGGAGGACACCCAGGCCAGACCCCGCCGCTCTGTTCCTCTCCTCCTCCCTCTGATTCTCACTCGTCTTCCTCTCTCACAACCTCTCTCTCTCCTGCAGGAGCTCCGCCATGGCCGCCCGATGGAGCTCGCCGCCGTGCCTCCTCCGGCTAGATCCAGGCTGGAGGTGCCTGGATCCGCCGCCCCCGCATCCATCCCCATCGTCTGCCGGATCGCCCCGCTGCCGGAGCGCCACCCCACCACCGGTCATCACCGTTCTTGCCTGCCCGCGTGTGCGCGTGCGAGCACACGCACGCCTCCCGCGCGTGGGCCTCGGCCCACCTCTCGCATGGAATACAGCCTCCCAAGGCCCAACAGCCTCCAGCTGGGCCTCAGCCCAATGTGAGCAGCCCCGCTCCGTGTGCACTGTTGGGCCAACCACTTTCGGCCCAGAGTGTTTTTTCCTTGCCTGCGATTTTGTCCAATTTTCCAGAGTCAGCAGTTTTACAGAAAACCCCTCATGTTTCATGCATTTAATAACTCACAAATGGTGCATCAGATTAAAATGATTTATATATGAAATATGACTAGAATTTCATCTAGTTTCATAATATGCACTTTCATGCATGTTTAAAATGTTTAAAGTGCTGTTTGATTAAATTTGCTCAAATGCCATGTTAAAATGCTTTATTTCATAACTAAATAACCGTAACTACAATTTTAATAAACTTTATATGTAAATGGGGTAGAAAAATGCCTAGTTTAACATGGTGGCTTTACTTTGCATGTTTAATAAATCTAAAATTGTGTATAGGGAAGATCAGTACCAACTTTAAAATATGCACATGAGGATTTTTCGGACTTGTTGCTTGTTGTTCCGGCCTCATTTAAATTTGTCTAGATAGGTAGTTTTCATATGCTTCACCTCTTGCCATGTTTAACAACATTTAATATTGTTGAGTACATAAACGAGAGAGAACTAAATATTTGATGTGGTGTTCCATCAATATGCAACTCGTTGCTTATTGAGCTCCACTTAACTTGTAGTTTTGCTTGTGCACTTTGCCATGCCATGCCTCATTAAACCGGCCATGCATCATACTTGGTTGTGCATCATGCCATGTTATGCTTGGTTGTTTACTATGTTGTTTGCTTCTTTCCGGTGTTGCTTCTTCGGGTTAGTTCCAATAATGTCACGTTTGTGAGGATCTGTTCGACTACGTCTGTTTGTCTTCTTCATGGACTCATTCTTCTTCCTTGCGGGATCTCAGGCAAGATGACCATACCCTCGAAATCACTTCTATCTTTGCTTGCTAGTTGTTTGTTCTATTGCTATGTCACGCTACCTACCACATGCTTATCATGCCTCCCATATTGTTAAGCTGTAACGCCCTCGATGCGGCTATAGCTTCCACGTGCCGAGGCACGACTTAGAGACATAACCGCATTGAAAGCAATGTCACAAGTTAGGTAATCTTCACAACATCCCATGTAATATAGATAATAAAAGGGGAGATACATAGTTGGCTTACACTCGCCACGTCAATCAAAGTACATAAATAGCATTACATCAATCAAACACTCATGGCCCGACTACGGCACCAAAATAAAAGATAACCCAACATGCGACACGGTCCCGATCACCCCGACTGGGCACCACTACTGATCATCAGGGAAAGACACGTAGTAACGGCGTGAGTCCTCGTCGAACTCCCACTTGAGCTCAAGCGCGTCATCTGGAACGGAGTCATCTGGCCCTGCATCTGGTTTGGAAGTAATCTGTGAGCCACAGGGACTCAGCAATCTCGCACCCTCGCGATCAAGACTATTTAAGCTTATAGGTAAGGCAAGGTAATTAAGTGGAGCTGCAGCAAGCGACTAGCATATATGGTGGCTAACCTGTTAGCAAAAGAGAGCGAGAAGAGGAGGCAAAGCGCGAACCAGTAACTAGAGGACATCCTGCGGCAAGCATTACTCCAACACCGTGTTCACTTCCCGGACTCCGCCGAGAAGAGACCATCACGGTAACTCACACTGTTGATTCATTTTAATTAAGTTAAGGTTCAAGTTATCTACAACCGGACATTAACAAATTCCCATCTGCCCATAACCGTGGGCACGGTTTTTGAAAGTTCAAATCCCTGCAGGGGAGTCCCAACTTAGCCCATGACAAGCTCTCACGGTCAATGAAGGAATAGACCTTCTCCCGAGACATTCTGATCAGACTCGGTATCCCGGTTCTACAAGACACTTCGACAAGTTAAAACAAATCCAGCAACACCGCCCGAATGTTCCGACAAATCCTGATAGGAGCTGCACATATCTCGTTCTCAGGGCACACTCAGATTGTCCAAACTTTCGGTAGGCCAGCCCAGAGTTGCCCCTGGTGGCCACCGGCGGCTGACGAGGTGGACCAACACTCAGAGGAGCACTGGCCCGGCAGGGTTTAAATAAGATGACCCTCGGGCTCCGGAAACCCAAGGGAAAAAGGGGCTAGGTGGCGAATGGTAAAACCAAGGTTGGGCATTGCTGGAAAAGCTTTAATCAAGGCGAACTATCAAGGGGTTCCCATTATCACCCAACCGCATACGGAACACAAAATCCGGGAACATAACACCGATATGACGGAAACTAGGGCAGCAAGAGTGGAACAAAACACTAGGCGAGAGGCCAAGCCTTCCACCCTTTACCAAGTATATAGATGCATTAAGATAACATGGCAATATAATGATATCCCAACAAGTAAATAAGGTTCCAACAAGGAACGGTCTCCAATCTTCACCTGCAACTAGCAACGCTATAAGAGGGGCTGAGCAAAGCGATAACATAGCCAATCAACGGTTTGCAAGGACATGGTGGGTTAGAGGTTTGACATGGCAATTTGGGAGGCATGATAAGCAAGTGGTAGGCATTGTAGCATAGGCATAGCAAAAAGAGCGAGCATCTAGCAAAGCAAAGATAGAAGTGATTTCGAGGGTATGATTATCTTGCCTGCAAAGTTGTCAGAGTTGACTGGATCCTCGAAAGCAAACTCAACAAGATCCTCGTTAGCGAACTCGTCTTCCGGCTCTACCCGAACAAGACAAACAAGCAACAAGGACACAATCAACCACGTGCAAACTCAAACAACATGATGCGAAGATGGTATGCTAAGCGGGATGCAATATGTGATGCATATGCAAGATTTGACAAGGAATGCATGAACCTGGCCTCAACTTGGCAGCCCAAGTTTGCCACTGGAAAGATGAGAGGAAATCACTTGAAAACAATATAAGGAACGCCGGAATCGGAGTTACGGTTTGGAAATGGCAAGCGATTCAAATATGACCACGTTCTTCGATTTACAGCAAGTAGCCATCTAGATGCAACAAGATGAACATGCTGCAACACTCAAACATGGCATCAAAATACATGGCAGGGATCCATTCATGATGCTTAACAAAAGACTAGCACTGAGCTACAGCCAATTCATCCATTAACAGGTTCAAACAAGCATGGCAAAAATGCATTTAGCAAACAGATTTCAGACTTAGTGAAATTAACACTTGTCTAAAATTTCAGATCAGATAGCACACTTTGGAGCATGAAAACAATATGCTACAGGACCTGAACATGGCAAAGTAAAGCATGGCATGGAGCTACTCAAAGAGCTTAACAAAAGTCCCTTAGTGACCTTGAGCCAAAAGGGATCAGAAAATACAATTGCAAGCATGTGAACATGACAAAAACATAATCAGTTCTCAGACTTAGTGAAAACTGGAGCATGCTGAAACAGATATCAAGTAGGCATGTTTACGAGCTCGATGCACTAACTACAGAGCAAGTCATGACAATCTAAGCATACACCCATCAAGAATAAACATAATACAAACTAGACATGGCAAGAACAATAACATAGCATGCACGGATCAACTACAACATCCTCGGCAAAATTGCTAACAAGTAGACAATCTGCCCAGATTCACGAAATAACAAAGGTAGAGCCCGATTGACTCAAGCTAGGGTGCTCCATAATTGCAAACAAAGACATGGATGGATAGAGAACTACAAGATTAACAAAACATCCTTACTGATCATCCTCAAAAGAGGCACGGATCACTAGGAAACAACATGAACATATGGCATAATGAGATAAACAGACCAAGGACTTAGTGGAAATGCCAAGTCCCTGAAATCAGCATTAACGAATGCTCCACTTTGCAAGCTTGTCCTAGTCACCACACACATCACAAAAATACATGGGTTGCACCTTTGGATAGATGGCAAAACATATAACAAAACTCATGTAGAGCTCAGGGGCATATCGTGCACACCTTAATCATGGCAAAAATGACAAATATCTAATTGGAGCAGCAAATCTGACAATTATCTCAAATAGCACTCTTCCAACAGCATTTCGGGCATCAAGATGAACTTAAATGAAACTGATGCAATGAGATGAAATGATGTACTCTCTGAGGCGAACATTTTGATATGCTATATGCCCAAAACGGAGCTACGGATGCGGAGATATAGCATGATGAAAAACGCACAAAAACTAGGGTTAGGGACGAAAAAGTCAACCGAGAGGGAGTTTCCAGATCCAGATCGGGATCTTGCGTGTACTGTAGCGGCACGGAGTACGAGGTTCGTCGCCGGATTTGGGCCTGCCGGAGTTGGACGGCGAGGCGGCCGGAGAGAGGGAGGCGCCGGAGTGGGGCGGCGCCGGCCGGTGAGGAGGAGGCGGCCGCGGTCGCCGGCGAGGTCGAGCTGCGGCGCGGTGGCGCGGGTCGCCGGAGACGGAGGAGAGGGGCGGCGCGGGCGGCGCGGTGAGCTGTAGAGGAGGCGGGGCGGAGCGGGCCGCGGGGGCCGGGGTTGGGCCCGGCGGGCTTCGGCGATGTGGGGCGCACCGGCGCCACGTGGCGGAGCGCGGTAGGTCGGGCGGCGGCGGGCGGACGTGTCCGGTCCGCTCCGGACACGTCCGGCGGCGGGAGGAGGAAGAGGCTAGGTTTAGGGGTGTTTTGACCCGAAATTTTGGGGGGAGGTCTAGTTTTATAGGTAGGAGGAGCTAGGAAGCTCCAAATGGAGTGCGGTTTTCGGCCACGCGATCGTGATTGAACGCTCTAGATGATGGAGAAGGTTTTGGTGGGTTTTGGGCCAAAATGGAGAGGTGTTGGGCTGCAACACACACGAGGCCTTTTCGGTCCCTCGGTTAACCGTTGGAGCATCAAACGAAGTCCAAATGGTACGAAACTTGACAGGCGGTCTACCGGAAGTAAACCAAGGCCGCTTGGCAAGTCCCGGTCCAATCCGGAGATGTTTAATCCCCACACACGAAAGAAAGGTAGAAATGACCACCGGAGGAGAACGAAGCGCCGGAATGCAAAACGGACAACGGGGAAAATGCTCGAATGCATGAGATGAACACGTATGCAAATGCAATGCACATGATGACATGATATGAGATGCATGACAACGATAACAACACACGGAGACAAAAACCCGAACCCGAGAAAATAGAATAACTTAACGCCGGAAACGGCAAGAGTTGGATTACAAATTGGGAAAATCATATCCGGGGTGTTACATAAGCCAAGCCTCTAATCCACCTTGTCCTAGCAAACCGTTGTTTGGCTATGTTACCGCTTTGCTCAGCCCCTCTTATAGCATTGCTAGTTGCAGGTGAAGCTGAAGTTTGTTCCATGTTGGAACATGGACATGTTGGGATATCACTATATCTATTACTTTAATTAATGCATCTATATACTTGATAAAGGGTGGAAGGCTCGGCCTTATGCCTGGTGTTTTGTTCCACTCTTGCCGCCCTAGTTTCCGTCATACCTGTGTTATGTTCCTTGATTTTGCGTTCCTTACGCGGTTGGGTGTTATGGGAACCCCTTGACAGTTTGCTTTGAATAAATCTCCTCCAGCAAGGCCCAACCTTGGTTTTAGATTTGCCTAACAACCTATTACCCTTCCCTTGGGTTGGCCAACCCGAGGGTCATCTTTATTTAACCCCCCCCTGGCCAGTGCTTCTCTAAGTGTTGGTCCGAACCGAGCCACCTGCGGGGCCACCTCGGGGAAACTCGAGGGCTGGTTTTACCCGTAGCCTGTCTCATCCGGTGTTGCCCTGAGAATGAGATACGTACGACTCCTATAGGGATTGTCGGCACATCGGGTGGCTTTGCTGGTCTTGTTTTACCATTGTCGAAATGTCTTGTAACCGGGATTCCGAGACTGATCGGGTCTTCTCGGGAGAAGGAATATCCTTCGTTAACCATGAGAGCTTGTGATGGGCTAAGTTGGGACACCCCTGCAGGGTTTTGAACTTTCGAAAGCCATGCCCGCGGTTATGTGGCAGATGGGAATTTGTTAATGTCCGGTTGTAGAGAACGTGACATTTGACTTAATTAAAATGCATCAACCGCGTGTGTAGCCATGATGGTCTCTTCTCGGCGGAGTCCGGGAAGTGAACACGGTTCTTGTGTTATGCTTGAACGTAAGTAGTTTCAGGATCACTTCTTGTTCATGACCGTTGCGTCGCTTCTCTTCTCGCTCTTATTTGCGTATGTTAGCCACCATATAGGCCTAGTGCTTGCTGCAGCTCCACCTCATTACCCTATCCTACCCATAAGCTTAAATAGTCTTTATCTCGCGGGTGTGAGATTGCTAAGTCCTCGTGACTCACAGATACTTCCAACCGGTTGCAGGTGCCGATGATACCAGTGCAGGTGACACAACTAAACTCAAGTGGGATCTCGATGAAGATCATGTTCGTTGTGTTGTTTCGTTTCCTGTTGATCAGTAGTGGAGCCTGGTTGGGATGATCGGGGATCTAGCATTTGGGGTTGTCTTTCTTTATTTTCGTTCCGTAGTCGGACCTTGATTGTATTCTGGATAATGTATGTTTAACTTGTATCGTGTGAAGTGGCGATTGTAAGCCGACTCTTTATCCCTTTCTTATTCAGAACATGGGATGTGTAAAGATTACCCCTCTTGCGACATGCCTACCATGCGGCTATGCCTCTAAGTCGTGCCCCGACACGTGGAAGATATAGTCGCATTGTGGGTGTTACATAGATATACCCATATCTGCTCAAATGATCTGTTAAGGTCAGAAAATAACGATACCCGCCGTGAGCCTCAACACTCATCGGACCGCATACATTAGTATGTATTATTTTCAACAAGTCAGTGGCTCACTCCATTGTCCCAAAGAACGGAGTCTTAGTCATCTTGCCCATGAGGCATGGTTCACAAGCATCAAGTGATTCATAATCAAGTGATTCCAAAAGCCCATCAACATGGAGTTTTTTCTTGCGCTTTACACCAATATGACCTTAACGGCAATGCCACAAATAAGTTGCACTATCATTATTAACTTTGCATCTTTTGGCTTCAATATTATGAATATGTGTATCACTACGATCGAGATTCAACAAAAATAGACCACTCATTAAGGGTGCATGACCATAAAATATATTACTCATGTAAATAGAACAACCATTATTCTCTGATTTAAATGAATAACCGTCTCACACCAAACAAGATCCAGATATAATGTGCATGCTCAACGCTGGCACCAAATAACAATTATCCGGGTCTAAAACTAATCCCAACGGTAGATGTAGAGGTAGCATGCCAACGGTGATCACATGGACCTTGGAACCATTTCTGACGCGCATCATCACCTCGTCCTTAGCCAATCTTCATTTAATCCGTAGCCCCTGTTTCGAGTTGCAAATATGAGCAACAGAACCAGTATCAAATACATAGGTGCTACTACGAGCATTAGTAAGGTACACATCAATAACATGTATATCAAATATACCTTTCACTTTGCCATCCTTCTTATCCGCCAAATACTTGGGGTAGTTCCGCTTCCAGTGACCAGTCCCTTTGCAGTAGAAGCACTCAGTTTTAGGCTTAGGTCCAGACTTGGACTTCTTCCCTTGAGCAGCAACTTGCTTGCTATTCTTCTTGAAGTTCCCTTTCTTCCCTGTCGGTTCAATATCCGGCGTATATCGTAGTAGGGGTCCTAAGCTAGTCATCTTGGAATGATGGTAACATGGACACCAGATTTTACCCATGTTCGGGCCCTCTTGATGGAGGTAAAACCCTACGTCCTGCTTTTGATTGTATTCATATGAGGTGTAGTACAGAGTACATGTATCTACCACGAGATTGTAGTAATGAATATGAGATTGTCTATTGACTAGCCTGGCCTCGGTTTATATATGCACTGGAGGCCTAGGGTTTTGGAGAGTCCTTGGCTTGGGCACCAAGTCTTGCGGAAACCTCCTTGTATGCGACATGGGCTGCCTAAAGTGGCCCATGAATGAACCGCCGCGGGGGTCCTCGGCCCGATCTAGCTGGTCGGGTGACGACATGGTGAGTACCCCCTAGTCCATGACACCGTCAGTAGCCTCCTGAACCGGTATTCAAGTTGGGGACGCTCCTCGATTCTTCCGAACTGTTCTTCGTCTTCGGTCGTCGGTCTTGAAAACTGGTTGAACAAATCTTCTCATCTTCGATCTTGAGGATCGCCGAAGTGCACCCGAAGAGTTTACACATTTGGTATCCGAGGAGCCCCTTTAAGTTTCCGACCTTTATCAATTCCTTGTTATTTTTATGCCACACCTCGGGTTTGAAGTTGTTCCCGGGCGGCGGTGTCCTCTTGCGTCCGAGCTCCAATGCTGGCTTGCATTCAAGATATCTTTTGCAGCCGAGCACCAACACTGAACTGCACCCGAGCTCCAGCACCGGACTGTATCCGAGCTCCAACCCCGGACTATGTCCAACCTCCAACGTCGGACTGTATCCGAGGTGTCATAGATCACCTTGGTTCAAAAAAGTTGAAGGTGTTTAGCCGAGCTCAACGCCGGAAATGCCCTCTATGGAACCAGCCACTGGCGCCCGAGCTTTATGCCGGACTGCTTCCGAGGTGGGGCACCACCCCGATCGCGGGCCGATTTTTTGTCAATTTTTTGATTGGTGCAATTTATTCTCTATCGAGATATATAGCTAGTATATGTATGTCCAGTAGCCCTCAAGGTGTGTGTCGGTCTAAAACCCGAGATGCACCTGAAGGAAAACCTAAAACTGCTGATCCTAGTAGCCCCTGAGACTCAGGTCGATTTGCAAAATCTGCCTGAGGATCAACTCCTAGCCCGGCAACATACGTAGGAATAGAAACACAATGTATTATATTAGAGGCAATGGTGATCGACGGACAGGTCCCTAAGAGTGGGTCGTGAGAAGCCGCTGTGATGTATCAGCTTGATGCCAGATAAGTCCCAGACGGCACTTATTATTGTCCAAAGACGGGCTTCTCCATAGTTTGGTCATGCCAAACACTGTGCACTTTGAATTTTCTGCATTGAATAGGCAATGCAGTAGCCCCCACTACAAAAAATACACTTCCGTGATGATACGTGTTTGTCACAGTAGGTCACTTTTTTGGTCATGCATGTACATCCATGACAAATTTATGACAGGATCAAGATAGTCATACCTGTGCTATCGTAGAAGTGTTCCATGACATTACCAAAATTATCATCACGGAAGTGTCCACTTCCATGACGATAAATCGCGCGTCACAGAAGTGCTTTCGTCAAGGGTGACCGACACGTGGCATCCACCATAACGGAACGCCGTTAAGCTATCGGGTCGGGTTTTGGATCCGATAACCCATTAACAGCCCCGACCAATGGGGATTTTCCACGTGTAAAATCATCATTGGCTAGAGGAAACATGTGTCGGCTCATCATTGGGACAGATGTCAACCACTCATTGGACGGAAGGCGCCTATGATACGTCGACGCGTGGCACGGCCCAACAGAGGCCCATTCCTGTGAAAAGGCCGGCCCGTTTGACTTGGTCAAAAGCTCACGAGCCGGCCCATGGAAAGCCTGTTAATGGCCCTTTCGAATATAGCCCATTTATAGTCCGCTAACCCAAGGCCCGTTACGCCCTATCCGAAGTAGGCCCAGTAGCGTCATCTAGGCCATCCAATATGATTCCAGCTCGGTTTCACTTCTGGCCCATGTATGGCCCATGATGTCTTTCGGTCCATACGAGGCCCTAAGTAACTCTTGGCCTACTAACGGCCCGTGGTGAAAGTAGCCCGTAATGAACAGTGTATCACTTTACACCCATTAACGCCCCGTGGTGAAACTGGCCCGTAATGAACAGTGTATCACTTTATACCCATTAACGGCCCGTTATTTCGATGGGCCATTTCCAGCCCATGTTATCTTTCGGCCTTCTCAGAGCCCATTTATTCTTGGCCTCATTTCCAGCATTCGTTTACTTATGGCCCGTTACTGTCATTTTCTGCTTGTGGGCCAAATTCAGCCCGTGGTTACAGTTGGCCCGTTTGTGGTCCGTTAATACGTTGGGCCGATTTCATAGCGTCATCAAATACGGCCTATTAACGATGGCCCGTTATGGTCGGCCCATGAATGGACGATTCCAACTCTAGCCCGTTTACGGCCATAATGCGGTCTGTTTGGCCCATGTTTGGCCAATTGATTATACGGCCCGTATAAGGCCCATTGATAATATGGCCTGCAGAAGGCCCATTGTTTTTACGGCCCGTAGAAGGCCCACTGTTTCTACGGCAAGTAGGAGGCCCAGTGTCACTACAATAAATATTAGCCCATGGTTATTGTGGCCTAGTTTTAAAAAATAGGTTATTGCAGCCACTAGCTAACCGCGGAAAAAGAACTGCAATGGCTACAAGAAAACAAATAAACAAGACAACAAGGAAATAAATAAGCAAGCAACTAACGCTAGGCTATCACGGCTATTACACATATTACATCCACTGGGCATCAAAGTTTGCCACGAGTGCAAATATAGGGAACAAAGCAGCATATCATATACACTGGTTGTCAAAGTTGGCGACCAGCGCAAATAAACGCCACAGCAAAACAAATCCAGAACTGAAACCACTTTAGAAGATCTCAAGAAACAATATCCTGGGTACCCATAATGCTGGCAAGATGCTTAGCAAGCTTATTAACTTTCTCTTGTTTGGCGCTTAAATCCTCCAGCGCTTGCTGTTGCACCAAAAAATATGCATCTGAATTCTGCAGGGACTTCCTCAGTCCTTCAGCTTCCTGTCGCAGCACATCTGATCGATGTCTTTCAACTTGAAGTTGAGACTCAAGAAGACGAACTGATTCAGGCAGCGAGTTCGAAGAGCTTGTGCCAGCAGTAGTGGCCAGTAACTCGAACACTACATCAAGACAGGACTTTTGGGTTCCCTCACTGTCGTCAAGATAGTTTTTATCAGCTTTCTTGGAGACCAACAGGGATGTCTCACTATCTTGGACCTTTTCTGCAGTACTTCTTTACCATTGGATGACGCGGTACTGTTCTCCAATATTTTGTCCGCATTCTAAAAGAGAAACAAGCAGACACATCACATGTTTACCATGTTGTATATGAAACTCATTTTGGTAAATGAGTTCAGTACTAAAGTGGACAGGATAACAGCATGAAACAAACATATATCTATGTACCATGGTCACTTTATGGTCTATATCATTCTAGTTTTTGTTGCCAAATCAAGATAGAGACACAGTTCAAATAATATTTGTTCAAGACAAAGCAGAATAGATAGAATATAAGTGTGGGTAACTATAGAGCAATAACAACACTTGTAATGTGCATGACATGCGAACATAACTGTTTATTCAATTGAAACTGGAATCAACATAGAGCAGGTTACAACAGCAAACCAGTTAAAGAAACAGGTTTAAAACATACATGTTGCGCCATTGGAATTTCAATTCCATCCTTCAAATTTGAAAATAGTTGGTATGAGTAAATACAGTCATGCAAGAGCAAAGGAGTATGAACCATAGCTACAGAACCTGTCCTGAGAACAAATCTTCTTCTCCTTTAAGCATTGAGTTGGGATTCGGAGTGGTGGTCCTCGTGCTTTGGGCACTGCAGTTCCCTTACTAACTGCTCGTGTTTGGGTGCTTTGTGGTGGAGATGATGCTATGTCAACTTGAACTGGGTTACTATCTGCCGGGTTTGGGGTTAGAAGGGGTGTAGCTGGTTCTCTGTCCAACTGGGTAGGGGTACAATCTGCGAGAGTCTGGGTTATGTGTGGTGGATCTGGTACTTGGGCAAGTACAACCGTGGTTCTACCTGCATCAACTGGGTAGGGGTACTATCTTTTCTGAAGACCGTGTTGTTACTCCCTTAGATACTGCCATCACGGTCTCCAATTCAAATGGCTGATAAACAAGAAAAGTAATTGAAAGTATAGACATTGTATGATAGACAGGTGCAATGGATAGTGCGGAATAAAAGAGGGCATGAAATAATTCATATTTATGTTGTTTAACCAAACAGGATATCATGACACAATTTCACATATATGATGGCTAACTAAACAGGATAGCATGACACAATTTCACATTATGATGGCTAACTAAAAAAGATGGAAAGACATAGTTCAAAATATGAGACTATGTAAACAGGATGACATGACATAACTATATAATGTGTTTATTAAATAGGTTGGCATGCCATAATTCACATACATTCACGGATAGAATGCCATAATTCAAAATATGATGACTGTAAACACTAAACAGGATGAGATGATATAACTATATGATGTCTTTATTAAATGGGTTGCCATGCCATAATTCAGATAGATGATGTGTATGTACTATGTAAACATGATGGCATGATATAATTCAAATATATGATTTATATAGTAAGCAAGTAAGCAGATGGAAATCCATATATGATGTAAAAACTAAGCAATGCAAGACAACATGCATGACATGGGTAATATAACCCTGCCAAGTTTGAGCATAGACCTCAGGGGGGAAATAGGACTGGTCATCAGTCTCTGAATCCTCCTCCGAGGAGCTCTCTGTAACCAGCAAGATGTCTCCTTCAGCAGGTAGCACTGTCTGCTCTGAATACCTTGTTTTCACTCTAGATACTTCCATCACCGCTTCAAATGGTTGATGCACAGGAAGAGTAGTTGAATATACAAACGTTGTCGACAAATGGAACACGTAATACAAAAAAATGATAGCATGATATAATTCACATACATGATGATTAGCTAAACAGCATGGCATTGCATAATTCACATATATAATGCCTTTGCAACAAGATAGCATTGTATAATTCACATATATAATGTCTTGCAACAAGATGGCAATGCATAATTCACATATATGGTAATTAGACACTGAACAGGTGGCATTCACACAAAGCATGTCTAAACTAATCAAATGACATAGCAATGCGAGACACCATACACACGATATGAACAACATAACCCTACCAAGTTAGAGCATACACCTCGAGGGGGGGGGAATAGGACTGGTCATCTATCTCTGAATCCTCCTATGAGGAGCTATCCGTAACCAGCGAGATATGCGCTTCGTCACATAGCATAGTCTGCTCTGAAGACCTTGTTTTCACTCCAGAATTTGCCATCACCGTGTCAAATGGCTAATGCACATGAAGAGCAGTAGAATGTAATAACATTGTTGACAAATGTAATATGTAACGAAAAAAAGGATGGCCTGATATAATTTACATATAAGATGACTGGCTAAGCAGGATGGCATTGCAAAATTCACATATATGATGCCTGGCTAAACAAGATGGCGTTGCATAATTCGCATAAACAATGAATAAACTAAACAGATGGCATTCACACAAAGTATGTCTAAACTAAGCAGATGACATATTTGATGTATAAAGTAAGCAATGCAAGACACCATATGCATGATATAACCAACATCAGCATGCCAAGTTAGAGCGAAGACCTCAGGGGGTAAATAGGAGTTGTCTTCTCCTTCTGAATCCCCCTCAGAATAGATAAATTCCTCTTGATTACAATCTGAAATGCGTGGAGGGGGGCTCCCTTTGCGCCTACCATGGAGCAACGTCTGCATGAAATTTTATTGCCACGCAAGGCTCGTCTCTTTTGCTCTACATGTTCAGTTCCATTGTTTACAATAACTGTCATGCATAGGAATAAAACATAGTGAGATTATGTAAGGAGTGCATGCAGAAATCTAGAGTGATGGTAGCAACCTATGGATAGACCCAAAACTAATAATAGCAGACAGATAATGGCTTCAGTTAAAAAATACATATAATGGCTTCTTTACTATTTGTTTCCCACCCAACATGAAACTCATAGTAGACACCGGAGATTAACCAGATAGTAGATAGATACTATTGATAGCGGCCCCTATATGTACCACACAACCATTTAAAAACTCAAGTTTGACCATTAGTTTGGAGCTGACTCAGAGTCTAATCGGTGAACATGACGATAAAGTAGCATGTAATATTAAGCGATGCATAACGTAAGCAGACACGAAAGAGTGCGACCTCTCTTGCGGACCCGTGTAGTCCTCGAGGTCATCTGCTCGGTTGATGATGGTAGTGCGGTTTTCATGGCTGCCAGCGGCGGGGAAGAAGATTTGAGGCGGCGAAAGACAGTCTGGAGGCTGGATCCCTGCTGTGCTGGACCCTTCTGTCGTTGGAGCAGCTGAGCTGGGGTGGACGACGGCGCAGCAGGAGCGGGACAAACCATGCAAGGTTTTCTTTGACAACTATCTGTAAGAGAAGTAATTTTGTAAGGGCTCGTTTGAATTGGTGGATTCCAACAATGCAGGGATAGGAAATAGACAGGAATATGATAGGAATGCATGTGCAAAACAGAGAATTTAAAAACACGGTATTTCTGCCAATCTGGGTGTTTGATTCACAACAATTGGAAGATCACAGGATGCAAAGAAGCATGGTCAGATTAAGTCAAACCACAAGAAAATGTACGGTTATAATGCTATTATGCTACTATCTCTTAGTCTTATGCTTCATGAATAGGAATTTGAGAAGGAGGACAAGTGAAAATTAAAATTCCTACGTTTTTTCTTTCAAGGAGACACTAAAGGAACAAATCCATGTGCTCAGTGGACAATATATATAACATGTAGAGTAAAAAGAGATGCAACAGGTGTACAACCTCTTTGGTGAAGCCATGTCGATCTCAGCGTGATTGGGTTGTATCGGTGGGAACGACACCTATGGGATCACAAGAATCCCTACTACGGTTAGCGGGGCGCGGGGTCGTGAGAAGAGCGGATCTAACAGGTAGCACACGGTTCGTTTATCCAGGTTCGGGCCGTGAGGATGCGTAAAACCCTACTCCTGCTTTGGTGGATTGTATATCTGTGTTCTTGAGCTAGCTATGGGGCGTGAGGAGCTCCAAACAGCCGAATCCTTCTCCTGGTCGCCTCGGACCTCCTTTTATAGGAAAAGGGGTTGCCACAGTGGCACACAGGAGGTGGAAAGGGTACAGTGATGCGAGGTTATCCCTCGCATTACATGACAAGGCACATTTAATGTGTCTTGCTTAGGTGTCCTTGCTTTATCGGGGACGGGGGAGAAACCTGTCTCGTCCGTCGCCGCTCCTGCTTGTGTCGACACGCGCCCTGGCCAATGACGCCTGCGATGCCACGTAGGTAGGCAGGGAGCTGCGGTGGCGCAGTGGTGGGTCTTCACGAAGATCTGCATGCCGCCACGCAGGTGCCTGCCCAGCTGGTTGGGTCGGTAGCTGCATGCATGCGATGGTGGAGGTTTAGCCGGCGTGGGCCTGATGGTGGCCCTGCAGGTGTCCTCGGCAAGGGCCTTGCTGGGGCCCGGGCAAGGGTCTTGCTGACGCGCCTGCTGTCATCCCTTGCAAGGCGCTTGCCGGGGGCCTTGTGGTCTTCCTCGGCTGGGATCCCGACAAGGGTTGTCGTCTCCTTAGTGCGTATCTGATCTTGGATGTCTCACAAAGATCTGCATGCCGCCACGGGGATGTCTCCCGAATCCTTGCCCTTTGGGGGCAGTGGACTCAAGGGTGATTCGCTCCGTAGGCACGGGACGAGTCGCCGCGGCAAGGGTCTTGCCGGGGCTGCTAGAACTGTCTCCCGGCAAGGATCTTGCTGGGGGAGTCCGCTTCGTCCCCTTTGCTCTTCGTGGTCTTGGCCTTGGCGTCGTTCTAGTTCTCTTGAGCTTCGGTCTTACCCTGGCTCACCTCCCTTGCCTTGCTTGGTGTGGTGGTGCCCGTGGCTCAGACTGCCCGTGCACAGTTATAGGAGTACAAAAAGTGTACCCCTCTTTTTGTACACCGACAGGTTGGCCGGTGAGGATGCTCCAGCTGACTTGGCTGTCGGAGGAGGGGAAGAAGATCTTAGGCGTTTGGAGATGGAGCCCGAGGTACTGCTCCGCTGTGATGGAGGGTTTCGTCATTGGAGCAGCTCTGGTGAGTTGTACAACGCCGAGGCTGAAGCAGGACAAGAGAGACAACGAACAATGTTAACCTGAGTGGAATTCTAATAGCATCTCCAATACATGACGTAAAATACATAAACACAAAGTGCTAGATGTAAAATACATCAGCCGCTCATCTCTGAACTTAACTTTTGAAACTGAATTTAACTGTCGAAACTGAACTTAATTGTCGAAACTGAACTTAACTGTCGAAACTGAATTTTGCTGTCAAAACTGAATTTTGTTGTCGAAACTGAACGCACTAGCAAGGTGAGGCTACACGTCAGTCGACTGACTTTTTCATCTCTGGTCAGTCGATTTTGCAGCCGTTGGATACGAAATCAAGGGCATGTGGTTCATCTTCAACCTCCACCCCCTGAGCCGGCCAAACAGCAGCCCCCCGCCGCCCACGGCCGGCGGTGCGCCGCCCCGCCCGCCCCGAAAACACTCCCCACCGCCGGTCCGCCGCCGCCCCGGCCATCCCTCTAGGCCCCCCCGTGCCGAGCTTTTTCTCTGGCGATCCCCACGCCACCGCCCCGCCAACGCCCCGCCACCGCCGGCGACCACTGCCCCAATCCTGAACCCTAAGATAGATAGTGGGGTACCTCTCTGGCGAGCCCCCCTCCCCGCCGCGGCTGGTTCTTCCTTCACCCCGACGGCATCGGAGTGATGTGTAGCTAAATTGGAGCAGCATCGCAAGCAAGAGCAAGAGCGAGAGCAGCAGCGCGAGCAAGAGCAATATCAAGAGTAGACCAGGCAGGGGACCGAGAGTAAGAGCAGAGCAGCAGCGCGAGCGAGAGCTAAAGCAGCAGCAGGTCCTACTGATGTGGACGTCGCCGCCGAGGGAGGGACACCGTGGAGGAAGTGGCCGGCGATGCTGCCGTGGATGGAGCTGTGCCGTGTCGGCTCGGGACCGAGCGCCGGCAGCACCGTGAGATCGAATCAAGAGGAAAGTGCGGCGATTAGTGTACAACCTCTTTGGTGGCGCCGATTAGGCCGCAACTTCATCCGAGGAAACGGTGATGATGATGCTCTTCCGGTGGTGCAGGTGAAGACGGCGGTGTGGGAATGGAGGTGGCGCGAAAGATGAGGGGAACATCGGGGGAGCTCCTTGGAGGTGGAGGATGGGGTGGCTGAACCGGCGGGACGATGAGATCAACGACGGATCCTCATCCGGTACGATGGATGAGGGACGTCGAGGTGTTGCTGTGGACGACATCGTCGGGGAAGAGGCTCCGGCTGGGTGGCGGACGGAGCAGGGTGTGGGGTTTCATCACGGGTTTTCGCGGCCTCGGTGTACGAATGGGTGGGCGGATGGGATGGCAGTGGGGAACCATGGCTTAGAGACGCGCTTGTCCGAAATGTGGGGTAAGTTACGAAAGTACCCCCACCAATTTGAGGCGGTTCTTTCGGTTCAGGGGTACCACGGGCATTTCGCGTGTTGGGATTTCACAGGAGGTGGGAGTTTTCGCGCGCGTTGTAATTTCGGAATAGCAAGGCGCAGGTTGAGATGGAGGGAGTTGTCGGAGCACAACGAGAGAAAGATATATCTTAAATATTTCGGGCTAACAAGGTGCGGGTTGAAATTTCCGGACAAGCCTAACATGTACTGTACCAAATCAATGCGCCCTACAAATGTCATTCAAAACTTTGAATTCATGTTATGTTCAATTAAAATATTTCACTACGTGTATAATGCATGCAACCTACTACTCAAATGAACATTTTAGTGCATTCCAAACGTATATACTACCGCTTCAATATGAACTAAATTCGAATTCGTTTCTCTATTTGAATAAGATCTACAGTAATGATTGTTGTGAAGTCAAAGCATTTGAATTCGTTTCTCTGTTTTAATAAGATCTACAATCATCATTATTGTAAAGTTAAACCATCGTTTGTGTATTATCTTCACTGCACACCACATGATTAGTCTCGAATTACATATGAACTGTGTGTACTATATGAACTCGAACTAGATTTTTTGAATCCACTTTATTTTGATTTCAAATCACATTACATTTCTAGCTCTAGCTAGATCTTCATAAGCTAAACCATGTCTCATATGTATAATGTGTTTATCACATTATGTATGGTGCCCCGCCCCCTACGCCTACAAGTATTTAGATGTGAGTTGCAAACACCACACATTACCACAAATTCAAATAAAATGTGAGAATGTTCGATATATAGTATTGTTTAGATTGTTCGATATTTAGTTGTAAGCTGCAAACGCCACATATTATCACAAATTCAAATAAAATGTGAGATTGTTTGATGTATAGTATGGTTTAGATTGTTCGGCATTTAGCTGTGAGTTGCAAAGCCATGCATTATCACATTATGGTATAACATGTGCACAACACGTGTATCACCGCTATATTCATGCATGCAATGTTTAAAACACTATGATCTCCTATTCAAATATATGAATCCGCTTTCATATCAAATTATGATCTTTGTTAGTCTCTTACACCCACACAATCCTCTAACCTTTGTAGCTACCACTAACTTTCTCCCGTGCATGCACACGCCCTCCTCGCCCTCCCCCTCCCTCAGCATTCTATCCACCGGGCACATTCATTTTTTTCTTTAGGTCGTTCTCCCAGAGTCTCCACAACTCCTTTCCGACACACACCGATCAATAAACCTCTCCAATGATGCCTGCCTACAACATACAAACACACCTTCAATCTCCTCCTTTATGTGTCCTTGCCTCGTGTCTCTCATACGGTCAGACACACGTGTAAACTCTCGCCCCTCTTTTCATCGCTCTCACAACCGCACACTCCTCCCCCTATCTAGCTAGTAGTTGGGCCTCTCGCACCACCTCCTAGCTCCATTCTATCTGTCTATCCATCTTGCTGGGCCTTATTTGCCTCTGACAAATGGACGTACACCGACCGATCTCTCACTATACATATAGCTAGCTAGGTCCTTATAACTCGTTTTTACCCACACGTCAATCGATCTACCTCATTATTTGTTTCTCTCCCTTCCTCCGACAAACAACAATTGATCTACCGATCTAGTTAGGTTTGCTTACCAAACACATGGTTCCCCTTCATCATCCATGGATGTGTCCCGACAGATCTATCACGCACAAGCACACACAGAAACACATCCCCACTCTTATTGATAACATTGCAGTTCCACCCTCAGTTTGTCTAGTAGGCCTCTCCAACCATCTTCGAGAAGCAACTCCATCACCCATCCAGCACTCTACCCCTCTCCCTCCCTCTCCCTCCCTCTCTCTCCTCTCTCTCTCCCATCATATTTCCCGTCCTTCAGTTATGTATGGATGTCGACCTATCTTCCTCAAGACATAGCTGGATCTCTCCTTCTCAACACATATACGAGTCGTTCTACCTCTATAGTTAGGCCTCTGCCTACCCCTTCCACCACCCCCTCCCCCCCACACCAATACATCGAGCGCTCTAGTCATGTCTCCCTGCCACACACAAACTTGACGTGTGCCCTCTAATGTTCCAGTAGGCCAGTCGCCCTATATCTTTGACTTGTACACACACACAATTTCGATGGCTCTCTTCATCGATCTCGCACCCACCCACTTGATCCTCTCTTCGACTCTATCGATAGCTATGACCCCTCCCTCTCTTCTCGTGGATTGCCCGATCCTCTATGTATGATATGGATAGGCCTCCATTTCACACACATTGCATGCGAAATTTTGTTTGAGATGTCATCGACACATATTCCCACAAATAATTCACAAAATCAACCCCCCACCCCACCCCCCACCCCAAAACAAAAACACTCACGAACGCGGTTTGTATCTCTCACACACACCCACGTAGGTGGGGGACGTGCACGAAGAGAAGAGGTGCATGCACGGCGCACGTACTCCCGTCTCTTTCCCAACCACACCCGCGCGGGTACACGGTGGAGCTCATTTCTGTACGAAAAAGGCAGCCCACGTGGTAATTTGGCATGTGTACTGGTTGTCCACTTGGTGGAGGGAGGATCGTCTACCACGGGTGAACAAACAAATTGCGACTTGACGTGTTATGTTAAAAAAGAGGCAAACCATGTGGGGCCTACCTTAGAGGCAAGGCTCTATACACTGGAGTACTTTTGATGTGTCCCGTCAACTCGCAGAATGAGGAGAAGCTTGCTTAGTACGCCGTCTGCCCCGCCCATGGGCGCGGTGGCTCGCAGGATGAGGTGAAGCTTGCTTACTACGCCTTACGCCCGCTCCCTCGCCAATGCGCGCGGTGGCTCGCAGGACGAGGAGAAAAATTTACTACTCCCTTCGTTTACTCCACGTCCCTACTACCTTGGTTATAGAGATTATATCATATTGTTTGGAATATATATGTCCTTTAGTAGATTTCAATATGAACTACTAGTACATACTCCAAACACTGATATATATAGATGTATTTTAGAGTGTAGATTCACTCATTTTGCTCCGTATGTAGCACTCTCTCTCGCCCCTCGACCCTCGCCCACGTGGTGGACGTGCAGCAATTCATTCGGTCTCATATAGCCAGAACGATATATACTGCACTACCATTATTGCTCGACCTCCCGAAGAGGCGAAGAGCCAATCGCAAGGTTAATATTTTGGAGATGCTAAGCGCAAGGTTATAGGAGAACGAGTAGTAGGTGCCGCGTTATTTATAAATAAAGTTTTTTTCTTCAGTGGAACGTACACAATATGATAGGTTCATATGGAGAGAAAAGGAAACCGCTCCATTATATACATAGTCAGGACGGGCCAGCCTACACGATTGCTTGCTGGGGTTGCTCTCTTCACACTCTCTCGCACAAAACGACTATGGCCACATCTCTAACATCCCGGCAGATCATGTCCGCTTGGGGAAGGGGTGGATGCTTAGTGTAGATGCGGGGGCCGTTGCCGACGGTGAAAACCCATTGTCGGCATGTCCCGATCAGGGGTCCCTGCCGTTCTCTCTCACAAAGCCAGTGAGGTTGCCTTCGTCCCTTGCTCACTGTCGCGACGTGGGCAGTTGCCGCCTCCCGCCGCCCTCCTCAAGGTTGAGCTACATCCCTCAGGAACAACTTCCTTTACAGCCGGCTTGCACCACTGCTCCAGCTGCCCACATCACTCCCTGTGGATATTTCTCTACTTCTTTGCCCCGTACATACCTCTACTGGCTTCTACGTACTGTATTTGTGATGAGTTTATGTCTCATCAACTAGTCCCAGTAATCTTATTCTAATCACGCTTGTTCAATTTCTTTGCCACAGGGATGCTCATCTCGATTTTGGTGAAACTGCACAAAATGATCCAATGGTCAAAAGGTTGCAAACTTCATTCATTAGGAAGCTCGAACGTTGCCAGCAAATTGAAGCCTGGTCAGGGTTCACGGTTCAAGGGCTAGGGACTGCATGGATCATTTTTTGTTTAGCTGCCTCTGTTCCAAAGTAAGTGTCAACTTTAGTAGTAGTACAACTTTGTAGTAAAGTTTGCACAAAGTTGAGAAACTTATTTTGGAACGGAGGGAGTACATATTTGCTATGATCTGTCAGACATTGAGATGCAATAGCATGCATCTTAGTCTCATTTGTATTTGATGAAATGTTGCAACGGGCAACCTTGGACGCAAGATACATGTAACAGAAGCTGGAAGCTTCATAGCATTGTACAAATTTATCTCGCTAATAAATTACAGTATGTACTATACTAGTACTTCCTCCGTTCCTAAATATAAGTCTTTGTGGAGATTTCACCATGAACCACATGCGGATGTATAGATGCATTTTAATTGTAGATTCATTCATTTTGTTCCGTATGTAGTGGAATCTCTACAAAGACTGATATCTACTAGTAATAGCTAGCCCCCACTAGTAGGAATTCTCTATCCTCTCCTTGAGCCACGTCATCAAAATTGATGTAGCTGTTAGATGAAGTAAATCAGTCCATAATTGCCGTCTAATCTTGACGTTGAGAGCCTCCGCACTAAGCCACATGCAAGCATGCAGAAATACAGTGCCACATGCATGTGAGTGGGTTTTAAATCACATCAACATGTTTGCATGCAAGCATGCACCGGTAGCATGCATGTAAGTGAGCTTTTAAGTCCCATTAACATGTCAAAAAGAAAAAATATAATCCCATTATGCAGTAGGAGTTGGCTGATCTTTTTTCCTTATGTGGGATGATCTAAATGATGATGGGAGTTTATTTAGTTTGGCTACCACATTTGTCATGCGGTTATAGAGTTTTTTTTGTTCTATGAATTCGATAATTTTGCACAAGAGAGATATACCGCTGTTCCACGCCAACGCGCGGGGACTCATCTAGTAATATTTAGGAACGGAGGGAGTACTATGTAAAGAGTTAGGTGTCGCACGGTGATAGTGTGAGGTGGGCCATGTAATCACTGAGCCTGCGTGTTTTCGCTGCTCTTGCACGCCTTCGCTGTAAGAATGGAGAAAATTGTAATCTAGTAGTAGTATACCTCCTTTCGCCGAAAGCGTGGGACATCCAGCAGTCCTACCACCTCAGTAATAAAGACCAATGAGCCGTCAAATCACATAGACCTAGCAGGAAGTTGGACGGACGAAGCAACCATCACTCTTGCGCCAGTGAGAGGTCGCGTCCGCTCTGCCCGGGCATGAATGCGGCGCCGATTCTTTGGAGCGGCGCTGACCGTTTCGGGCGGGAAGCACGCGCGGGTGATGGAGGGGCTTTGGGTAGGCCAGGCCGGTCAGGAGTGGGCGTGGCAGCTGTCCGCATGTCCCTACCGGACACGCCCGGAAACGAGAGGATGCACCGACTCTCGCGGCTAAAATCGTACACTACACAACATCTCTCTGTAAGAGTAGGTCGATCCGTCGCTCTCTCTAACACACACATGGTGTTAAACACACACACACACACACATATGCACACGCACGCACTTTGGTCCTGTTGCACCTTCTAACATGACTTATTACACCTAGACGGAGGGAGTAGTAAGTATACGAGATACAGTGGCACACTGACTTAAGTCGAATACAAGTGCCCAAAATTTGTGTGCATGTTATAATAAGGATTCACTTAAAATAGTATGTGAGCGAACAGAGGGATCAATTGGACAGTGCTCCCGAGCAGTAGCGAGATGTGTGAGGTAAGATACGCCGCTGGCGCTTTTATTTTTTCTTATTAATTTGTTTGTTTCACCCTCTGACTGGTGGGACCCAACATACTATGTGGAGAGAGGTAAGGTGACTAAGGCTGCATTATTTCTGCACCACTGTGGATAGTCTTACCACCAAAGCCACACGACACGATTATGATTGAAATCCCAATGACTCCCACACACACAAAAAAACACGGCATGCTTGTCGCACGAATGCAGGAATGTATAAAAGGTTATTTCCCTCTCGTTGAACATAACGGGAGGGTTGTGTAGCTGGTTAGCCTGTTCGCTCATCAAACTTGAGGTCTCGGGTTCGATAACTACACTTGAGCATAATTTGTGCCAGGAGGATTCTTTGACTGGTCAAAATGTTTTCTAGGGTTTGCACGCTTCACACTCTCTCTCCAGTATATATATACACGCTGGAGCCTCAGCGCTTGTAGTTGCTCTCTTCACACTCTCTCGCCCTCTCCCGCTGGAGCCTCAGCGCTTGTAGTTGCTCTCTTCACACTCTCTCGCCCTCTCCAGATCTAAACAAGACTTCGTTGGCCTCTCTCTCCCCTCACTGCTGCTCAAAGAGCCGGTAGGATCCGTCCACCGGGAAGGGAAGGAGGCTTAACGCTGTCGCTGTCGGCGAGGGACTACCGGCACAGCTGTTCACTTTCCACCCAGCGGCGGCGCAGGAGGGCCTCCGACCCCTTCTTCTTCGCCGCCGTCCCATCACCCACCGAACCACGCCCCAAGAACCTTAAGGCATAATTTACTTACTCCACATGCATTGCTCTAGCTGCATGTATACCATGAATCTAGGACGTGGTTCAAAGAGGAAAGGAGTGGGGGAAAGTAGTGGGAAAAGTTGTATATAGCATGAATCTAGGACGTGGTTCAAAGAGGAAATGAACGGGGAAAGTTGTATAGCATTAATCTAGGACGTGGTTCAAAGAGGAAAGGAATGGGGGAAAGTAGTGGTGAAAGTTGTATCGCATAAATCTAGGACGTGGTTCAAAGAGGAAAGGAAGGGGCGAAAGTACTAGTTCAAAAAGGAAAGGAAGGGACAAGGCTGTAGAGTTTGAGCAGGACTAGATTTGCTGCGCTCACATAGGGAAAGGCGTCCAAACATAACAAAACTGGGACCAACACAAATATGCTCCTTGGTTGTTTGTTCTTTGTTGCAATAGACTGTGCATGACCACAGTACATCGGTAGATGCACATGGTGCTGGTGCATCCACTGTGCCGTGCAACTTATTAGCTGTTGTTAATCTAAGGCCCTGTTTGGTTAAAAACTCCCTAGTCCCTATCTGCTGGGTTCCGGGGACTAAACATGGACTAGAGGTTATTAAATGACATGCTAAAAGACCATGTTACCCCTAGTAATGAACTAATAGAGACAAGGTGCGATGCGTGGCAGGGGAAACTGTTGGAAAAAGTCCCAAAAAGACTCCCTCGGGGTCTTCTTTCTCTAGTCCCAAATGCCCACTTTTAGCCCCTAAAAGTCCCTCCTCTTTGGTTTAGATGGGACTGACACGGAGTTTTTTTAGTCCCTACACCAAAATGTCCCTGTAAACAAACACCCTCTAATAATGTCGCTAGAAAATTGATGCAATGCCACAGTTAAAAGCAAATTACATGTTTAACGAATTTTATTGTTAATATAATCTCTATGTTAGTATTAATCAATGCCACCATTTGAGAAATGCTACTGTCTTGCTTTCTTTCCCACTTAGATAAGGTAGATGCTTCTTTTTGTTGGCTTCTGTGTCATCCACCGTTATTGACCACTAATTGTTTCCTTTGCACCTCTGTGTAAATAGGGTTATCTGCTTCACCTCGTTGCCATTGTGACCTTTTGTTGCACTGCACAAAACACTTTTGTTTTAAGAGTGTTTTGTGCAGTTCAACCAAAATGTCACACCGACAACATTGCTTGATTGCTTGATCTTAGTGGAACTGCACAAGAGGAGATCTTACTTCCTATCCGGTAAGGCGAATTTGGTTCAGATCTTCTTCTTGTGAGTTGTTTGAATTCCGCATCATGAGAGGTCAGTACTAGCCTTCTTTCACATGATTCTGCAGTGTGCATTCATATGTTGTGCTACTTGTACGATAATGTTGCTTGATTTTAGTGAACTGCACAAATGGAGACAAGACTTCCAATCTGTATGTGCACCGTAATATCCCATTGAGGTAAGATAAGGATATTTCACAACTGCTGGCCTGTATTTTGCCACTTTCATCAGAAAATTAAGTTTAGTACTATACTTGTGCTCCCTAATTGACATGCCAAATATTACATTGAAGGCGAAGCTTGTTTGTTATTGAACCAAGTAATGAAGGGGAAGAACAAGGGGAAGAAAAACAAAAATCAACTCCCGGTGCTGTAATGAAGCACTGGAACTGTGATGACACAAGTAATGATATAGTTTTATCTTAATTTATTGCTATGGCTGGAACGAGCAATTGTTTTGCCACTGATTTGATGCCACTCTTAATGTAATATGTAATTATCTCTACTTGTGCAAACAGGGATCTTCTTTGAAGATACCATATATTTTAGTGGAACTGCACAAGAAGATGTTGGAAACATTAAAGTAATCGAGGAGTATATAGTAAGCATGGCCACCACCGTAGATAGCAACAGATGGTTCCGGAGAATTGCTTCATCTGTATGCTCTACACAATAAGCCTCCTGACAAAGGTTGGTACTCGCCCACTGATTTCATCCATATGACTGAGCTTTGTCATCTCTATTGGTGTTGTGCTACTGTTTAGATACTGTCATGAAAAAGTGATATTGTCCTTGAGAAGTGCTTCATCTGTGTTGTTTTAAATATTTCCTTTCCTTTTTTTCGAGCAAACAGTGATGCTAGAATTTAGTAGTCCTATTGTCTTTGCACAACAGGATCATCTTCCTCTGAAGAAGAATATGGAGTACGTGAAGTGACTAGTTCTGATTATGCCAGGATGGAGAAGCCATGTGTCGTGGTTTTGTCACGGCAGATGTCCTCGTGAAAGGACTTAGTCGTGGAGCCATCGCAACGGGTTAGCTTGAAGAGGTTAAAGCGGACACAGGGACGCAAGAGAGTTTATACTAGTTCGGCCCCTTCGATGAAGGTAAAAGCCTACGTCTAGTTGTGATGGAATTAATGGGGTTTCGATGACTGAGGAGCAAACAAGCTTTGCCTAAGTCTCGAGTTGTTGTCCGTTGTTCTGAACCACCGCCGGGTCGTCCCCTTATATACACGGGTGACGCCCGTTGGTTCACAGAGTCCTAACACCAGCTCATATTCGTATCCGGGTTAGTCTCTCCTTATTCCTATCTTACACTACAAGTTTACATACAGCTGCCGGTTTATAGCTACAAGTCTTTAACCGACTACGGGCCTCAGGCCCTCATCTATCTTCTTGGGCTTTAACACTCTTGAGTTACTGATGAAGTTAACCCGGCCAACATAGGCCGGTTTACACCCAATAGTAATATTCCCAACATTAGGCCCCAGATTGATTTGAACGGTTCATGTCAATCCTTAGCAAAATCTTCATCTTCAACATCTTCTCGTAGTTGCTGAACTGCCATGATGTCATCCTCTCTAATTGCTGTAAACCGAGGTGACGTCATCTGTCATAAAGAAAACATCCATGTTATCTCCTTGTTTAATAAACTCACAACAACCGAGGCGACAGCTCCGCTTCTGAAATTTTCGGTCCCTGGATTCACGCGCCTGACACATGTCTTTTTGCCTTATAAATAGGGCCGAAGGGTCATTTCTTTTCTCCCCTTCGTGCCCTTCCTCTTCGTCTTCCTCGCGTCGATAGTCTTAGAGCTTCGCCGCCGTCATCGTCTTCTGCATCGACTTTGGCCGCTGCATCAACCTGAGCGTACCAGAAAACTGCGGCGACCTTCCGCATCTTCCTCAGCTCTGGTAGGTCTTCTGCTCTTCTCAACATAGATCTGTTCTAGGGTTTCGTGTTCTTGCTGCGTTCATCACCTGTTCATGTTCGTATGCTAGCTCCTGGATGCATCTGTGAACCCCTTCTCTGTGTAGTGATAACTTTTAGTATCCGCCTTTAGTTTCATGCCTAAAACCATAGATCTCACATATATTTCCGCCCATTGATTCAATACTGTTCTGCTTTGAGCTTTTGAATATTTTCCTTCTTTTCTGAACTTGCTTCATATCCATCGCTGTAGAGAAATCTTGTGAAATCTGTTTCTGTACACTTACCCATCCGCAATCTCAACTGTTTCAATGCTTAGATCCAGCGGTTTAACTTGGTGTAGAAAAAATTAACAAACCGGTATATACCATTAGTCCCCTTGTTGAACCGCCAGGTGCTGTTGCTTCATAAAACTCCGGTTTAGATAGAGCTGTCTCCAGTTTAACATTGCACATACCAGTGTACTTTAATCAATGCATTCTTGAACCGGAATCACCTATCTTGTAGATTTCATCATGGCCAAGCAAGTATATGAGTGCAACTGGGTTCCTTCTCGCGTCACAGAGACTCAACTGAACAATTTAGTCCTGATCGCCGCCTTAGGCAGCAAAGAAACCATCCATTGGAGGGTCCCTGGCAAAGAATGCCCTCCCACACCACAAGAAGGAGAGGTCGTCGTTTTCGTAGATCACTTAGCCCGGGGCTTTAAACCGCCCGGTTCTAAATTTTACCGGGATGTCTTAGCCAATTTTCAACTCCGCCCTCAAGACATTGGCCCCAACTCTGTTACAAACATGTGTCACTTCCAAGTGCTCCGTGAGGTGTTCTTTCAAGAGGAGCCCACAGTTGAGTTGTTCAAAGACTGCTTCCATCTAAACCGCCGCACTGAGTTTACAGACGGTTCCAATACAGAATTGGGTGGTGTGGCGATTCAGGAAAGGAAAGAGGTTACATACCCTCACGCCAAACAGCACAGCCACCCCAAAGAGTGGAATCAAACATGGTTCTATTGCAAAGACACCTCCCCTGCTGATGAAAATCCTTTGCCTGGCTTTCGTCCGGAGCGGCTTAGCAATACACACCCCTTTCCGCAAAGGTTGACTGCCAAAGAGAGAAGCAAATACGCTCCTCAACTATCCAAGCTCAGAGCCTTCATGGACAATGGTTTAACAGGGGTTGATCTCACTCGCTGTTGGATATCGTGGAGCATACTACCCCTTAGTCAGCGCTCCGGTTTGATGTGCGAGTATACTGGCAGTGTTGATGACCCACTGCGACATGCTAACATCCAGCTCACCGACGAAGAAATCACAGAGGCTGTGAATAAAAGCTGAATGAACCGGAACACGTCTGTGCTCGAACCGGCCTGCTTCCCTTCTGTGCCACCAACAAACCGCCAGCTGTAAGAGTTTGATTTTTCTTTTTACTGAACCTGTTACTGATATATCTGGTCATTGTTTAATATCAATGTTTGTTTAAACAGGGCAATGATCCGTTTTGGAGCAAGAAGCTTCCCCAGGAGAAGCCAGAAAAAACAGACAAACCGGAAAGACCAACCCGGCCAAAGACTAAAGTCGTGAAACGGCCTGCTCATAAGAAGAAACCTACTGCATCTTCTTATCTGGCCGCTGATGATGATGTGGGTAATCCGGACCTTGAGGTAGAGCTTGACTCACTTGGCTTATTTTTCACATGCCTTATTGATGATGACATTTGTCAGGATGATGCCGAAACTAGCCATGCTGATGCTGCAGAGGTAATTACCCTCTCTTCTGATTCAAATCCTTTGCCTTCGCTAAAAATCCGTCAGGCAAACCGGAAGGTTAAATTTTCTCATCCTCTTGCTTACTTGGATCCCAAATTTCTTATGAAGACCCAACAGCACGAAGCTCGCCGCACAACCCGGCACAGCGGCCAGGTAGTTACCTCCGCCGGTTTACCGAACAGTCCGGTTTGGAAACGCCGTTCAAAGGTCTCTAATTTGCTTGTCAGTGCTTGTCCTAAAGCGGGCTGTTTTCGTCAACCTCTTAATCCATCTGACTCCGATTATAAGGTTACTTCCCACTCATCCTCTGGCGAGTCATCGGCTACTCAGCTGCCACCGCTCAAAACGGTGCTTGGGTAAGCTATACTTATCATAATATTTCTGGTACATCACCTTGGAACATATGCTGTATTTGACTTTGTTATTCCTTTCAGGGCCAAGCCTAGGCCGAGCAAGAAGGCTCGTCTGGATAAAGCGGCCGAGGAAGACGCCGTCCCTGAACCGGGTAAAACACCAGATCTTGAAGCGACTATTCATGAAGATATACCCAATGATCCACCACAGCAGGATGATGATTTTATTGCTGAAGAAAGGCCTATTGACACCTCAGGCCCTGTCAACCAGCCCACAATCCCCATCCGGATTGAGAAATCCACCAGTCCATCAAAGCCTACTGATAAACCAATGGCCCCAGTGCAAACCGGCGATGCCAAGGATGATGAGGTTGTCATTACTGGCATTGGTCGCACAGAGCCAGGCAATCCCGTTGCTTTATCCAGACACACTGCCAAGGAAGAATTTGCTGCCGTTGGCAAGGGAAAATGGAATGCTGATCTGACAACTTATGCCGCTCTGAACGCCCAAGATCTCCATTCCGGCTATCTGAACCGGCTATACACCATCCGTGACTATGAAGCTGGTCTGGCTAATATGATGAAAGAGAAATATGAGGTAACTTCCATATGCTTATCTACGTATGTACTTCAATCTGTCAACTCTCCTAGCCCCCAAGGGCCGGTTTAGAATCTTCATTCAAACCGGGACTTGCTAATATAAATCCCAATGCTTCGGAATTCGCTGATGTAGCCCCCAAGGGCCGATTCAACTTAGTGTAGTTAAACCGGGACTTTAAGTAATTGAGATCGCAGCATCAGAATTTATTCGAGCAAATAGCCATTAGCCCCCAAGTGCCAAGTTGAATACTTGTATTGATCTTGGGACTTTATAATCAAGTGAAAGATAAAGATCAAATAGGCATTAGCCCCCAAGGGCCAAGTGCATAACTTGTTATGTGGTTGGTACTTCAATTCTTGCACTGCTTGTTGAATCATATAACTGTCTGTATGCAGGCTGAGCTGAAGACAAAACAAAACCAAGTCGCCGATCTCCAAGAAAATCTGAAGTCCCAGCAGACTGAAACCTCAAAAGTAAAAGAGAAGTTGACCAGCGCCTTAAGCATCATGGAACAGCTTAAGGAAGACTTCAAGAAAGAGCGGGCGGGCTGGGCTACTGAGAATGCCGCTTTGACTAAGCGAGTTGAAAATGCCGAAGCCGCAGTTAAACCGGTGGTAGATGAACTTACCGGCGTAAAGCGTCAAGTGCATGCCATGACTACCGCCATCTTTGGTAAGCTTTCTTGACTTCTGTAGTAACTTGGCCTTCTTATGATGTGTCCGGTTTGTGAATCCTTTGTAATGTTGTAGGGACACGCATTGGTCACTTGGGGTCAGATGTGCGGAAGAAGTTGAAGGCTGCCTACACATTGACAGAACAATTGTATACTGGCGTGCAGTGGATCATCTCAACTGCGTCCCACAACAGCCCGGCGCCCACCTTGATTCAAGACACCCTGAAAAGACTGTCTATGCTTCTTGCTCGGGTTGAAGAGCTGAAAAAATCTGCTGCTCGAACCGGTGCTATCAATGCCTTAATCCGGGCAAAAGCGTGGGTGCCGGATTTTGATCCTGTTGAAGCGGCTCAAGGCTACCCCCACTTGAAGGCAGATGGCTCAGAATTCAATGAGGAGGACCTGAGAGCGATAAACCGGGAGGTGCGCCCTCTAGCTTGCCAATTGGTGGAAGAGGCAGACTTGTCTCATTAACAAGCCCAATATGACAACCAGAACAAATGAGTGGCTGCACCAATTCCTAAAGCGGAGAATCTGATCCCTCCAATCCGTAAGCATACTTACGCTCCTGATATTGAACCGTCGTTGCTGATCCATGATGAAGCTGTCTTTCAAGCCTTAATGGGAATCGACTGGATAACTGTTGATTTCCAGCCACTGGGTAGGGAAGCTGAAGTTGAAGCGGCGCGGGATGACCCACAACCATCAGGCCAGGCTGGTGACCAAGCTTGAACCGGAAGCCGGTTTAAACTGCTTCTCCTTTGCAAAAAAACAATGATCTTATTTTGGGCACCGTGTTGCCTTGTAATAGGCTAGCCGATACTCTTGATTTTGATATGCCTTCGTGCATAAATACTGCAACTTGTTCTTCCTTTGGGTGATGAATTTTCCAAAGTATTTTCTGCCATCGTTGGGCATGAAGTTGGCTTGGCCAATCTTGAAGCGGAGGTTTATAAACCCACACTGTTGGAGGAGATAGCAGCTCTTGTATATAATGCAGGTTTCCCATGTAAACTATGCCGGGTTATAATAAAACACCGTGTTACTCCGTAATAAGATGTTAATAAAAAAAATCAAACCGGGCAAATAGTCTCTGGATTAAAAATGGACCGTGTTCCGTCAATTGACAGTTTGAACCGGTTTAAAACTTTGTCGGTTTAAAAATGCAACAAAAAGAAAGAGATATCTATGAAAGAAAATTGTGAAGCAAAGGCAATGATAAAACCGTTTGCAAAAAGAGGCTTATTTGAGCCGATCGCGTTACCATGGTCAGACACGACCAAGCTCCCGATAGGTGTAGCTATGGTTCAAGTCAGCCAGGTCCCCAAATGAAACCGTGGCATTTATGCTGATCAAGAGGCGTGGCAATGGTTCGGGTTCGACCAAGCCCCCAAGTGATTCTGTGGCCTTAGGCCGATCAAGAGGCGTGACTGGTTCAGACTTGACCATGTGCCTAAGTGATCTGGTGGCTTTCGCCTATCAAAAGGTGTTGCATTGGTTCGGATACGACCAAGCCCCCGAGTGATATTACATGATGCTTTGAAAAGCTAACTCAAGGGGTAAACCGGAGGCCGTTTTAGAACAACTCCGTGTAACCACACATGATGTAAAAGAACAGATACCCCGCTTTAGCTGAGGTTCCGATTTATTATATTAATCATAATATATACATCGTCATAATATGTACATAAGTAGAGCCAATGGCTCAGGTATAGTAAGGCCGAAGATGAGCTATGTTCCACGGCCTGTTGGTCTCCTCCTCTGATGTACGCGAGTCTTTATGCTCTCGAATATCGATCAGATAGTATGACCCGTTGTGCAGATTCTTGCTAACCACGAAAGGTCCCTCCCAAGGTGGGGATAACTTATGCATATCAGTCTGATCTTGGATGAGTCGAAGCACCAAATCTCCCTCTTGAAAGGTTCTGGTTCTAACTCGGCGACTGTGATAACAACGAAGATCCTGTTGGTAAATCACCGAGCGAGCAGCTGCTATGTCACGCTCTTCATCCAACCGGTCCAAAGCATCTTGCCGTGCTGTCTCGTTGTCCGCTTCAACATAAGCTGACACACGAGGTGAATCATGACGGATATCACTAGGGAGAACCGCCTCCGCTCCATAGACCATGAAGAATGGTGTGTATCCTGTTGATCTATTGGGTGTGGTATTGATGCTCCATAACACAGATGGTAACTCTTCTACCCAACAACCCGGTGTTCTCTGCAAAGGAACCATAAGCCGGGGCTTGATGCCTCTCAAGATCTCTTGATTAGCCCTTTCTGCTTGACCATTGGACTGTGGGTGCGCTACGGATGAAACGTCAAGCCGGATGTGCTCCCGTTCGCAGAACTCCTTCATGGCACCCTTGGACAAATTGGTACCATTATCTGTGATGATACTGTGTGGAAAGCCAAACCAGAAAATCACTTTTTTGATGAACTGAACCGTCGTGGCCGCATCACACTTGCTAACAGGTTCTGCCTCCACCCACTTTGTAAACTTGTCAACCACCACCTGGAGGTGGGTCTTCTTATCTTTGGACCTTTTGAAAGGCCCAACCGTATCCATCCCCCAAGTCGCAAACGGCCAAGTAATTGGAATCATTCTCAATTCTTGAGCCGGCACATGAGCACGTCTTGAAAACTTTTGGCAACCGTCACATCGTCTGACCAGATCCTCCACATCAGCATGAGCAGTTAACCAATAGAAGCCATGGCGGAATGCTTTAGCCACCAAAGATATTGAACCGGCATGGTGACCACAATCTCCTTCGTGGATCTCACACAAAATTTCACAGCCTTCTTCAGGAGACACACATCGTTGAAACGCCCCTGATACACTGCAATGATGCAACTCGCCATTGACAATAGTCATGGACTTGGACCGCCGGATTATCTGTCGAGCCAGAGTCTCATCCTCTGGTAACTCGCCCCGGTTCATGTACGCCAGGTAAGGAAGCGTCCAATCCGGAATGACATGAAGAGCTGCCACCAATTGAGCCTCCGAATCAGGAATAGCCAAATCTGCTTCACCAAGGAGCTTGACCGACGGGTTGTGCAGCACATCCAGAAAAACATTGGGCGGGACCGGTTTGTGCTGAGAGTCAGGCGGCTTAAAGCGTCCGCCACTTCATTCTTCCGTCAGTCCACGTGGTCCACCTGATAGCCTTTAAAGTGACCTGCAACAATATCCACCTCACGATGATATGCTGCCATGAGTGGGTCCTTGGAATCCCAAGTGCCAGACACTTGTTAAGCCACGAGGTCCGAGTCACCAAAGCACTTAACTCGACTTAGATTCATCTCCTTAGCCATCCGGAGACCATGGAGCAAGGCTTCATACTCAGCTGCATTGTTAGTACAAGGGAACATTAAGCGGAGAACGTAACAAAACTTATCACCTCGTGGGGAAGTTAATACGACTCCAGCCCCTGAGCCTTCCAATTGCCTGGATCCGTCAAAATGGATGGTCCAATATGTGTGATCCGGCTTTTCTTCAGGTGCTTGCAGTTCCGTCCAATCATTGATGAAATCAACAAGTTCTTGAGACTTAACCGCCGTCCGAGGCACATACTTCAATCCATGCGGCCCAAGCTCTATAGCCCACTTGGTAATCCGGCCAGTCGCTTCCCGGTTCTGGATGATATCCCCCAAGGGAGCAGAACTGACCACTGTAATGGGGTGCCCTTGGAAGTATTGCTTAAGCTTCCGGCTTGCCATAAAGACTCCATATACCAGCTTCTGCCAATGCGGATACCTTTTCTTGGACTCAATGAGTACCTCGCTGATATAATAAACCGGACGTTGAACCGGATGCTCCTTGCATGCCTCTTTTCGCTCCACCACAATAGCCACACTGACCGCACGAGCATTAGCAGCAACATATAGCAGCAACGGCTCCTTGTCAATGGGAGCGGCGAGCACAGGCGGATTGGCCAATTGCCGCTTTAAGTCCTCAAATGCTTTATCAGCAGCAGAACTCCAGACGAATTGATCCGTCTTCTTCAACATCTGATACAAAGGGACTGCCTTCTCACCAAGGCGGCTGATAAATCGGCTTAACGCGGCAATCCAGCCTGCCAGGCGTTGAACATCATTGATACACTTCGGCTTAGCCAGGGAGGTGATGGCTGTGATCTTCTCCGGATTAGCCTCGATTCCCCTCTTGGACACCAGAAAACCCAATAACTTGCCTGCCGGTACACCAAAGACACACTTGGCCGGATTAAGCATCATTTTGTACGTCCTCAGGTTATCAAAGGTTTCCTTCAAGTCGTCAACCAGAGTCTCCTTCTCCCTTTACTTAACCACGATATCATCCCGTAAGCATGTACATTACGGCCAATCTGCTTGTGAAGACAATTTTGTACACACCGTTGATAAGTTGCCTGGGCACTCTTGAGCCCAAAGGGCATAGACACATAGCAGAAGGCTCCAAAGGGAGTTATGAATGTCGTCTTCTCCTGGTCCTTAACTGTCATTTTGATCTGATGATAGCCAGAATATGCATCCAAAAAACTCAAACGCTCACAACCCGCTGTAGCATCAATAATTTGATCAATACGGGGGAGGGCAAAAGGATCTGCTGGACAAGCCTTATTAAGATCTGTGTAATCCACACACATGCGCCAGGTGCCGTTTTTCTTAAGGACCAGCACCGGATTGGCAAGCCACTCAGGGTGGAAAACTTCAATAATAAAGCCAGCTGCTAAGAGCCTGGCTACCTCTTCTCCAATCGCTTTGCGTCTTTCTTCGCTAAACCGGCGGAGGAACTGTTTCACCGGTTTGTATTTAGGATCCACATTAAGGGTGTGCTCAGCAAGTTGCCTCGGTACACCTGGCATGCCAGAGGGCTTCCATGCAAAAATGTCCCGATTCTCACGGATGAACTCGATGAGCGCGCTTTCCTATTTCGGATCCAAATTGGCACTGATGCTGAACTGCTTGGACGAATCGCCAGGCACGAAGTCAACAAGCTTAGTTTTAGCTGCTGATTTGAACTTCAGGGCCGGATCATGCTCCGTAGTTGGCTTCTTTAATGGAGTCATGTCCGCCGGATCAACATTGTCCTTATAATACTTCAGCTCCTCGGTGGCACAAACTAACTCTGCGTAGGCCGCATCTCCTTCCTCGCACTCCAAAGCGATTTTACGGCTTCCATGAACCGTTATTGTCCCCTTGTGACCCAGCATCTTGAGCTGCAAATACACATAACAGGGTCGTGCCATAAACTTGGCGTAGGTCGGTCGCCCAAACAGGGCGTGATATGGACTTTGGATTTTCACCACTTCAAACGTCAATGTTTCCGACCTGGAATCATGATCATCTCCAAAGGCCACTTCCAGAGCTATCTTACCAACAGGATATGCTGACTTGCCAGGTACCACACCGTGGAACACCGTATTGGACGGTTTGAGATTTTTATTTGTTAGTCCCATACGACGGAAGGTCTCATAGTACAATATATTAATGCTGCTCCCTCCATCCATGAGCACCTTGGTGAACTTGTAACCTCCCACCTGAGGCGCCACCACCAGAGCCAACTGACCCGGATTATCAACCTAGGGAGGGTGATCCTCTCTGCTCCATATGATTGGCTGTTCAGACCAGCGTAGATAACGGGGCACGACCGGTTCAACAGAGTTGACTGCCCGCCTTTGAATCTTCCGGTCTCACTTGTCCAAGCTAGTGGTGAAGACATGGTATTGCCCACTATTCAACTGCTTTGGGTTGCTCTGGTAACCCGACTATTGCTGCTGCTGGTTGTAACCACCCTGGTTGTTCTGATTATTTTGATTGTTATGTCCGCCCGGATTACCACTAAATCCTGAACCAGAATTTCCTCCGCCGTATCCCGGCCCGGATCCTGAGCCACCGCCGGAGCCGTGATCATACCGGAAAGCGTTAGAATTCTTGAACTCTTGCATAATGTAGAAATCCTTCCAAAGGTGGTTTGCTGGCACCTCCTTCGTCCCATGTCTTGGACAGGGCTGGTTCAGTAGATAATTTAGGCGGTCCGGGTTAGGGTTGGGTGCCCCACTGCGATTTGGCGGTTTACCCTTGCATCGCTGGCCCTTGTCCTGCGCGTTGGTATTAGCCACAAAGTCCATGTTACCATCCGCTTTACGCTTGCCTCCGCTACCATTGCCTGCCGAATGATGCTGCTGACCTTTGGAGTTGTTGTTCCTCTTTCCCTTCCCTACCTTGTCATCATCAGATTCGGGATCCTTGGTACTATCAGAATCAGCATACTTTACCAAAGCAGCCATGAGGGTCCCCATGTCAGTGCAATGGCGCTTCATCCGTCCCAACTTCAGCTTTAGGGGCCCAAACCGGCAGTTGCCTTCTAGGGTTATGATTGCAGTGTCAGCGTTGATGCGGTCTGATGAATGCAACACTTGTGAGACCCGGCGCACCCAATGAGTCGTTGATTCTCCTTCCTCCTGGACGCAGGCAGCTAAGTCCACTATCGACATAGGCTGCTTACATGTATCCTTCAAATTACTGATAAACCGGGCTCGTAATTGGGCCCATGAACTGATAGAATTGGCCGGTAAGCTTTTTAGCCAAGTACGGGCCGTTCCTTCGAGCATCATGGTGAAGTATTTCGCACATGCCACATCATCCACATCAAGCATCTCCATGGCCATCTCATAGCTCTCCACCCATGTCTCTGGAGGTTGATCCGCCGTGTAATTTGGTACCTTGCGCGGGCCTTTGAAATCCTTGGGCAGGCGCACATTGCGTAAAGCAGGGACAAGGCAAGGCACCCCCAAAGAACTAGAAGTAACACCAGGTTCGATCGAGATAGTTGGACGAACCGGCGTAAGCTGCCGAGCCTGATACTGTGCGGCTAACTCGGCCTCCCTGCGCGCTCGGGCCCGGTCCACCACTTCCTGAGCGTTATCAGCACCACCCGCCGGGTTGTTGCCGCGGGGTGCTCCACGTCGCTCATTACTTGACACTGCCGGTTCATCCATATGCCTGCTATAGCTCTGGCTTGGACGAGGGGTCGAGTGGATCCGGTCGTAGCTGTACGAGTATGCTTCCTGTTGGACCAAAGCTGTCCTAAGAAGCTCCTTGACCCGTCGCGTCTCTACCGCTTGCGGCGAGTTACCTTCAATTGGAATGGCCTCCAGCCGTGCAACAACGGCAACGAGATTGTCCATCGGGTTGGAGTAGTGACCCGGAGGTGTTGAAACAGCCTGAGGTATAACAGTGTTTTGATGAGGCAGATCCATTAGACGGGGCTGAACCGGCGCGCCGGTCCCAGGAGCTTCCGCCCGGTTTACCTCCAGCGGATTACTGGTTCCTGCTCCTGGGGTGTTGAAAAGGTCTCTGGCCTCGAAAACTGAAGGCAAACGGGATCGGTACTTCCTCTTCATGACTTCATGCGATGCGTTCTGGTCCAACATGAGGCTATAGGCTTGTGCGTCTAAAGCGGCCCGCTCTGCGGTCATCCTGGCATCCTCAGCTACCAGGTCCGCCTTGGCCTAGGTGATCTGTTCCCTCACCTTTGCAATCTCCGCGTTGTGGACGTCCTGATCCGCCGGGTTAGCTTCTGCCATAAGCACAGCCAATGCATCAAATAGATCTGCCAGAGCTTGAGCCGGCGGGCGTATAGAGCCTCCTACCCCGGCAGCCGTCGCCGCTACTGAACCGGAGGTTATTGGCGCAGCGGTCAAAGAATGAAGCGCTGCTTGTGTGCCAGCCATGAATATTCCAACTCGGTTGGGTAGATCAGAGGGGTCCGGAATACTGTCGCCATCGGAACAGCCCCCAATCCGGCCATCTTGTAGCTGATATAGAGATTCGGTTTCTCCGGTTGATGACTCGTCGCCGGAATAAACGACGGTCCCGCCGCGAGATTCCGATCCATCCTCATAACTTCCTCCATGGATGACTCCCACGAAAGCACGCTTCACGGCCGGTTTAACCCGGGCGGATCACGCACGCTGAGCCGTTTCGACGGGGTCGGTGCAGATGTCCGGCTCAGGGCCCGGTTCACCGATCTTGCCGATGAAGACGTGTATGCCACCAAAGGGGACCCGGTACCCGTACTCAACTGAGCCGGCCTCAGGGCCCCAGCCTGCATCGTTGATGTAGAGCTTGCCGCGACGACTCTTAGTCATCCGGCCCATAGCGTAGCCCTCAAGTCCTTCAAAGCGGCCCTCCAAGAACTTGAAACCATTGTGCGATAGCCCCATGGTGGGCGCCAACTGTCGTGGTTTTGTCACGGCAGATGTCCTCGTGGAAGGACTTAGTCGTGGAGCCATCGCAACGGGTTAGCTTGAAGAGGTTAAAGCGGACACAGGGACGCAAGAGAGTTTATACTAGTTCGGCCCCTTCGATGAAGGTAAAAGCCTACGTCTAGTTGTGATGGAATTGATGGGGTTTCGATGACTGGGGAGCAAACAAGCTTCGCCTAAGTCTCGAGTTGTTGTCCGTTGTTCTGAACCGCCGTCGGGTCGTCCCCTTATATACACGGGTGACGCCCATCGGTTCACAGAGTCCTAACACCGGTTCATATTCGTATCTGGGTTAGTCTCTCCTTATTCCTATCTTACACTACAAGTTTACATACAGATGCCGGTTTACAGCTACAAGTCTTAAACCGACTACGGGCCTCAGGCCCTCATCTATCTTCTTGGGCTTTAACACTCTTGAGTTACTGATGAAGTTAACCCGGGCCACATAGGCTGGTTTACGCCCAATAGTAATATTCCCAACACCCTGCCTATCTTATCATCAGAAGGAGCAGTTCAAGGATGGTTACATTACTCCCCACAAGACCAAACTAACTTCAGCTCAGAAGGACTGACAAAATCTCCATTTTCTGCTGTGATGTGTGAGTACAATGTTGTTCTAGGATTCTTTCTGGTGAGTTCCATTTTTCTAAAAGTGTGCTCTACATGGACCATGTATGTGCCTATTGAAACTGTCAATTCATAGTACAGTTTGCTCTATACTAATTACTTTTTTGTATTTGTGCAAACAGGGGTGCTCAGCTTGATTTCAATGGGAACTGCACAAAATTTTCATGAATACATCAAATCATTCATTTCCACCACAAGAAAGGAGGTGTCGATAAGTTCAAGGCGTTGCAACATATGAGGGAGAAATCATACAAGCTACGCGCGAATTTGGTTGATTTTGGTGGAACTGCACAAAAAGAACAGCTGGTTTATTTAGCACGAGGTGCCATGTCAATGTCCGACCTGATGGCAAACCCTGCCCATTCCACAATCATAGGCATTTGATATTTTGGAATGGGACAACCTTGTCAAATTTTGCTCATTAATTTTAGCAAGACATGCGTTTGATATTTTCAAATGGGACGCCCTTTGTTGCCAGCAGCGTCGATCAATTTTTTCTTCATTTTTAGTTGTGAAGTAAATATTGCCTCTGACATGTGAGTCGCTGAGATGCGTAATCATCGATTGTTTTGAATGTTCTCTATGAATTGCCAGTCCTGTGTGTTTGATTGCAATGTATAGAAATGCTAAAAAGCTGCTCAAACTCTTTGTACTCCTTCTGTTCCTTTTTACTTCGCACGTTGCGGAAGTGCATACTTTTTTGTATAAGATTGGTCAAAGTAGAGATACTTTGACTGCAGACAAAACTTGTATGCAGACTAGAAAGGACCGGAGGGAGTACAAGTGAAACTGCTGCAAACGAGGTGATCACCCTGGGAATAATGCTAGTACGTATTGTTTTGCATGTTCATCCAATGCCAGTGATACAGGAATTTGAACTAATCGAAATAAATCCATTCATACATGGTCGGATTTCATATAAACATGCCAGATTTCATTACATTTCATACATTCTTCAACTAAAAAGGGGTGCGTTGGAGATATAATTAATTCACCGAAGCTACCCACCTGTGTCCCACTGAGCCGAACAGAAGCTTCAGTGACTTAACTGCATGTGCAGTTGCGTAACTGACATCTGGCCTGTTGGGCCCACGTGTCAGTCAGCCAACTGCACCAACAGTTAAGTAGAAGCAATGTTATTCTCCAGCAGAACTCCCCGACTCCACGTCGCCGCCAAGAAGCTAACCGGCCGTCAATGGTTAACCCGCCTAGCTTGGCTTCAACAGGAGGGTAGCAGCGGTGGCCTTACTTGGACCCGAGCGGCGGCGACCTACCGTGTTCTACTCTTCCTCATTTTCTGTGTGACACTGCCTCGTTGGCAGCGGGGCGGGGCCTTGGCGGAGCCGGCGATGTCCTATGTCTCATTGCCGGCGGGCGGCGCCTCAGCAGAGTGGTGGAAATCCTCCCCCGCGTTGCCGGCAGGGTGGGGCCTCGGCTGAGCCGGCGATGTCCTCTGCCTCGTTGTTGGCGGGGCGGGGCCTCGGCGGAGCCGGCGGTGTCCTCTGCCTCGTTGTTGGCGCCGCGGGGCCTCGGCGGAGCAGGGCCTCGTCGACGCCAGCGGAGCGGGGACTCGTCGGAGCCGGCATTGTCCTCTGCCTCGTCCTCGGTCTCGCCAAACAGCGCCTCGCCCGCTTCATCACCCTCTTTGCTAGCCTCTTTGTAGGCGGCCGCAGCCTCCGCCACCTACATGCGGTACCGCCAGCGCTCGAGGCGGACCTTACGGGCAGAGCAGTACGAGTCGAGCAGCGCCTCCTGCTCCGCCCGCTCCGCGGCGATCTGCTCCTTCGCCTGCAGGTGCTCCTGGAGGAGATGGTGGTTGTAGGCGGCGTCGGCCTGCGCCTCCTGGAACTGCTCCTAACGCATCTGCCTCATACTGTCCATATATTGGGCACGGGCCTCGCCGATGATCATGGGGCAATGCACCGGTGAGGATGGTGCGGAGGAGGGGGTTGGCGTCGGATCGTCGACTACCATGTTCTCCATTGGGATGTCGTCGTCCTCCATTTGTCTGCTGGCTAGCCGGTCGGCAGCAATGGCTGACATCTCCTTGTGGTCCGTCGTCCGCCCGTCTCGAAGAGCGCTGGAGCGCGAGGAAGCCATGGTGGGTAGTAGTGGTGTGGACAGGAGAAAGGGAACGGATGCGGATGACTGCGGCTATGGCCGGCGCAGCAGTTTATATAGCAATGGTGGGCGGGCGGAGGGACGGACGTGTGGCGCCGGAGTAGCCGTCTCGGCAACCGCGTATCATTAATGTGGGCGGCAGATGGACGAACGGACGGCACTTGTGTCGTTTGAAGGTGGAGCAATCGCCTGCACCGGGAAGCGGGGCGGGCGGCGCTGACTGTTTTGGGCGGAAAGCGCGCGCGGGCGAGGAGATGACTTTACTTGGAGAGGATGACAATGGGGATCCACTAGGTCCATAGCCCCACGTACGCAAGTGCCTCCTTATTATATATATATATATATATATATGTATGTATGTATGTATAAAACTATACTCCCTCCGTCTAGGTGAATAAGTCGTATTAGAAGGTGCATCATGACCTAGGTGCAAGCAGATTGGTGGAAAATAAGAATATTTCTCTCTTCTAAACACAATATTTAATCACAACAATTAAGAGGATGCCTTATTAGCTACCCATGCAGGCCATCGTAATTCATAGCATGCAAAGCGCTTTTATTTCTTGCCTAATAACGCATGGACGTGTTGCATGCATTGGTCCTTGCTCGAGCAAAAAAAAAGGGAGGAAAGGGGTTTCCACGGGAGACAACGAGGCAGAGGTGGAAGCGCTCGCTGGAGTAATTTATTTGGCTTCCCCCTGGTTTCCTGACATCACGGTCCAACACCATTGTCAACCTATGTAGTAGTCAATAAACGAGAGAATTGCACAAGAAGCGGCCGACAGCTGGGACCAAGCAGCTCGAGCAGTATTTGTGTTTTTGAGGTGTGAGCACTGCAGAGTTTTTCGATGTTTAGCCTAGATATTAATTTTTCTCCTCTGAACAACAACGAAAACATCGCTGCAGGTATTAACTGGGCGGGCTGTGGCCCGTCTAGCCCAGGCCAGATATCCAGCCCAGATATTAATTTTTTTCAAGCTAAAAATGGCTAACCCAGCTATACTTTTTTAGCAATACCCAGGTGTCTGCATTCTGGGAACAGGGGTCCCCAGACTTGCCTGCCTGCGGCCTGTGGCGTGGCTCAAAGGGGGGCCTAGCACGGCCCATCTTCATCAACACAGACTTAAGACCCTCGCGAGGGGCCAAGCCTCGCGGGGCGGACGACGCGGAGCTTCCTCAGGCACGGCCTCACCAGGCTGGCTCGCGAGGAGGCGGAGAGATCAAGGCGGGGTACCTCACGAGGAGCCCGTAATGCAAGCCATGACGACCAAGGGCGCCAGGCGGGCGCCAGCCCGCGTAGTGTCCTCCTTTCCCCTTTGGTGCAAAGGGGGCAAGCGTAGCCGCGGAGTACCGAGCCATCAGGCAAAGGTTGCCATTTCGGTGCAACAAGATCAAGACCAGGAGGACTGCAGGACGGAGGTCATCGTGGAGCCCAAGACGGCGTCACCACCAGAGCTTTGTGCAGGCGAGGACCAACTTTAGTCAGGATAAGTGTACTAGATGTTCCCCTTCAAAATGGCCAATTGTTGGCGCCCTTCCCGCTCAATATTTGGGAAGAAGCCCAGGGCCTTTGCATATAAATAGGACCGGCCACCCACAGGGTAGGGGGGATCGGACCAAAATCAGAGAGAGAGAAGGGTGACTGAACTCCTCCTAGCAGTTCGTCCCCCCCAGAAAAGAACAGACCCTCGCGAGGCTGTTCTTCCTTGTATTGTTCATCATCATCAGCCCAAGAGGCAATCCACCACACCACACACTAGAGTAGGGTATTACACCACAACGGTGGCCCGAACCAGTATAAACCCTGTGTCCCTTGTGTTGTTCTTTCCATAGCTTAGATCTTAGCGAGGCGGAGGGGTGCAGGTAGGTAGAAGGCGAAATCTCCGCGCACACCCCAGTGTTCGAACCTCAAGGGTCTGCCGGAACCCGAAATCCGACATTTGGCGCGCCAGGTAGGGGTGCACCAGAGTTTTCCCTTCCGCCACCGCCACAACCTGCCTCGCGATGAGTAGCGCGTCGCCCACTCCGGCCGCCGGTGCCAGCACGGGGGCCAGGGGGCTCCGAGCCCTAGCCACAGCCCTGCAACGGGTACGGTGGCCGGACAAGTTCAAGCCAACGACGCCGCCGCGCTACGGCGGCGCGACTGATCCGCTGGCCTTCTTGCTGGCGTACGAGGAGGCCAACCTCAAAGCTGGAGGTGACGATAGGGTCATGGCCAACTGGCTCCCCATGGCCCTCACCGGCGCTCCATGCGCATGGCTGCTCCACCTGCCGGCAGCCTCCGTGGCCTCTTGGGAAGAGCCCCGCTGCCTCTTCCCCGCCCATCACACTACACCAACACCCTCGGTCGTCGCGGCCCTCCTGGGCGGCTCGCAGGCGCCACCTACAAGTCACCATGTCAAGCCGTTCATCCGCCGGGTCAGCACCGCTTCCACGCGGCAGGGGGCTCTCCCGGACCGGGCGGCGCCCAAGGACGGCCTGACCTTCAGCTCGGAGGACCACCCCTCCAACTCGGCCTGCTCGGGTGCGCTCCCCATGCTGTGCACCCCCACCATCTGACAGGTGGCCGTCACCAGAACTCTCATCGATGGCGGTGCGGGCCTCAGCATGCTCTCGGTCGAGGCCTTCAACCTCCTCTGCATACCCCCGGAACAGCTGCAACCCAGCCGGCCCTTCTCAGGCGTTGGGGCGGATCATCCAGGTCCTTGGGACAGATCCGGTTCCCAGTAACCTTCGGCACCTACAGCAACTTCCGCACGGAGCTGGTCGACTTCGACATCGCCCCCATCGGCCTCCCCTACAATGCCATCCTCGGCTACCTAGCGCTGGCCCAGTTCATGGCCGCGACGCACCCGACGTACAACCTCATGAAGATTCCCAGGAGCAGCGGTGTCCTCACCGTGCACGGGGACACCGGAGACGCGCTGCGGGTGCTCAAGCTCGCCTTCAAGACGGCGGCGTCGGCACAGCCCGCCGACTCGGAGACCCCCGAGCCCAAGGGGGCTGCACCCGCCAAGAAGAAACAGTTGTTCACCCAAGACAAGGCAGAAACCAAGCAGATACCCGTCGATGAGGACGGGTCCACCAACGCCACTTTCACCATAGGTGCCAACCTCGAACCCGAGCAAGAGGAGGCCCTGGTCGGGTTCCTGCGTGCGAACAAGAAGGTATTCGCTTGGGAGCCTGACCAGTTGGCGGGGATCCCTAGGAGTGTAATCGAGCATCACCTCAACGTGTGCCCCCACGTGCGCCCTGTGAAGCAGAAGGCAAGGCGGCAGTCCACAGAAAAGCAGGCCTTCATCATCCAAGAGACCCGCAAATTAGAAGCCGTTGGGGTCATTCGCGAGGTCCGATACCCGAATTGGCTGGCCAACCCTGTCGTTGTGCCAAAGAAGGGAGGGAAGGAGCGCATGTGTGTCGACTTCACCAACCTCAACAAGGCATGCCCACAAGATCCGTTCCCACTCCCCCGCATCGACCAGATCGTCGATTCCACCGCGGAATGCGACCTGCTATGCTTCTTGGATGCCTTCTCCGGGTATCACCAGATCAAGATGGCGGTAGAGGACGTCGAAAAGACAGCCTTCCTAACCCCGTGTGGGGTGTACTGCTACACATGCATGCCATTCGGGTTGCGTAACACAGGGGCGACCTTTCAGCGGCTGATGCACATCACCTTGGGCCCGCAGCTCGGGAAGAATGTTGAGGCTTACATTGATGACATTGTGGTAAAGTCTCGGGAGGCCAGGACCCTGATACAAGACCTGGAGGAGACCTTCGCGAGCCTCAACGCAGTGAACGTATGGCTCAACCCAGAGAAGTGTGTGTTCGGAGTCCCCTTGGGCAAGCTCTTGGGTTTCCTCGTCCCACCGAGGCATCGAGGCTAACCCGGAAAAGGTCAAGGCGGTCGAGGACATGAGCCCGCCAAAGACCCTCAGAGAAATGCAGAAGCTCACTAGGCGTGTGACCGCGCTAGGGCACTTCATCTCCAAGTTGGGGGAGCGAGCGCTGCCTTTCTTCCAGCTAATGAAGAAAAAGGGGGCCCTTTGAGTGGACTGAAGAGGCCGACAAGGCGTTCCAGGATCTCAAGAGATACCTGACCAGCCCACCGGTCATGGTGGCTTCGCGCCCTCAAGAGCGCCTGGTGCTTTACCTCGCCGCCACTCCCTACTCCGCCGGCGCAGCCCTGGTGGTGGTTAGAGAGGAGCGTCGCATCAAAACCACAGCAGCAGCCCGGGACAAGGCAAAACAGGAACAAGGAAGGCCCACAGAAACCGCCATCATGGCTGAGGAGGATCAGCCGTCGCAGAGGAGTGCACCGAAGGCGGAAGAGGCCCCTCTCCCAGATGGCCAGCCTCAGGAGGCCTCATCGCCTCAGGAGGCGCCATGGTCTCCCAAGGGAGCCACTAGCACTGACGCACCCAACCTCGTTGAGCACCCAGTGTACTTCATCAACACGGTGTTGCGGGACGCGAGGGCACGGTACCCCATGCCTCAGAAACTCCTCCTCGCGCTACTGGTGGCCTCGCGCAAGCTGCGGCACTATTTTCAGGGTCACCCCATCAAGGTCGTCTCGTCATACCCCCTGGAGAGAGTGCTCAGGAGCCCTAACTCAGCTGGAAGGGTCGCTGAGTGGAACATAGAACTTCAAGCGTTTCATCTCGAATTCAGCACGATCAGAGTCATCAAGGGAGCAGCATTGGCGGATTTTGTGGCAGAATGGACGGAGGCACCAGGCCTCAAGGCCGACGAGGATCGGTCCCTCTCCCTGGGAAGCGAGGCGCCAGAAGGCTGGGTCATGTACTTCGATGGGGCATTCTCCAGGCATGGCGCTGGGGCTGGGGCAGTGCTTATATCGCCCACTCAGGACAAGCTCTACTACGCTGTGTAGCTCTGTTTCTAGCAAGGTGAAAAGGTCTCCAACAACATAGCGGAGTATGAAGGTTTAATAGCAGGCTTGAAGGCCGCAGCTGCCCTGGGGGTGAAACGCCTCACCATCAAGGGCGATTCGCAGCTCCTTGTCAATTTCTCCAACAAGGTGTACGAGCCGAAAGATGAGCACATGGAAGCCTACCTTGCGGAGGTCCGTACAATGGAGAAGCAGTTCTGGGGGTTGGAGTTGCAGCATGTGCCCTGTGGCACCAATCAGGAGGCCGACGACATCGCCAAACGGGCGTCCAGACGGTTACCTCAGGAGCATGGCGTTTTCGACGAGCGGCTCTTCAAGCCCTCAGCCCTGCCGTCATTGTCAAACACGGCTTAGCCTCGGGAGGAGCTCCCCCAGCCACCTGCCTCAGGAGCCCCGGCCTGTGGCCCGGCCTCAGGAGCACGCCTGCTCCTGACGATGGAACCTCAGGAGGGGTGCTGGATCATGGAGCTCCGGAGTTACTTAACACAAGGGACCCTGCCAGAGAAGGAGGAGGAAGCGGAGCGTGTGGCATGGCAGGCCACGGCATACTGCATCAAGGATGGAGAGCTCTACCGGAAGCGACCAAACGGTGTATCCCTGCGCTGCATCTCCAGGGAGCAAGGAAAGGAACTGCTAGAAGATATACACGGTGGAGACTGTGGACATCATTCATCATCACGGACCCTCGTCGGCAAGGCGTTCCGCAGTGGGTTTTATTGGCCCACCGCACTCAATGACGCCGTCGCACTAGTGAAAGCTTGTGAGGCCTGCCAGTTCCACGCCAAGCAGATCCATCAGCCGGCAGGAGGCCTGCAGACTATACCCCTTTCGTGGCCATTCGCAGTCTGGGGGCTGGACATCCTAGGCCCGTTTCCTTGGGCGCCAGGGGGCTACCGCTACCTCTACGTCACCATGGACAAGTTCACCAAGTGGGCTGAAGTAGAGGCCGTCCGCACCATCCCCGCGGGTTCCGCGGTCAAGTTCATCAGGGGCATCATGAGCCGGTTCAGGGTGCCGAACCGCATCATCACGGACAATGGTTCACAGTTCACCAGTAACCTTTTCAAAACATATTGTGCTAACCTTGGAACGCAGATATGCTACGCTTCGGTGGCGCACCCCCGAAGCAACGGCCAGGCCAAGCAAGCCAACGCAGAGGTCCTGAGGGTCCTCAAGACCAGGACGTTCAAGAAGAAGCTGGAGGCCTGCGACAGAGGTTGGTACGACGAGCTTCAGTCCGTGTTGTGGTCCATCCGCACAACCGTGACCAAGCCGACTAGAGAGACCCCGTTCTTCCTGGTCTACGGAGCCGAAGCGGTCCTCCCTCACGAGGTCAGACGTCGCTCCGCGTGGGTCCTGGCGTTCGACGAGGTGCAGCAGGACGCCATGCGGGGGATGGACCTCGTGCTGGGGGAGGAACATCGCCGAGAAGCCGCGCTGCGAGCGGAGAGGTACCAACAAGCACGCCTGTGAAGCTGTCGCGTTTTGGAAAAGGCCTAGAGCCTGTGAAGAAGGCGAATGCCTGTGAAGCCGCCGTGTTTTGGAAAAGGCCTAGAGCCTGTGAAGAAGGCGAATGCCTGTGAAGCTGTCGCGTTTTGGAAAAGGCCCAGAGCTTGTGAAGAAGGCAAATGCCTGTGAAGCCGTCGCGTTTTGGAAAAGGCCCGGAGCCTGTGAAGAAGGCCAACGCCTGTGAAGCTCGCCAGCCGTGACACTCTCACGTAATAATGAGTTGGGGCTGTACACGCCCCGGAGTCTCAGGAGCGCCAGCTTCAGGCCCTGGGGCTCCCTCCCACGCCCAGTCGCAGCACTTAGCTCCGCGCTGGTGAGAAGACGTTGAAGACTAGATTAGGTGCCGGACGCAGCTTTTTCATTTGCTTTCCGCGGTTGGCTTGTTCATTCTCATTCGAAGTTTTATTGAAGTTGTTGCCGTCTTTGGCTTGTGGTTCTTCGACTTTTCTCTCTCCTGCCTCGATTTCTCTTATGCAAGGCCTCGCGAGGGGGGCAGCCGAGCGCCCTCGCGAGTGTTCCTGTCCTAGTCGTTCAAAGGTTTCGCGACCTGGGTCCATTACAGGAGCACCCCTCCAGTCCGTGCCCCACAGGCACCACGACACGAACACAGGGCCTGGGTCGGTCGCCCCCACGGCTGGGGCCGGGAACTATCCACGCGCGGGCACGTAGCCGGAAGGCATGATAACGGAAGCAAAACGATGATTAACAGCAATAACCCAAACACGCCCTCGCGGGGCTCCACACTACTGTCTTTTTACGCAGGAAAAAGGGAAAGAAAGAACGAATCAGGCGCAGCTCGCCTCACACCGGCCTGCAGGGAAGACTCGAGTTGCCTCCGGGGCTCAGGCCGACTCCCTCTCGCGCTTCACCGAGGCGCGACGGCGGGCAGACACGCTACCACCTCCCAAGCAGATACGACGACGTGGAGGCTGACCGCGGCCACCGCTAGAAGAGTCGTCGCCTGAAGAAGAACCGGAGAAGCTTGGGGAACCCTGAGCGCCGCCAGTCGCGCGAGCGCTGTCCTCTCCATCATCGCCGGAGCTGGGTTCTCGGCCGCAGTCGTCGTCCTCAGGGCAGCACCCTGCACGGCGACCATCTTCCCCAAACACCCTCACGTAGAGGGTGGCATCACCGTCGAACTTGAAGTGCAGGGTGCACCGACGGCTCAGGCCACACGCGCGGGCAAACGTCTGCCAACCGCGGGCCAAGGTCAGGCTACCGGCTGCGGAGACCTCCAACGAAGCCCATGAGGCCCGGCTGCAGTAGCCGTCAGCCTGGAGCCAGAGGCCGCCCGGGGCGCCGGCCGGGAGCTCGCCGAGGAGGAAGCAAGGAAGTGGAAGCCGGGTGCTAGTCGGCTCCGCCGACCACACAACGAACTCCGGCAGCACCTTTGCAGCGCGAAAGCGCGGCCTAGGGGGACGCGCGACTGAAGCGCACCCCCCGGTCGCAGCAGTCCGCCCGTCACCATGCTGGAAATCGTCTCCGCGACCGGGGGAGCTGACTTGGTGGCCACAGGATGTTTGCGAGGGCGCCCTCGGCCGCGCTTGGGCGGGGGAGAGGCAGGCTCTACCCGGCGAGCCTTCCGCTTCTCTGCGGCCGAGAACCTCCTCGACAGGGCCATGAAGAAGAAGGAGAAGCAAAGGGGGATGAACTGGAAGGGCGCGCGCCGATCCATACTTATAGCCGGCGAGGGCCAACCGTCGGCCCCCACTATCGCAGGTAATCATGACCCGCTTTGCATGCAGGGACTTGTCCAATCCGTGTAGTTGCCGAGGCGCCATGGGGAAGTGGAGACGCCCACGTCCAATCAACCGCCACGCGGCGCCCAAGGCCACAGGCTGTTAGGGCCCGCGGCGCTTCGCGCTTACCCTTTCGCCTCCCTGCACGGCCAAGTCCGGGCGCGCCTTGGGCCCGGGGGCTGCTGTCGGCGTTCTGGGAACGGGGGTCCCCAGACTTGCCTGCCTGCAGCCTGTGGCGTGGCTCAAAGGGGGGCCCAGCACGGCCCATCTTCATCAACACAGACTTAAGACCCTCGCGAGGGGCCAAGCCTCGCGGGGCGGAAGACGCGGAGCTTCCTCAGGCACGGCCTCACCAGGCTAGCTCACGAGGAGGCGGAGAGATCAAGGCGGGGTACCTCACGACGAGCCCGTGACGCAAGCCATCACGACCAAGGGCACCAGGCGGGCGCCAGCCCGCGCAGTGTCCTCCTTTCCCCTTTGGTGCAAAGGGGGCAAGCGCAGCCGCAGAGTACCGAGGCATCAGGCAAAGGTTGCCATTTTGGTGCAACAAGACCAAGACTAGGAGGACTGCAGGAAGGAGGTCATCATGGAGCCCAAGACGGCGTCACCACCAGAGCTTTGTGCAGGCGAGGACCAACTTTAGTCAGGATAAGTGTACTAGATGTTTCCCTTCAAAATGGCCAATTGTTGGCGCCCTTCCCGCTCAATATTTGGGAAGAGGCCCAGGGCCTTTGCATATAAATAGGACCGGCCACCCACAGGGTAGGGGGGATCGGACCGAAATCAGAGAGAGAGAAGGGTGACTGAACTCCTCCTAGCAGTCCGTCCCCCCCAGAAAAGAACAGACCCTCGCGAGGTTGTTCTTCTTTGAATTGTTCATCATCATCAGCCCAAGAGGTAATCCACCACACCACACACTAGAGTAGGGTATTACACCACAATGGTGGCCCGAACCAGTATAAACCATGCGTCCCTTGTGTTGTTCTTTCCATAGCTTAGATCTTAGCGAGGTGGAGGGGTGCAGGTAGGTAGAAGGCGAAATCTCTGTGCGCACCCCAGTGTTCGAACCTCAAGGGTCTGCCGGAACCCGAAATCCGACACCAGGCAAGGTCAAGTTGTTATTCTCCGCCCCGCTGGGCTGCAAATCTTTCCTAGGAGAGATGCATTAGGCTTAACAAGAAAATGGGCTTTAAAAAATAATAAATGGGATGTAATTATAAAAACTGGGCAGTAACTATAAAAAATGCACTAAACACGTGATTACTTTATAAAATATTATTTTTGGATATTGAAAATTTTAATTTCATTAATTGTTGCGAGCGCAATGTTTCGTTGGATTTTTACATAATATAAATTTATATTAAAATTGTATTTAATCTGACTAGAAATTTCAGGATAAAAATATTTCGGATCCCATCAAAATGTGGGAAATTTTATTGAATTCTGTTTTGAACGGTTGGTTGAAATGGGCTGTACTTTTAACAAACTATAAATGGGCTATAGTAAATTCCATTAGAATTCAAAAACGGGTTACACATTCTTACAAATCTCAAATGGGCTATAAGTTCTCTGCCACACACTCCTGGCCTTACTAAGTTGATGCGTCCCCTAAAAAAACAGAGTTAACGCGTATGCAAGGCTTTGTCAACTTATAGTCAACACACGGTTCTAGCAGCAGTGGCCGTTGGATGTCCATCCAACGGATGCTGTGCTTCTTCTTCAATCTCGGATATTCTAGCTTCACCCGCCCAAAAAATGATTCCTCCCCCGGACATCTAGGGCGCACCATTTCGGAAGCTGACCTATGGGCCTACTAAGTTGACGTTCCAAGGTCTTTGTCAACTTAGTCAATATAAATGATTCTAGCTGTAGTGACCGTACGATGTCCATCCAACGGCCGTAGTGCTTCTTCAACCTCTGGTCTTCTTGCTCCAGCCGCCCAAAGCAGCGCCGGTCGTGCCGCCTGCTCCTGCCTCCCATGGCCGGCTGTGCTGCCGCGGAGGCCTCACCGCCCCCTACTATTCCCATCGCTGGCCAGGCCCTGCGGCGACGGTAGCCTCACACCACAGCTGAACGAGTGAACCCTCATACTCCTCTCCGTGTGGGCATCCACTGCCGCGTCTTCACCGGCTCCACGTCGTCCCCTTCCTAGGCCTCGCCGTCGTCCACCGCCCTGGTGCTCTCAGTGCGGCGTGGTCAACTGGTCAAGGAACGACTTCCTTCGGACGTGGACTGTACGTGGAGAGGCTGACAGCTGGGTCCACGACGGCAGCAAGGAAGTGCCTCCTTATTACGTGGAAAATAATGATTCCTCCACCTGACAGCAGGGACCCACCGGATGGGCCACCAGTATTTTGCGAAAAAAACGTTCCCCCGCTGTCAGCTCGGACCCATCGGAAGTGCCTCCTTATTACGCACAAAAAAATGAATACTCCCCCGGCTAGCTGGGACCCACCTTGCTGGGAGGCTGACTTGTGGGCCTACTAAGTTGACGGGGACGAAGGGCTTTGTCAACTTAGTCAATATGAACGATTCTAGCTCCAGTGACCGTACGATGTCCATCCAACGGCTGTAGTGCTTCTTCAACCTCTGGTCTTCTTGCTCCAGCCGCCAAAAGCAGCGTCGGTCGTGCCGCATGCTCCTGCCTCCCGTGGCCGGCTGTGCTGCCACAGAGGCCTCACCGCCCCTACTATTCCCACCGCTGGCCAGGCCCTGCGGCGACAGCAGCCTCACACCGTAGCCGAACTAGTGAACCCTCGTAGTCCTCTCCGCGCGGGCTTCCACTGCCGTGTCGTCCCCTTCCTAGGCCTCGCTGTCGTCCACCGCCGTGGTCCTCTCCACGCGGCATGGTCAACGTGGTCAAGGAACGACTTCCATCGGAAGAGTACTCTACGTGGAGAGGCTGACAGCTGGGTCCATGGCCACAGCCCAGTTTTTTTGTGAGTTGCCAAGTAAGTCGCTTTGCCAGGCATGTTGGGCTGCAAATCTTTCAAGACGAGGAGAGCTTTCATTCGGCTGGCCGAGAAAATGGCCCATTAGTAATGAGAAATGGGTTGTACATTTTTAAAACACATCAAACCGGCAATTAGTTTCAAATATCTTTTTTTTATTTCAAGATTTTAAATTACATTAATTTTTATGCATGGAGAATTTTTTGGATTTTATATTGATATACATTTATTTTTAAAATCAGTTTGAATGTGAGTCGAAATTTTCGGGATTAAAAACAGTTCGGACCGCACCGAAATATGCAAAATTTCGTATAATTTTTTAACCGTTGCCACAATATGGGCTGTAATGCTAACAAAAAGAATATGGACTCCAAAAAAACCTTAAGAATTAGCAAATGGACTGTAAATTATTAGAAATAATGGCAGATGGGCTGTATGCTGTTTTCCACAGATTTGAGGCTTTCCTAAAAAAAGGTTGACGCACAAGCACTGACTGTTGGATGTCCATCCAACGGTCGTCGTGCTTCTTCAATCTCTGCTCTTCCTGCTCCAGCTGCTCAAACAAGCGCCGGCGGGACTGCCTGCTCCCTCCTCCTCGCGGGCGGCTGTGCTGCCGCGCAGGCCTCACCGCCCGACCGTACTCCCATCGCTGTCCTAACCATCCCTGTACTCACGCACACCTGCTGTTATTCTCCGGCAACGGCAGACGAACCAGTAAACCCTCGTACAGTCATACTCCCCTCCGCATGGGAAACAACTGCCGAGTCTTCCCTGCCTCCGTGTCGTCCCCTTCCTAGGCCTCACCGTCGTCCACCGCCCTGGTGCTCTCAGCGCGGCATGGTCAACGTGGTCAAGGAACGACTTCCATCGGACGTGGACTGTACGTGGAGAGGCTGACAGCTGGGTCCACGGCCGCAGCAAGGAAGTGCCTCCTTATTATGCGGAAAATAATGATTCCCCCACCTGACAACTAGGACCCACCGGATGGGCCACTATATTTCGTGAAAAAACATTTCCCCCTGACTGCTGGGACCCACCAGCTACATCTTCGCACGCAAGGAAGTGCGTCCGGGCAAAAAAAAACGATTCGCCCCCTGACTGCTGGGACCCACCAGCTACATCTTCGCAGGAAAGGAAGTGCCTGACAGTCGGGACCCACCTGGTCGAAGCGTACATAGCGTTGTCATTCTGGTCGCGAATGTGTACGTACATACTGGTCGATGTAGAGGCGCGCACGTGTCGTAGTAGAGGCGCGCACGTGTCGTAGTAGAGGCGCGCACGTAGCATGTACACGTACGTACAGTGGCCAGGGTGCAAGAAAGAAAATACGGCCACGTATGTGTACATACGGGCGGGGTCTCAAACGCCTACTCGCGCATACGTACGGCTAGGGCTCGTGTACATGGCTGGGTCGGAACGGAGAAACAGCATCGTCGTCGTGTTCATGGGGAGGCAACGGAATCCGCCGTGTTCATGGGGAGGCAACGGAATGCGTCGTGTTCATGGGGAGGCAACGGAACGCGTGGGAGCCAACCGGCTGAGTCAGAACGGAATGCGTGGTCGTGTTCATCGGGAGGGCTTGGACGGAACAGACGATGGAAACGAGGCCTGGCGTATCACAAAACGGAGGAAACGGCCTTGTGTTCAACCTGCCACGTTCGAAACGGGATCCTGTTCATCAGGAGGGGTCTGGCGTACCGCAAAACGAAGGAAACGGACCTCCTACGGTCGAAACGGGGGTCCTGTTGATCGGGAGGGGTGTGGGGTACCGCAAAACGAAGGAAACGGACTTGTGTTGGAGCGCTACGGTCGAAACGGGGGTCCTGTTCATCGGGAGGGGTGTGGCGTACCGCAAAACGGGACTCCACGGGATACTGTTCATCTCCACCGTCGACCCCCTCCAGCCTCCATGAGCTACTGTTCATCCACTGTCGACCTCCTCCAGCCTCCACCTGCGACTGTTCATCCACGGGCTCATGTTCATCCAGCCTCCACCGCGCGCTACTCCACCGGCTACTGTTCAACCAGCCCTCTCCACGGGCTCCTGTTCAACCACCCCTCCACGGGCTACTGTTCATCCTGCCCTCCACCGTCTACTGTTCATCCTTCCCTCCACGGGGTGGTCTTGTTCATCTAGCCCTCCACGGGGTCCTGTTCATCCAGCCCCAACCGGCTCGATCGATCGGGGTCCTGTTCATCCAGAGGCAACACTACGGGGTCCT
>NC_041388.1:89777251-89895881 GCF_002162155.2 Triticum dicoccoides
CTGGTTCAGTTAACAGTCATCGATCGATCGCTCGGGTTCAGTAACGCGTAGCCTGCAGTGCAATCGCTCGGGTTCAGTTAGAGCCCAACGCCTCGCTCGGGTTCAGTTAGAGCCAACGCCTCGCACACATGTCGTACGTGTATGAGAGAAGTGCGCATCGCTCGGCCCCCGACCTCCCACCGTAACCGGGAACTCCCCGAAATTTTCCTCCCCCTCGCTTCTACCACAGTTTTTTCCATCATGGACGGCCCAAAGAATGTCATGCAGCTGCGTCTCCGGCCCGTCCAGGACGAAAAGCCCATTTTCTGTCATGATTTTTTGTCATAGAAGTAGGAGCCCGCCACATCTATGATGATACCGGGTTTTGTCACAATTATCGTCATAGAAGTGTCATATGTATGACAGAAAAAAATTCGTTCGGCCCAAAATGTCACGGATGTGTCTTTTTTTTGTAGTGCCCCAAGCCACTGGTCGGATGGCAACACCAGATCAGGGGATCGATGTGCCCCTTTAATATTTATAAATAATGAGCGCGAAGCCCAGTAGCCCCGAGCCTTAATGTGGGCACAGGTGGCCGAATTAAGGATTGATATCCGGAGTAAAATCACAAATTATGAGTAATGATTCTATGTATCCAAGTACTCTACATCATTAATGCTCAGATCCGCACTGTACAAAACTTTGTTGACCGACCATCGGCTGCCACCTACTCGGCTAGTAGCTGAGGAGTGTTTGTCATACTTTATAAAGCCTTTGTGAGGGCAAAGATTTACGGCAAACAAGGCAATCCGGCCATACAGTTTTATAAACAAAGGTACGCGAAGAGATATGTTATATTACTTTTTAATGTAAGAAACATCTTCTAATGAAAATAATCCCGCTATCGGCTCCTTTCTCTGGGTTGTCATGCTAAGCATGAACATTAAACCTCAACTCCGATCAATGTGAGAGCAAAAATATTGAAGACTTAGTTTGGGGAAAGTTCCCGAACTATGTGGTCTTTAGCGAACCTAAATTTTCACTTCCGTCATTGCCGACCAATTATATCATGTAAGATCGCTAGCTTTCGGTTTCACCCAGTCTGAGGTACTCACTCGGATGACCCGGTAGTAACAATCACAGAGGTGCTCCCTTTATCGCCTAGCCGAACAATCAGGAACGTAAGGGTAAGCACAGGAGCCAGGCAACCTAGCTTGGCCAAAATCTTAAGTCAAATTGATGCATATTTATGGCTTTATAACGATGATTATGGAAGGCAACCCTCATATATTAAATACAAACGCTGATCATACGTTTATTTTGACTCCATTGCGACCGTTTATCAGTTGAAAGTGGTCCATCGTCGGCTTCCACCCCTTGTAAATTCTACGCAGGGTGTTTCCGTAATAACAAAACAACCCTTAGCCGACGTCTCGGTGCCCGAAGGCGGTTGTGTTAGCGGAAATGAGGCAATTCGATATGCGGGCTTTATAACTTTCACTTAGTCATAGGAGCTTAAAGTTGGGAGGCCAGCTACTAGCCCTCGGTTAGTGTTCGGCGACAGCCGAGGTCAAGCCGTAAACACTTCGGCCAATGTTATGACTGGCCCATTATTTAACATAGGGTGACCTCTATCGAACTTATAGTCATCAAATAGCCGACCAGTTTACGCTTATTGTGCTAGTCAGTTTTCGGCTTTCTCCACTGAGGTGCTTAACCATTCGAGCTGGAAGCATAATTGTCGGAGTAATGGGCCACGGGTAGGCCAACCCGAGCCCCACTACCTTTCAAGACATCGGGGCAGGCTGCGCCCCTCAAGACCACAGGGCGAAGAGCCGCCTCCTGGGGAGTCTACGGCAAGGCGGCCGACTGCCCGCTCACGGCCGAGTCCCAGGGACGACTTCCAGAGAAGCCGGCTATGGGGAGTCGGCCGGCGACTCCAACAAACCATGACCTCATCTAGAGGGACGGGGCAGGGGCGTGGCTACAATAAAGCCCACTCCTCGCCCCTTACCAAGGGCAGGCATGGCTACAGCGCCCTGTACTTGGGAAGATCTCCCTGCGGCATGGCACTGTTGCCCAGCCGGCCCTAACATCAGCACCACTGTACCTAGTCCTGCGCCCACGACGGCTTGTCTGTACGGCCTGAAGGCAGCAGGGCCCACCAGCCAGCGAGACCTCGGGAGACGGCGGGGGCACCGCCAGTCGGACCCAACGGGAGTCGGCCCGGGGGAGTCGGCCGAGCCCTCCCCCGGGCCCACACGCCATTAATCAAGAAGAGATGGGGAGTGGCCACAGTGATCGCCCGCCAGGTGGCGGGGCTGTTGCCACGACCCCATGACCAAACTTGCATCATCAGGAGCATGACTATAGTAATCAGCAGTCGGCAAGACCCGCCCGCGGCGGACGCGGCCTGTCGGCTCCGTACCAGACCAGTCGGCGGGGCCCACCAGTCGGTAGGGCCCAGCAGTCGGCGGAGAAGTCGAAGGTCGGAGACACTGACGGCTGGGCCCGCGCCCAGTCACATTACCATTGTACCCTTGGGGGGTAGGCCTATATAAACCCCCCAGGGCACCCATGCAAAGGGTTGGATCCCAGTAGTTCTATACCTTACCAGATAGAGGGAGAGAGCTAGCCCTGCCCTCTCCTACCACCATACACAGCTCAAGGAGCAACCATGTAAATCCTTGACTATAGTGATCATGCGAAGACCCCGCAGAGCAGCAGTAGGGGTATTATCTCCCCGGAGAGCCCCGAAGCTGGGTAAGATTCGCCGGCGTGCATGTCTTCGCCTCATCCCATTTCCGGGCAACAGCGACATTCTACTCGCCCCCACCATGATAAGCCATCCGTTGGCATATGTCGCACCAAACCCCCGACATTTGGCGCCCACCGTGGGGCCTAGTGCACCGCCGTCCGGAGATCTGTTCTGGACGGGAACCCTTTTCCTCCCTGGTGAGCGCAGCCAGCCAGGCACGCTAGACGAAGTTTGCATCGATGCGCTGCGCGGCGAGGAGATCGCCTGCGCAGCCAGCTCCTTGGCCGAACTTGTCGGCGAGGTCCGCCTCTCCGACGAACCTGCGTCCGACGCAGGCGTAGGCGGCCCCGAAAACCTCCTCGCGGGCCTCCTCGATCAACTCCACGTTTCCGGCGAGCCTGCCGTAGACTTGGAGTCCGTAGGCTCCACCGACCCAATGCTGGTCGACTTCGACACCGTGTCGGTCGACGCTTTCCCCTCCAACGTGGTGGTCTACGATGAACCTCTCCCCCACGCGGAGAGCGACGGGAGCACCGTCACTGAGGTGCTGGTCATCAGTCATGACGAGTTCCCTGGTGGAAGGGCGCCCGACTCACTCGGTGAGGCGCTGCAAGACCTAGATACGCCCATTCCAGAAGATGCTGACGCAGAGACGCTAGAAGCGCGCCGCCTTCAGCTTGTTGAAGGCGCGAAGAAGCTAGCCAGCATGAGACGCTTGTCAGAAGCTTACCAGCGGGATATGGATCGCGCTGTTGGCGGCTCGCCGGCTCCGGCAGGGCCCAGCCGCCTTGGCGCGGTTCAGCAGCGCGGCGTAGCCATCGCCAGCCTGTTTGGGGCTAGCCGCCCCGTGTATGCCACGCCAGCGGAGAACATCCGAGCCGCCCAGGCAGCGGCGGATGAGCTGGACAATTTCGAGGGCGAAGAGCGCCGCCTCATGATAGAGCGAGTCCAGCGGCTCCTCGACGCGGCCGCCGCACAGAACGAGGCCAGCTGCCGCACAGAGGCACCGCAGCGGCCAAACGACGACCCGCACCGAGATCAAGGCGTGACATCTCGGACGCCGACTGGCGGTACCCGAGGAAGGAAGGACAAAGAGCCGGCTGTCAGCCACAGTCGGACTCGGATTACCATAGAGCGCGACCGAGACGGCCGCCCGAGAGCAGTGGAACGACGGGACGACTGTCCGCCTCCCCCTCCCCGCAAGGAGAGGCGAGTCTCCCCGCCGCCTGTTGACCATCCGACTCTCGGTGACCGCCTTGGCCGCCGAGAGGGAGTCGGGGAGAATGACGCCCGCCACCGGATCGACCGACTTCACCGGTCCCTGGCGCTGGAAGAAGAAGACGAGCTGTGTCCGCCTTGTTTCGGGCCCCGCATTCGGGACGAGCCCTTTCCCAGAGGGTTCACGCTCCCAAGAGACACGCCCAAGTATACCGACTCTGTGAAGCTGGAAGACTGGCTAGTCGACTACTCTACGGCTGTCAGCATAGCAAACGGCAACAAGCGTGTCGCCGTAAAGTACGTTCCGCTCATGCTTCAGGGCACGGCCCGGACATGGCTGAACTGCCTAAACCCCCGCAGCATCAACAGCTGGGTCGACTTCACCGAAGCGTTCGTTCGCAACTTCACCAGCACGTACAAGCGTCCTCCCAAGCCTCGCCAGCTCTCCCTATGCATGCAAGGTCCTGATGAGTCGACTCGCGACTACCTCACGCGTTGGGCTGAGCTCCGGAACTCCTGCGAGGGCGTGCACGAGGTGCAGGCCATCGAGTACTTCACAGCCGGGTGCCGAGAAGGCACCCTCCTCAAGCACAAGCTCCTCTGTGATGAGCCAGAAACCCTCGACGAGTTGCTGATCATAGCGGACAAGTACGCTACGGCCGACTCCTCCATGAAGACGGAAATTCAAATCAGCATGACTGGCAAGGTAGCTCCTCAGGCTCCAAGAACTCCGGCAGCAGACGCCGGCCGGCGACAACAGCAGGGCGACCACAAGCGCAAGGCCCCGCAGCCGGCTTCCAGCAGCCGGCAGGTCGCGACCGTCAAAGCCCAGCAGCCAGAAGAGCAGCCCCAGCCCAAGCGACAGAAAGGCGGCAAGCCGAACTGGTTGCCGGCCTTCTCCTATGAGCAGACCTTGGATGGACCTTACAAGTTCCACAGCGGCGCGAAGCCATCAAATCACACCACCCGGAAGTGCCACTGGCTCACCAGGATCGCCAAGGGAGACGGCCTACTGCCACCCCCGCCTGCTGGGCAGCCGCCTCCGCCTATGCCCCAGCAGCCGACAGTCAGGCCAGTCGGCGTAGTACAAGACGAGTACCCTGAAGAGCATGGAGCCTATGTGGTGTTCACTGGTGTGGCTGACGATCGACGCAGCAGGTGGCTGCAGCGACAAGAGGTGAACGCGGTAGCCTCAGAGACGCCAGAGTTCATGCACTGGTCAGAGAGGTCCATCAGCTGCGGCTGACCACCCAGAGGTGATGCCGAGTCCGGGCTCCTACGCCTTGGTCCTGGACGCCACCTTTGCCATGGACAAACGGGCCGCGCGTTTTTCGCGAGTTTTGATAGATGGGGGCAGCAGCATCAACATCATGTACAAGGGCACCATGGAGAAGTTAGGAATCAAGCAGAGGCGGCTTCAGAACAGCCGGACTGTGTTCCACGGCATTATTCCTGGGCTTTCCTGTTCACCAATCGGCAAGATCCTGATTGACGTCCTCTTTGGGGACAAAGATCACTTCTGAAGAGAGTCTGTTTGGTTTGAGGTGGTGGACCTCGAGAGCCCGTACCATGCGCTACTTGGCCGGCCCGCCTTGGCCAAGTTCATGGCGGTCCCCCACTACGCCTACCTCAAGATGAAGATGCCCAGTTCCAGGGGAATTCTGACTGTGGCCGGCGACTACCGGAAGTCGTCCGCTTGCGCGGCCGAGAGCAGTCGGCTGGCCGAGTCCCTGGTGATTGCGGCCGAGAAGCGACTCCTTGAGCGAGCTGTGGCGATGGCCGGCAAGCAGCCGGGGATATCGCCCGACCCGAAGGAGTCCGAAGCCGAAGGTTCGTTCAAGCCGACCAAAGAGACAAAGAAGATACCCTTGGATCCAGAGCACCCAGAGAGGTACGCCGTCGTAGGTGCAAACCTCGACCGCAAATAGGAAGGCGAGCTTGTCGATTTCCTCCGTGAGAATCGGGACATCTTCGCGTGGTCTCCCAAAGACATGCCAGGTGTGCCGACGGAATTTGCCGAGCACAAGTTACACGTCCGATCTGTTGCAAAGCCGGTCAGGCAGCCCCTGCGCTGCTTATCAGAAGAGAAGAGAAGAGTTGTCGGAGAAGAGATAGCCCGACTCCTAGCAGCCGGCTTCATTATGGAGTGTTCTTCCCAGAGTGGCTGGCAGATCCGGTCCTGGTGCTAAATAAGAACAAGCAATGGCGAATGTGTATTGACTACACGAGCCTCAACAAGGCCTGCCCCAAGGACCCGTTTGCTCTGTCGAGAATTGATCAGGTGATAGACTCCACAGCCGGATGCGAGCTGTTGAGTTTCTTGGATGCGTACTCAGGATATCACCAGATCAAGCTGAACCCGGCTGATAGATTGAAGACCGCCTTCATCACGCAATTTGGAGCATTCTGCTACCTCACCATGACGTTCGGCCTAAGGAATGCCAGTGCCACCTTTCAGCGTTGCATGCAGAAGTGCCTCCTCAAGCAGCTCGGTAGGAACGCCCATGTTTACGTGGACGACGTAGTGGTGAAGACAGAAAAGCGAGGAACATTGCTGGAAGACCTCAAGGAGACCTTTGAGAACCTACGCCGATTCCAGATCAAGCTCAACCCCGAGAAGTGTGTCTTTGGAGTACCAGCCGGCCAGCTGCTAGGTTTCCTGGTCTCTGAACGCGGCATAGAATGCAACCCAGTAAAAATCAAGGCCATCAAGAGAATGGAGGTACCTAGCCGACTGTTGGATGTGCAGAAGTTCACCGGCTGCATGGCGTCCATCAGCCGATTCATCAATCGGCTGGGCGAGAAAGCTCTCCCCTTATACCAACTCATGAAGAAGGCCACTTTTTTGAGTGGAACCATAAGGCGGACGCAACTTTTCACCAGTTGAAGAAGATGCTGACTACTCCACCCGTCCTGGCGGCTCCGACTCCCACGGAACCTATGCTCCTGTACATCGCCGCCACCAGCCGAGTAGTCAACACAGTCATTGTAGTAGAGCGCAAGGAGGAAGGCAAGGCGCTACCTGTCCAGAGACCAGTATATTACCTGAGCGAGGTACTATCGACCTCCAAGCAGAACTACCCCCACTACCAGAAGATGTGCTATGGCGTGCACTTTGTTGCCAAGAAATTGAAGCCTTACTTTCAAGAACACCCAATCACGGTGGTCTGCACGGCTCCACTTGCCAAGATCATCGGCAGCTCTGATGCCTCTGGACGAGTGGCCAAGTGGGCCATAGAGCTAGCTCCTTACACCATCTACTACCAGCCCCGCACCGCTATCAAATCACAAGCACTGGCCGACTTCCTCGTCGACTAGGCCGAGACCCAGTACCTGCCTCCAGCACCTGACTCCACCCATTGGCGGATGCACTTCGACGGCTCCAAGATGGGCACCGGCTTGGGAGCCGGCGTCGTCCTCACCTCCCCCAGAGGCGACAAGCTCAAATATGCACTGCAAATCCATTTTGCCGCCTCCAACAACATGGCCGAGTACGAGGCGCTCATTCACGGGCTCCGGCTTGCCAAAGAACTTGGCATCCACCGGATCTTGCGTTATGGAGACTCGGACTTAGTGGTCCAGCAGTCGTCTGGCGACTGGACGCCAAAGATGCAAACATGGCGAGCTACCGTTTCCTCGTGCAGCAACTCAGCGGGTATTTCGAAGGGTGCGAGTTCCTCCATGTGCCAAGAAACGACAACGACCAAGCAGACGCCTTGGCACGAATCGGCTCTACCCGCCAAGCAATACCATCTGGCGTCGCCCTTCAACGCCTCCTCAAGCCGTCTGTCAAGCCTTCACCAGAATCAGAATCCATCTTTGTGCCGGCTCCTCCCGAAGACAGCGGACCCGACTCCAGAGTTCCGGCAGTCAGAACGGGGACTTTGGCAGACGACTCCAAAGCTACCACGGTCGAGCCCGGCCCGGGGACTGCGGTGACGAACTTGGAGATTCCAGAACTCGGCCCAAGGACCGAGCCAGTCGGCCTGGGGACTTCATTAGCCCAACAAGCGGTTGTTGACTCCAGCCCGCCGCCTCCCAGCCCAGCCACCCTCGTCCAAGTCGCAGTTCTGATAGTCGACGAAATAGCAGCACCCTCATGGGCCCAGCCCATCCTCAAATTTCTAGTGAACAAAGAGCTACCAACTGATGAGACCTCAGCTCGGCAAGTACAACGCCGGGCAGCAGCCTATACCATAATCAACAGAGAGCTGGTCAGGCGCAGCGTCACTGGTGTCTACCAGCGCTGCGTAGAGCCAGAGCAAGGCCAGGCAATCCTCAAAGACATCCATCAAGGCGTGCGGCTTCAAGAGCACTCATCGCCAAAGCTTTTCGGCACGGTTTCTTTTGGCCGACCGCCTTGGAAGAGGCCAAGGAGTTGGTCCAAAAATGCAAAGGGTGCCAGAAGTTCAGCTCCAAGCCGCACCAGCCGGCTTCCGTGCTCAAGGCCATCCCCATTGCTTGACCTTTCGCAGTTTGGGGTCTAGACATGGTGGGACCATTCAAAACAGCATGAGGCAGTCTAACTCACCTACTTGTCACAGTGGACAAGTTCACCAAGTGGGTGAAAGTGAAGCCAATCAAGAAACTGAACGGTCCGACTGCCGTGACCTTCATCACCGATATCACAATTCGGTACGGCATACCACACAGCATCATCACCGACAACGGCACAAATTTTGCCAAAGGCGCCTTGGCCTGTTTCTGCGCAACACAGGGCATCTGACTGGACCTAGCATCCGTCGCCCACCCGCAGTCAAACGGCCAAGTGGAGCGAGCAAACGGCCTCATCCTGTCCGGCATCAAGCCTCGGTTGATCGAGCCTCTGGAGCGCTCGGCTGGCTGCTGGCTCGACGAGCTGCCAGCCGTCCTCTGGAGTCTGCGCATGACTCCAAACAAGTCAACCGGCTTCACGCCCTTCTTCCTCGTCTACGGTGTCGAAGCCGTCATCCCAATGGACATAGAGTTCGAATCCCCACGAGTCACCATGTACACCGAGGAGGAAGCAGAAGAAGCACGACAAGACGGCATCGATCTGCTGGAAGAGGGCCGGCTGTTGGCACTCAGCCGGTCCAGCATCTACCAGCAAAGCCTGCGCCGATACCACAACAGGAAGGTCAGGCCAAGATCTTTCCAAGAAGGCGACCTTGTACTCCGGCTGATCCAGTGAACAGCCGGCCAGCACAAGCTGTCGCCGCCTTGGGAAGGCCCTTTCATCATCAGCAAAGTACTAGGCAACGACTCCTACTACCTGATCGACGCTCAGAAGCCCCAAGCACGCAAGAGGGACGACTCCGGCAAGGAGACAGAGCGGCCATGGAACGCAAATCTTCTCCGAAGATTTTACAGTTGATGCAGTATGTACCACGCTACCTTTTGTATTAAAATACCAAGACTTTGGGCCCCCCGAGACGAGCTCGGGGACAGCCCTCTTTTGTCTGTATGATAAAAATTATGCCTACAAGTATGTTACACTTTGTCATGCCGCTTGGCACTGGGCTCGACAAGTCGGCCCGGGGACTTGCCGCCTTGCACTATGAAATGCTTCCTGCAGTCGGACAAGTAGTGTGTAAACGCCTAAGCCGTCTCTTGCCAGAAGCCGCAGCTCGCAGAGCGACTGTATGGTGGGCAGCAGTAAGGTAGAATGGGCATTCGCATGAAAAATGGCTAAGGACCCAAAGCATAAAATATAGCTCAAGACGGCTTCCAAGCCCTTCTCGCAAACTGACTCTCGGACAGTCGGATTGTCGTTTTCTATCCAACTTGCTCAAACAATCTTGAAATCGGCTAAGTACTTGCTTTCCCAAAGTAGCCTAGCACTTGATCTAGCAACAGTCTGCAGAGCGGCTGTCCGATTGGCAAGGCAGGCAACTAGGAGAAAGCGGCAAACGAAAACAGCCAAAAAGAATAATGAGCAAGAAAAGATAGACATATATATATATAACACAGGCCCTTGGCCGAATTGTCAAGCAGAGGTTCTGAATACACCCTGCGGGTGGAATTGTGTGAATTAACAAGTTCTTCAAAAGACTACTGAAGAAGATAAAACAAAAGACACAGCGGCAGCTTAGGAGGCGGCAGACGGAGTCGGGGGGTCGGAGGAGGCACCAGCGTCAGTCGTCGGGGCGGTCGGCCGGCTAGTCTCGGCTTGATCGCCTCCGGCAGCAGTCGGATCGGTCGCACGTGGCTCGTTGCTGGAGGCGCGGTCGGGCTGAGGCTGGCCGTCTGCTCTGTCTTCTGGTGCCTCAGCCTCGCCCTCACCCTTCGCCTCGTCCTCCTCCTTGACGCTGGAGCCGATCACCTCCGCCGAGTCTTCGTCGTAGTCTGGGTTCATCCCAAACCACTCCGGCGGGACCTCCTCGCCGTCTTCAGACCGCTCGAGGACGAAGATGCTCGTGTCGGTGTACTCGGTGATCGCCGCAGCACGCTTGACGAGGGCGTCTTCCGAAGCCGCCAGCTCCGGCTGGGCCTCCGACCGAAGCGTGGCCAACCGGTCTAGATCCAGCCCCGGGTACCACGCCTTGACGAACTCCAAGGCCCGGCGCGCTCCAGCGCGGGCCGAAGAGCCCTTCCAGGCCACGAGGCGACCAGCCGCGACCTCCAACCAGTTGGCCGCCAGGCTGGGGGTGCGCGGAGCCTGCATATCCGGCCAAATGGCGGAGATCGCCTGGGCGCCGACGCGCTGAAGCCGGCGCAACATCCGGTGAGCCGGCCGGAGGCGAGCCTCGATACTCAAGATGTGCTCATCAAGAGTTCGGGGGGCATCGGCGGTGATCTCTGCGCCCTCCGCCCTCCAACTTGCACGATCCGCCTCGATGGCTTGGATAGCGGCCTGAGACTGCCCAGGGAAGAAGTCTGCAAGAGACACGAAGAAACAAAAAAGCGAGTCAAAAACCAGGAGTCGGCACGACCTAGGTCGGCGGCTCAAAGAAAGAAAACAAAGAGACTCACCATCAACGATGTCTTCGATCTCGTGGAAGTCGGAGGACAGCATCGCCTCCTTGTCAGACCAGGAAGAGCGCTCACTCGCGAACTCGGCCAGGAGGGCGGCCTCCGTCTCCTCCGCCTCCCTCTACGACTTCGCGAGCAGCCCCTTCTGCTCTGCCAACTGAGTGGTCAGCAGATCGCGCTCCGCGGCGAGCTTGCTGCACCCCTCCCCTTTGGCAAGCAGGGCGGAGTTTGCTTCGCTCAGCTGCTGTTGAAGAGCAGCGTTGGCCCCTGAAGGAAAGAAAGAAAGACAGCAGTCATCAATAAAGTAGGTCGCCGGGGAGATCTGGCCCGACTGCTCAGCAGTCGGCCTGAATCTCGGGGACTACAGCCCGCGGGTGCGCTAGCGCGCCCCCGTAGAGAAGAGAAAAAGGAGGAGGACTTACTCCGGCTCTCCGCCAAGTCAGCGGTCTGCTTGCCCAACTCTTCAACATTACAATTGAAGGTGGTGACGCGGAGGTTGTGGTAGTCCTGCAACAAGCATTTCAGACAAAGTTAGTACCCAGAAGTTCATCAAATTGGAGTTCCGGACCGCCTGCTTAGCAGCCGACCAGAAACTTGGGACTACACCCAGTGGGTGCGCTGGCGCGCCCCCACAGAGAGGAACAAGAAAAATAAAGGCCCAAAGAAAAGACATACCCGGACGGCCGCCCGCGACGCCAGGAACGCCTTGGTGCAGCTCTGGAGGGCGTCGCCCTCAGCGCGGAGCTTCGCCTGGACGTCTAGGAGCGCCCGGTTCAACGGCCCTGTGCCGCCTCCCCGCACCCACCCAACAGGTGCGGTGCTCGTCGCCTCGGCGTCTGGAGCCGCGGAGCTGGTGGTGCCGGCCTCCAGGGGACGGGGTGCCGAAGTCGCCTTCTCCAGACGAGGGCGCGCTGGCGAGCCGACCTAGAGGAGAAGCCTCGCCACAGCCTCTTCTTCGATCGGCGGCACCGGAGGGTCCGCTGGCTGCTCGCCTTGCACGCCTTCAGACGGCGGCGGAGGCGGTGGCGGAACGTTCGCACCCGGAGTAGAGGGCTTGCCGCCTTCCCTCTCCTCGACGAGGTTCTCCCCACCGGCTCCTCCAGTCTGCCCCGTGAACTCCGGCGGCGGCGGCGCAGAGTTCAGCGGGGTAACAAGCAAGGCCGCCTGGCGGCGTGCGGCTTCCTCAGCCCGCTGCTTTGCCGCGGCGGCGGCTTCGGCCTCCGCTAATTTTTTCTTGGCGGAGGCCTCCGCCCTGTTGGCCTCCGCCTTCTCCAGGCAAATGGCTTCTTCTTCATTGCGCTTCTCCTGCGCATTCCGCTCTGTCGCCTCCCGGAGGTCGGCAGCGGGGTCTATCCGCCGAGTGGTGGCGGGCATCTCCGCTGACCCCATGACGGAGGCGGCGGCGACCCGCTCAAGAGAAAGGGGAGCCCTAAAGAAAGAAGGGCGAGCAGAGACTCAGACAAAACACGAAGAAAGAATAAACTTTGAAGTCAGAATACTTACACGGAGACCAACATCGGCTTCTTCACCTCTTTACGGAAGCGGGTGGCCTTTGCGGCTGCCTCGTCCCGCCGGGTCGCCGCAGCCGAGCCCTTGGGCTTCTTCGGCCGGCTGCCAAACAAAGTCAGCGCAGCCCGGCATTTCTTCCCGCCACCTGGAGCGCCCGATGCGGCAGAAGAGCCCGTGTCCGGCTGGCTGGCTCCTGGCCGATGGTGACCGGCGACTCCTCCCTCGGCGTCGTCTTCAGGCCAGTCGGCAAAGGTAGCCGAGGGCCTGAAGTCGCCGGTCGTTCCTCCTCCTCCCTCGGCGTCGTCTTCCAGAGCCGCCGCCCCCAGATCGGGGTCGTCGACGTCGCTCTCCGCCCGATCGGCGGCGAACTCACGGGCCGGCCCCGAGGTGCCGGCTGGTGGGTGAAGAAGGGGATTCTAACCAAAAAGCAGACTGATTAAAACAAAGACTCGGCAAGAAGAAGACAATCTAAGGAAAAGAAAGGTGACTCACCACGGGCGGGGGGTTGGCGCGGGAGTATGGCTCCTTGCCGAATCGCCAGTCCTCCGGGAGCCTGCTGTCCGAGAGGTAGTTCACCATCAGGGCCACCTCTTCATGAGGCATGTCCTTGGTGCACATCTGACTCGGGTCGCGGCCCCCGCTCATCTGGCATATCAGGTGAGGGCGGCCTTGGAGTGGGAGAATTCGGCGCGAGACGAAGGCGGCCAGCAGGTCCGGGCCAGTCAGACCCTCCAACTGCGTCAGCACTCAGAGTCGCGTGATGGCGCCGGCTCCCGCAGGCATCAGCGACCTAGCCCGGTATGACCAGTTGGGCAGTCTGCCAGCCGGCGGGCCGGCTTCGAAAGCTGGCAGATTAACCCAGTCGCCCCTCGTGGCGACGTTCCTGACGTAGAAATAGGACCGCTGCCACATCTTCACCGAGTTCAGCAGCGAGATGGAGGGGAAGTGGTTGTCGGCTCCTGTCCTTCGCACGGCGATGAAGGCGCCGCACTGAGCCGGCACGCCCGCGGCCTGGGTGCCGAGCTTGGAGAAGAAGAACTCCCCCCAGAGCTCTAGGGTGGGGAGGACTCCAAGGAAGCCCTCGCACAGAGCCACGAAGGCAGACAGCAGCACCACGGTGTTGGGGGTGAGGTGGTGCGGCTGGAGTCTGTGAAACTCCATGAACGACCGAAAGAAGCTGCTCGCCGGCAGCCCCATCCCGCGCAGGCAGTGCAAGCGGAAGATGACCCGCTCGCCCTCCCGCGGGGCGGGGGAAATCTCCCCCTCCGGCGCGAGACGCACCTGCAGGCGATCCTCGCCGGGAAGCCGACGGGTCCGGCGGAGGAACTCGATATGGTCTTCGTGGACCTCGGAGCCGTCCCAGGTGCCGGAGCGCATTGGGGGAGGCGCGGCAGCAGAGGAAGAGCTCATCGCGAAGCTGTCGCCGTGGTGTTCGCCGGAGCCTGGGCGTGCGGCAAGGCGAGGAAGAGAAGAGGAAGCAGGAGAGCGAGGAGCTGCGAGGAGGAAGAAACGAGGGGTAGTGGGGAGGAGGGGCGCGCGTGCCCCCCTCTTCCCCCTACTTATAGCCCTATGGGCTGCGAAGCCGAGGGGGCGGACGTGGGGATTTACTGCGCCCGCAGCCCCACGACCCCCACGATCCACGTAAAGTTACTGCGCGCAGTAACTTCACGAGAATCCTAACCGCCCGCCAGGGCCGCAGCGGATACGCTCGGGCGCCGAGGCGTGGTAGTGGCGGGCCCCGCCTATGGGCTTGTCCCGTCGCGCGCGTGGGATGGCAGAACGGCCTGGCCATGTGCCCTTGTGTGACAGGCCAGGAACGGGTGGCTTTCTCTGGAAGCTTAGCTAGCACGCCACTTGAAATCCCGCCGCGATGTTCAAACTACTGAGCAAGTCAGAATTGAGTAAGTCCGAGTTGGGTGAGTCCGACTCCTTCTAGTCAGCCCGGCGGAAGTCAATCAAGACCATGAGTTGCGCCCGAAAAGAGAAATTGTTGAGGCTTCTCGGCCGATCGTCCGCGGTGCCTCACCAGCTTCGGGGACTACTGTCGGAGTAATGGGCCACGGGTAGGCCAACCCGAGCCCCACGACCTTTCAAGACATCGGGGCAGGCTGCGCCCCTCTGAAAAGATACACCATTGAACGATTTTGAAAAGAGATTGCACTGGTTGATTCAAATGGCTTGAATGGGATAACAACCTCGAAATAGGTTGAACGAATCTTGAATGACAAGACGAGCCTTTTGAGATATCTTGAGCACTCCGGAACAATTGAATAGCGAGAAATGACTGAATATGAGGTGCACCGGCATGAGAAGGTATTTGAAACGAGGAAAAGGATATGATCAACAAAGCTTGAATTTGGTCCACCGGAGAAGAAAAATAATGAAGAATGATGAACTTGAGGCTCCATTAGAATCTTCATGAGAATCACCGGATAAGAACATTGAAAGAAAAGAATGGAGAAAGTTCACATGAATCAAATGGATACTTGATTAAGATATCTGAGTCCTCGAAGAAAAAGGGAGGGAGGGCGGGAAAACAAAGGCAACTTAGGACGGATGAAACAAACAACGTTGAGAAGACTTTGAGTTGATCTTGCGGATGTTGAAATGAACGGATCCACTTGAAGAGAGACGCGCCGGTTGACAAGAATTGACATGACAATCTCAATAAACGAGAAGGATTAGTATCCATGTAGGAATATGAGAACACCGCTTAGGAAAGGTATGTGATCAACACTTGACTTTGAAGCAACTCGAAAACCACAACAAAAACAAAGGATTGGCTTGTAGAATAAGCTGGAACAAACATATGATAGAGATTTCGTTCGAAGTTTTCGTGGTGGGGCCTACACGGGCTCGATCGTACAACACCATCATGTACAAGGCAGTGCACATGACATACGAAGCGTCCCCGAGTCAGCATAACAAAGGACTCTTTAAGACACAACAAGACCACTGTAGAACCAACTGTGGATAGGCGGACCACTAGACGTCGAACCCAATTTCATATCATACATCTGACAGAAAGATATCCTAAGAGCTACTTGAATTCCCACTTATAAACTCCCAAAACTTTCCAGTTATGCAATCAGGTGTTGGGGATACAGGGGAAGCATAATATCTCACCCAAAACTAGCAAATCCTACATCCAGCTGTATCCATCCTTCAACACATAACCAAGAAACCTTCGGAAACCATTTACCTCAACCTTCGAAAAGCATCCATTATACGAGTTATGGCAATACTCCCGAACTCCCACCCCAGTATTGGGTGGCGTCGAGGTTATCTCACCAACAACTGCATAAAAGAGATTTTCGATGTCGGCGAAACTCAGGTATTCCAGAATTACAACGATAAAATTGTGACGACAACACCTCGGAGCTCAACTCCCCGGGACACTGCCACAACCCTTAAATGTCAGGAGGCACCAAGAACAATGTTCTCGTCACAAAACCATCAGAACGATTCCAAGATACCCGCGTGATCCTAAATTTTTTTAGTGAAATTTGAGAAGAGAAGAGTCAAAACTCTACGTCAGGATACCTCACCAGTGCGATGAAGGGACTGAGGAGTAAAAAGAATCCTACCCTCCGATATATATAATCCTAAATGACTCAAAACATTTTTCTAGACTCAACAACGCCAACGATTCGATCAAGCAGGGGGCTCCTAAGGTCGGGGAAGGCTCTGATACCAACTTGTAACACCCTCGATGCGGCTATATCTCCCACGTGTCGAAGCACGACTTAGAGGCATAACCGCATTGAAAGCAATATCGCAAGTGAGGTAATCTTCACAAACAACCCATGTAATGCATAAAGGGAAAGAGATACATAGTTGGCTTACAATCGCCACTTCACACAATACATGAATAAAGCATTACATCAACCAGATACAATCAAGGTCCGACTACGGAACCAAAATAAAAGAAGACTACCCCAAATGCTACACAGATCCCCGATCGTCCCAACTGGGCTCCACTACTGATCAACTGGAAACGGAACAACATAGCGAACACAATCTTCATCGAGCTCCTCCTTGAGCTCGGTTGCTTCACCTGCACGGTTTCATCAGCACCTGCAATCTGGTTTTGGAAGTATCTGTGAGTCACGAGGACTCAGCAATCTCACACCCTCACGATCAAGACTATTTAAGCTTATAGGTAGGGTAAAAGGTATGAGGTGGAGCTGCAGCAAGCGACTAGCATATATGGTGGCTAACATACGCAAAAGAGAGCGAGAAGAGAAGGCAAAGCACGATCGATGAACTATGATCAAGAAGTGATCCTCGAACAACCTACGCCAAACATTACTCCAACACCGTGTTCACTTCCCGGACCCCGCCGAGAAGAGACCGTCACGGTAACACACGCGGTTGATGCATTTTAGTTAAGTTAGGTTCGGGTTTTCTACAACCGGACATTAACAAATTCCCATCTGCCCATAACCGCGGGCACGGCTTTCGAAATTTCAAAACCCTGCAGGAGTGTCCCAACTTAGCCCATCACAAGCTGTCACGGTCAACGAAGGATATTCCTTCTCCCAAGACAATCCAATCAGACTCGGCATCCCGGTTACAAGACATCTCGACAATGGTAAAACAAGACCAGCAAGACCGCCCGATGTGCCAACATCCTGATAGGAGCTACACATATCTCGTTCTCAGGGCAACACTGGATGAACACTACGTACAGCTAAAACCAACCCTCAAGTTTCCCTGAGGTGGCGCCGCAAGTGGCTCTGGTTCGGACCAACACTTAGACAAGCACTGGCCCGGGGGGTTAAAATAAAGATGACCCTCGGGATGCACGACTCCCAAGGGAAAAAGGCTAGGTGGCGAATGGTAAAACCAAGGTTGGGTCTTGTTGGAGGAGTTTTATTCAAAGCGAACTGTCAAGGGGTTCCCATTATAACCCAACCGTGTAAGGAACGCAAAATCAAGGAACCTAACACCAGTATGACGGAAACTAGGGCGGCAAGAGTGGAACAAACCACCAGGCATAAGGCCGAGCCTTCCACCCTTCACCAAGTATATAGATGCATTAATTAAATAAGAGATATTGTGATATCCCAACAAAATATCCATGTTCCAACAAGGAACAAACTTCATCTTCACCTGCAACTAACAACGCTATAAGAGGGGCTGAGCAAAGCGGTAACATAGCCAAACAACGGTTTGCTAGGACAAGGTGGATTAGAGGCTTGGCTTAACAATATGGGAGGCATGATAAGCAAGTGGTAGGTATCGCAGCATAGGCATAGCAAAAGAGCGAGCATCTAGCAAGGAAAGATAGAAGTGATTTCGAGGGTATGGTCGTCTTGCCTGAAATCCCGCAAGGAAGAAGAACGAGTCCATGAAGAAGACAAATGGACGAAGTCGAACGGATCCTCACAGATGCAACGTTACCGGATTACCGAGAAGAAGTGCACCGAAAGGAAGCAAACAACATAGTAAACAACCAACACATGAACATGACATGATGCACAACCAAGTATGATGCATGTCCGGTTTAAGGAAGCATGGCATGGCAAAGTGCACAAACAACCCTACAAATTAAGTGGAGCTCAATATGCAACTCCGTTGCATATTGACGAAACACCACATGACTTATTTAGTTCGATCTTGTTATGAACCCAACAATATTAAATGTTCTTAACATGGCAAGAGGTGAGGCATAACAAAACTACACCATCTAAACAATTTAAATGTGGCCGGATATAACAAATAACGAATCCAGTAAAACCCCATATGCCTTAGTAATTTAATGCAACAACAGTTTTAAATATTTTAATTGATGTTAATATGATGCGGATGACATGAGCAAGTTCAAAGAAAATGTTGATAAGAGCATATTATGAAGCATTTGTCATCGTGGCGGAAGTGAAAGGGGTGCCACGGCAATGATAACGAAAATGGTGACACGACAGCGTTCCAGTTCCGGTAACTCGATTGAGATACCGATGCAAAGGAGAAGTGTGCAGATGCGTGCAAAAGATGGTGGGGCACTCCCGGATTCCTGGTGTCCCATGAGTTGGCGACAAGGAAACGAGGGAACAACTAACGTTCACGGGCGGATTACAACAACCAACATGCATCTCATACAACTCATGCATACGGTCCACGGGTGGTCGTCGCGGGGTTATACCTTCGAAGCGTGCCTTTTCTGAATGGAACGGATCGAGTTCGGCGGTAGGGGTACACGTGTCGAAGGGGAAGTAGTTGTTCACGGGGTCGTCGTAGGAAGTAGCGGTTCACGCGACGGTAGTTGAACTTGACGTTTGCGTTACACGGGTCTTCGGCGACGGTCGTCGTACATGGCTCGGAGTGGTACTTGCATCTTCGGACTTGTCGGTCTCGATTCTTGCGACGGTAGCGGTATACGTCTCGTTTTCGGAGAGGTGCTTGGGGTCATTTGAACTTGTCGGTCTCGTTATCTTGAAGGGGTGCTTGCTTCTTAGCGATTCCGAAGACGGCGGTAGATGTACTTGGTGCCAATATGGTCTTCTGGTACTTGACGACTCCGGACGGGGCAACAAAACATAGTCGACCTTGCCGTTTCGGTGTTGTAGTGGAACAAACGTCCCTGTAGCCTTGCCGGTGTAGGTACTTGACGGTATCCGTGCGTAGAGGTACTTGGCAGTTTCATGTAGACGAACTTAAGGTACTCCGGGGCAGAGGTAGCAACGTTGCAAGGATGGTCTCGACGCATCCAGATCGAAACAAAGCCAAGTGGCCTCGGGCATCGCAGATCGAGGCAGCGGCGGGCACTCGTCTCCTGCTCGAAGCAGAGGTGAGGCCGAGGACACAGGGCTTGGGGGCGCATAGAGGCTGAAGGGCGGAGCAGGTTCGGGCGCAGGAGGAGGCTGGCGAAGCAGGACGGACCGATCTCGGCCAGACCGGGTCGAAAACGGGGCGCAGCGGCGCCGGGGTGCTGCGGATGAGGACCGGCGTCGAAGATGCGCCGCCGGCGAGCTCTTGTTTGCTGCTGGTGCTCCGGCGGCATTGGAGATCGAGGCAAGCTCGAGGACGAGAGGAAGGAGACCTCCAGGGACGGGCGTAGGTGCGCGAGCCGAGGAGCTCCTGCTCCTGCTCCTGTGGTCGCGGCGCGGCACCATGGCCGAAGGCCAATGTCAGGGTCTGAGAGGAGGAGGCGCCGGGCAGCGCGCGGGCACGGAGGAGAGGGAGGCGCGGCTGCGCAGGTTCCAGGCGGAGGAGGAGAAGGGACGTGCAAGGCTCCAGGCGGCGCTGGGAGGATCGGGCGCAGCGCGGCGCTGGGGAGGATCGGGCGCAGCGTGTGTGTGGGAGCGCTTGGGAGGAGGACAAGGGGAATCGAGGGGATCGGCGCTGGCGGCGCAAGGGAAAAGAGAGGAGGGGGTACAGGGGATCGGGTGAGGGAGCGGTTAGACGGGGAGTGGGCCTTGGGAGGCCGGCCCAGTGGTGAGGGCGCCGGCTGGGCTTTCTCTCCCTCCCTACTCAACATGCTTTTCCATTAAAACAAGACAGAAAAAGATAAAGAAAAGAAAGAGAAGGTATGGGCGGAATCTAGGCACGAGGACAATTTTCCCGGACTCTTAAAAATATGCATGGTCCGAGAAAATTAGAAGTGGTAAGATCGGAAGATATGAATTCAAACTCATTTGAGTTAGTCAAATGGTTTGAACTAGAGCTAGGGTTTTGAAGTGCCCATAAATGTTGAGAATTTGGGTGGAGCTCGAGGAAGTGACAAAAGAAATAACAGGACAAGTTTGGGGACCAAACTTGAAGCGGAAAAGGGCATGTGATAAATTGCAAGTGTGTTATAGGTGATTCCGAAAATGGAAGATTTAATATAGCTCCCTAATATCGGGAGGATACGTTATAAAGAGAATCACCATGTGAATTCCCTCGATTTAAATGGATCAAAGATCCATACAAATTATTTAGTTGAGATGCAGAAGACTTATGACATGATGACATGATGACATGATGCAATGCACATGATGCAACGAACCAAAACGAATCACCCGACAACACTCGGAAACATGGAAGGCATCTGAAGCTCCGGTCTTGGGGCGTTACATAGACCCAGGGTTTGTTGCACCGACAGAAGCCCACGAGGCTGCCCTGAGCGCGCTGCCGAGCATCGTCGGGGTAGGCCCTAGTAAGTGCATAGGTAGGGGCACTGAAAAGGCTGGTCCCTCGGAGTCTTCTTTGCTTCTTCATTAATCTTGAGCCTGAGCCATTTTTTGGTTTCCCCACGCGTTGTGTAAAGCCAATCGTGGTGGGGTCGTCCTTGTAATGGCCCGTGAATGACTTTAACGCACAGGATAGAAACTGCCACTTCATTCTTCCCACCTCGCCCTTATCCTCGGCCACGTATGCTGCATGCATCGCGTGGGGTAGGTAACAGAGGTGCGTGTCGTGGGAGAGCATCAAGGAGAGGGCCCGGTCTTCTTGAATTGGCGGAGGAGGGCGGTGGTCGCTCATTGAGGGAGTGGCTCCCCTCCTCGGCCCGCCTATAAAAGGAGGGGCGAAGGGAGAGCTGAGCTATCCATCTCCACATCCTTTCTTCCCTGTCTTCTGCCTTTCGCCGGTCATGTTGAAGAAAAGATCCTGGGGCCAAGCCCCAGGCTCCAGCTTGGGTTTTGAGTTGTCGAATGTTTGTTTTGGCGCTTGGGGAGTGAATCTGGTCCATGTTCGGAGAAGGCGCCACAGACGAGCCGCCCGTGGCGTGGAAGATATCAAGCTTCCCCGTTGTGGGGAATTGCTTGCTCTTTCCGCCACGGTCGGCTGCCCATTGGGTAGTGTGGTGTCCATCTTCGGGCTACCATTGCTTGTGGGCCTGGCGATTAGGTCCTCGGTGTCTTCAGGGCTTGCTCGAGAGGTAGGGCTTGGTATCATTGGTAATCCCGGCACTGCCCTTTCCGGAGGTCCTGGGGCTATGTCAACGAGAGGCGCGCCTTCCTCCCCGCCGAGGTGGGTAGCGGTGCACCTCGAGCCCCCTGGCCGTCTTGGTCGCTCGCTGTCTCTCCGAGAAAGACGTTGGACTGTGAGGTCGGCGCTCCCCTGGGATGGTGTTCATGAATATGAAGCCAGGGGAGACGGAGAAAGCGGGAGGCAGGCTGTCCAGTTGGAGTATGATGGAACTGACGCGTTCGTCTCATACTGGCGACCTGCTGACCATCTTCCTGTATTTCCACTACTTTCCCCGGCATCGTCATCACCGTTTTATCAGTTACCGGAGAAAAGCTTGCCCCTCTGGTGCTTCCGCTTCCTCCTATGATCTTCCAGCTGGGCCCTGACGTCCTTCTCTGTCGGTGCCTGTGTTGGAGCCCTTTGACCGGTCCTGGAAGTGGTGACCAGGGGGCCGCTGTGGTGCTCCTTCCGCCTTCCTCCTTCACAGCTTCGCCACTCCCGATCTTGTCAGGCTGTGTTCGGTAGGCCCTGATGGGATCGGGGTGGCGTTGTGTGCCGGTGCACATCCCGCCCTCTTCTCTTCCCACCGCACTACCTGGGACAAGAGGGACATGGAGAGGAGTTTACGGGGCACTTATCTTTTTTCAATCTTAAACTCATCGGCACTTGCCAATTTTTAGTTCAAATAATGTAATCTCTTAAGTCCATGTTTGTGTTCTGTAAGGCTTGTACTTGTATGATCAGTATATTAATGAAAAAGATGATCCTTGCCGAGAACTCGTGCATGTATATGTCCATGCAGAGGTGAAATGCCTATTTATTTTAAATAAACGACTTTTCCCTGGCAGGTTATCCTGCCAGTAACCTTTTGATTTTGTTGCCGGAGAACTGAGCCTACCGGGCAAAAAATAAAGGACCAGCCCTCAACCCTTTTCATCAAAGGCCACTGCGACCAACCTGGATGAAGCAACGTTCGAGCCAAGGATGGGAGCACCTAAGTTTCAAAGAGCGGCGAGGTTTTCTCATGCACAAGTTTCATCTTACAGAACACTTATGTGCAAGAGGTAGAACTTATCTGTTTGGCTTGCCAGGGATTGCAATGCTGGTCCATCTCCCCAACTCCTTGTAGAAGCCAAGTTCACAGCGGGAACCTGCAGCTTTATGCAGATGGGAATGATGCAAGATGCGAACCTATCTATATGAACATGCAAATGCTCATGAAATGCTATTGGAATGCTTATGCATGCATGCAACTTGGTCGGGCCCCCCAATGCTTCGTTTATTTCTCTGTTGCTTAGGGTCGTCGCTTGGCTTTGTACAAGGGGTTACATGCAACTGAGGCAAGGCCTGTACAAAATGGTGGCTGCCGGGCAGGGCCCGACAGCCGCGCCTTACGGGTAGAACTTGCAGAGATGCTCAATATTCCATGAGTTTTGCAATTGAATGCCATCTCCGGTCTCCAGACGGACTGCGCCAGGTCTGGTGACTCGTACTACCCGGTTGGCCTTCCCACTTCGGCGTCAACTTGTTTGTACCCTTGGCGGACTGAACGCGCCAAAGGACAAGGTCGCCTTCCTCAAAACACTGGGGCATGAAACCTGCGGCTATGATAGTGACGCAGGGCTTGCTGATAGCATGCAACACGCGTAGTAGCCCAGAGATGGTTCTCCCCGAGTAGCACATCATCGTCGCGCCAGTGCTGATCTTGCGCTACTTCATCGTAGGCAAACACTCGAGGCGACCCGTAAATGAGTTCCGTGGGGATAACTACTTCTGCCCCATAGACTAGGGAGAAGGGAGTCTGCCCGATAGCTCGATTTGGTGTCGTTCCGAGGGACCAAAGAACTACCGGCAGCTCATCGATCCACTGCTTGCCATGCTTCTACACCGTATCAAAGGTTCTTGTCTTGAGTCCTCACAGCACTTCAACGTTCGCCCTCTCAGCTTGCCGATTGCTTTTGGGATGTGCGACAGAGGCAAATGAGATCTTGCTTCTGAGGGTATGAACATATTCGTGAAGGCGCGGCTCATGAACTGGGTGTCGTTGTCGGTAATGATCCTTGCCGGGACCCCAAGACGACACACCAATTCTTTCAAGAACTTGATAGCTGACTGAGCAGTGACCTTTCTAACAGCAGCTACTTCCGTCCACTTTGCAAACTTGTCGATAACAATGAACAAGAATTCAAAGCCCCCGACTGCTCGGGGGAAAGGGCCGAGGATATCGAGCCCCCAGACTGAAAATGGCCACGACAGAGGGATTGTCTGAAGAGCTTGGGCAGGCAGGTGGATGTTTTTGGAATGGAACTGGCAGGCTTCACATTTGGTGACTAGCTCAACCGCATCTTGGAGGGCTGTGGGCCAATAGAATCCTTACCGGGATGCTTTCCCAACCAACACCCTCGATCCAATGTGGGAGGCGCACATGCGTTTGTGTATCTCGGCCAACAATTCCTTTCCTTCTTCCTGGCAGATGCACTTCAATTTCACACCATTGGGCCTTCTTCTGTATAGAGTGTCATCGACAAAATGATACATACCGGCCCTCCAGGCTACTCTTTCAGCTTCATCTTGGTCATCGGGAAGTTCTCCGGTTTGGAGGAAGTGGACTATGTCCCTTGCCCAAGTTGGAGCCTGGGGCTCGGCAACGAGGACTAGAGGTACCTCCTCAATTGCGGGGGCACATTCCTCGTTCGTGGGGACCGTGGGCCCGGCTGGAGGGTGCGGTCCGGCAAGTGGTGTAGAGTTGTTTCCGGCAGGGTCCCTACTAGGAGCAGAAGGCTCTACCGGAGTCCATCTTTCTCCTTTTCTGGGCCATTGTTGCTGGGGATACAGAGGGCTAAGTAAGGTGAAGAACAAAAGTCCCTGGTTCCACAAGAAGCTTCTACACAACACACTTTGATAGATGATCAGCTATCCCGTTTTCCGCATGAGGTACGTGATCTGTTTGCAATCCGTCAAAGAGCTCCTCCAATCTTCTCGCTTCCTCAACGTATGCCTCCATCAATGGGAGTTGGTAATCCTTGTTGACTTGTCTCACCACAAGCTGTGAATCTCCTCGAATGATCAGGTTCTTAACTCCCAATTCTGCGGCGATCCTGAGCCCGACAAGGAGCCCTTCATACTCTGTTGTATTGTTGGTCACCTCTTCCCGGGCAAAATGCATCTGGACGACGTACTTCAAGTGCTACCCAGAGGGGACGACGAGAAGCACGCTAGCCCCTGCACCTTGTAGGGAAAAGGCACCATCAAAATACATGATCCATTCTTGGGGCGCCTCCTTGCGGGGGATTACTGTTTTCGGTACTTCCTCATCAGGGGTTGGCATCCATTCTGCAATAAACTCTGCCAATGCCCTGCTTTGAATCGTTGATATGCTCACAAACTTCAGGCCAAAACTGGATAACTCCAAAGCCCACTCCACTACTATGCCGGTAGCCTCAGGGTTTCGGAGTATCCTTTGTAACGGGAAGCGAGTGACAACCGTGATCTCATGGGCTTGGAAGTAGTGGCGCAGTTTTCTTGAGGCCATGATGAGACCAAAGATCAACTTTTGCATGCGAGGGTACCTCGATCTAGCCCCCTGTAGTAAGGAACTGACGAAGTACACTAGGTGCTGCACCATTTTCTTCCTTGCCATGTCCTAGGGGTTGCTCTTGTTGTCGTGCTCATTTCTGTCCTGATCCTTATCTGGCTCTTTCGGTCCTTGCTCACTTTATGCTTCATCCACTTCCCGCTATGCCACCAAGGCTGCACTAACCACTTGGTTGGTTGCCGCTAAGTATAGCAGCAACGACTCTTGCGGCTTGGGAGCAACCAAGGTGGGCACAGAGGACAAGTAGGCCTTCAACTCTTGCAAAGCTGCATCTGCTTCTGGGGTCCACTTCATAGGTCCTGCCTTCTTCAGGATTTTGAAGAACGACAGGGCGCGCTCGGCAGACTTGGAAATGAATCTACTGAGCGCGGCAACGCACCCCGTTAGACACCTCACATCCTTGACTGTCCTTGGCGCTTGGATCTTCTCGATAGCTTTAATCTTGTCGGGGTTGGCTTCGATCCCCCAATGGGACACAAAGAACCCAAGTAGATTACCGGAGGGAATGCCAAACACACACTTCTCCGGGTTGAGCTTCAAGTTGATCTTGCACAGATTAGCAAATGTTTCCTCCACCCGGGCACACTTGTCCACCAAGGTGTAAAGCTCCTTCAAGGTCTTGGGCAACCGTACGTTCATCTCGGAATGGATCATGCGCCCGCGCACATTGGATTGGAAGGCAACGATCACAGCTGCTGGATGGATATTCGAGATGTTCCTATGGATCTTGCTGAATCTCTACAAATACTTCCGAAGGGCCTCTCCTTCTTTCTGTTGGAGAATCTGCAAGTCGCTGGGCCGCCCTGGCTCTTGATGGATGATACGTCTCCAACGTATCTATAATTTTTGATTGTTCCATGTTGTTATAGTATCAATCTTGGATGTTTTATAATCATTTTATATCATTTTTTGGTACTAACCTACTTACATAGTGCCAAGTGCCAGTTGCCATTTTTTTGCATGTTTTTTACATCACAGAAAATCAATACCAACCAGAGTCCAAATACAACGGAACTTTACAGAATTTTTTTTGGACCAGAAGACACCTAATGGGCCAAGGCTGCGCCTGGGGGGGGTGCTCCGAGGAGAGCACAACCCACCAGGCGCTCCAGGAGACCCAGGCGCGCCTTGGTGGGTTGTGCCCACCTTGGGTGCCCCCCGGACCGCCTCATTGCTATATAAATACCCCAATATTCCAGAAACCCTAGGGGAGTCAACAAAAATAAATTCCAGCCGCCGCAGAGTCCAGAACCACCAGATCCAATCTAGACACCATCACGGATGGGGTTCACCACCTCCATTGGTGCCTCTCCGATGATGCGTGAGTAGTTCTTTGTAGACCTTCGGGTCCACAGTTAGTAGCTAGATGGCTTCCTCTCTCTCGTTTGATTCTCAATACAATGGTCTCCTGGAGATCCATATGATGTAACTCCTTTTGCGGTGTGTTTGTTGGGATCAGATGAACTTTGAGTTTATGATCAGATCTATCTTTTTATATCCATGAAAGTATTTGAGTTTCTTTGATCTCTTTTATGCATGATTGCTTATAGCCTCGTATTTCTTCTCCGGTATTTGGGTTTTGTTTGGCCAACTAGATCTATTTATCTTGCAATGGGAAGAGGTGCTTTGATTTGGGTTCGATCTTACGGTGCTTGATCCCAGTGACAGAAGGGGAACCGACACGTATGTATCGTTGCTACTAAGGATAAAACGATGGGGTCTATCTCTAGATAGATCTTGTCTACATCATGCCATCATTCTTATTGCATTACTCCGTTTCTCCATGAACTTAATACACTAGATGCATGTTGGATAGCGGTTGATGTGTGGAGTAATAGTAGTAGATGCAGGCAAGAGTCAGTCTACTAATCTTGGACGTGATTCCTATGTAATGAACATTGCCTGGACATTGTCATGATTATTTGAAGTTCTATCAATTACCCAACAATAATTTGTTTACCCATCGTTTGCTATTTTTCTCGAGAGAAGCCACTAGTGAAACATACGGCCCCCGGGTCTCTTTCTCATATTATTTGCCTTCGCGATCTATTTTATTTTCCTTTTATTTTTAGATCCACTAAACCAAAAATACAAAAATACCTTGCTGCAATTTAATTTATTTGGCATTCGATCTATCAATATTTACAACTTTCTCACGTCCGTTTGCCAATTTTTGGCACCGCTACCCGAAAGGGATTGACAACCCCTTTTACACGTCGGATTGCGAGTAGTTGTTATTTGTGTGCAGGTGTTGTTTACATTGTGTTTCTTGATTCTCCTACTCGTTCGATAACCTTGGTTTCATATCTGAGGGAAATACCTACCGCCGCTGTGCTGCATCATCCCTTCCTCTTTGGGGAATAGCGACGTAGCTTCAAGCGACATCGAAAGGAATTTCTGCCGCCGTTGCTGGGGAGGTTCTTCAACATATACCAGGTTCCTAATCAGAAATCTCATATCCTCGCAATTTACATCATTTGCCATTTACCTCTCATTTTCCTCTCCCCCACTTCACAAAAATTTACCGTTTTATTCGCCCTCTTTTTTGTTCACTGTTTTCTTCCCGGATATGTTGTTGAGTGCAATCTTGTTGTGTAGTCATCATGACTCAAGAGAACACCAAGTTGTGTGATTTCTCAAATACCAACAACAATGATTTTATTGGCACTTCGCTTGCTCCTCCCGCCACTAGTGCGGAGTCTTGTGATATTAATACTGCTTTGCTGAATCTTGTTATGAAAGATCAATTTTCCAGTACTCCTAATGAGGATGCCGCGTCCCATCTTAATACCTTCATGGAATTATGCGATATGCAAAAGAAAAAAGATGTGGACAATGATGTGGTGAAGATGAAATTATTTCCGTTTTCTTTGCGTGATTCTGCAAAAAATTGGTTCTCTTGTTTGCCTCGCAATAGTATCGATTCTTGGAATAAGTGCAAAGATGCTTTTATCACTAAGTATTTTCCACCTGCAAAAATTATTTCCCTTAGAACCCAGATCATGAATTTCAAGCAACTTGAACATGAGCATGTTGCACAATCTTGGGAAATGATGAAAATGATGCCAAGGAATTGCCCAACTCATGGGTTAAATCTTTGGATGATCATACAAATTTTGTATGCGGGATTGAAATTTGTTTCTTGTAATCTTTTAGATTCCGCCATGGGTGGTACTTTTATGGAAATTACTTTGGGTGAAGCCACCAAATTGCGTGATAATATTATGGCAAATTATTCGCAATGGCATACCGAAAGAGCTCGTACTAGTAAAAAAGTTAATTCGGCTGAAGAATTTTCTTCTTTGAGCGAAAAAGTTGATGCTCTTATGAAATTGGTTGCTAGTAAAAATGCTCCTATTGATTTTAATGATATGCCTTTGTCTACTTTGATTGAGAAAACTAGTGATGCCGTAGATATGAATTTTATCTCTCGAAATAATTTCAACAACAATGCTTCTAGAGGTAATTTTAATCCTAGGCCTTTTCCTAATAATTCCTCTTATAATTATGGTAATTCCTATGGAAATCCTTCTTATAATAACAATAGGAACACCTCTGATCTTGAGAATAATATTAAAGAATTTATCAACACGCAAAAAGTTTTCAACACTTCCATAGAAGAAAAGTTGAATAAGATTGATGATTTGTCTAGAAGTGTTGATAGAATTTCTCTTGATGTGGAAAATCTCAAGATGAAATTTTTTGTGCCTAAGGTTGATGAATCAATTAAAGCTCTTTATGTTTCTATGGATGAAAGTAAGAAAAGAACCGCTATGCTTAGAGCTAAAAGAGAATTTTTAGAACAACCGTTTTCTAGTGATTACTTTTGTAAAAGTGATGAAGATCTTAAAATGATTGGTGTTTCTTGTATTGATTCTGTGTTTAGTAAAGTTAAGATTGATGAAAAAGGGACTGGAGAAGAGTCAACTTTAGTTAGAAGGTGTCCCGATAATTCGAAGGGTGAAAATCTTGTTGAAGAAATTGATAAAAGTGGGTTTGAAGAGGTCAAAACTTTAGCTAGTGATGTGCCCACTCTTTTGGATTACTAAGACTTTAATTATTATAGTTAATGTTTGATTGATTGTATTTCTTTGTTGCAATCCATGATAAATTTACCCGATTCTCATGAACAAAATAAAGCTTTTACTAAACATATTGTTGATGCTATGATGAAAGCTTTAGAAGAAAAGTTGGAATTACAAGTTTCAATTCCTAGAAAATTGCATGATGAATGGGAACCTACTATCAAAGTCGAGATTAAAAATTATGAGTGTTTTGCTTTGCGTGACTTGGGTGCTAGTGTTTCTACTATTCTGAAATCTTTATGTGATGTGCTTGGTCTTACCGATATTGAATCATGTTCTTTAAATTTGCACTTGGTGGATTCTACTATTAAAAAGCCTATGGGAAGAATTAATGGCATTCTTTTTCTTGCAAATAGGAATTATGTGCCCATAGATTTTATTCTAATACTGATTGCAATCCGTCTTGTCCAATTATTCTTGGTAGACCGTTTTTACGCACTATTGGTGCCGTGATTGATATGAAAGAAGGCAATATTAAGTTCCAATTTCCTTTGAGGAAGGGTATGGAACACTTCCCTAGAACAAGAATTAGGCCACCATATGAATCAATCATGAGGGCATCTTATGGATCTCAAATCAAAGATGACAAAACTTAGATCCTTGCTTTATGCCTAGCTAAGGGCGTAAAACTATATCGCTTGTTAGGAGGCAACCCAATGAACAAAATTTATTTTTGCTTTTTGCTTCTATTCTTGAGTGTTAGCACAATTATTCTACTGTTATGATTGTGTTTTTTGTGTTTTAGTTAGTGTTTGTGCCAAGTAAAGCCTTTAGGATCTTCTTGGGTGATAGTTGGTTGATTTTGCTGAAAAAATAGAAACTTTTGCGCTCGCGAAAATAATTCTCATTTTTAACAAGAGAGCGATAAAATACCCATTCCTTTTTCAGTAGATCAATATACAAATTTTTCAGGTCTTTCAAAATTTTCAGAGTTTTTGGAGTTATAGAAGTATTCGAAATAGTCATATTGCTACAAAATGTTCTATTTTTGACAGATTCTGTATTCTTTGCGTTGTGTGCTTGTTTTGATGGCTCTATGGTTTTCTTTGATGCGTTTTTGCCATAGAAAAGTTGGAATGCAATAGATATAATGGAAAAACAAAATATGAATTGGTTTGATACAACACTTATAGTAGTGATTTGTTTTATTATACTAACGGATCTCATGAAGGTTTTGTTAAGTTTTGTGTGATTGAAGTTTTCAAGTTTTGGGTTATCTTACGATGGATGAAGGAATAAGGAGTAAGAAGAGCCTAAGCTTGGGGATGCCCCAGAATCCCAAGCTATTATCCAAAAGAGAGCAAACAGCTAAGCTTGGGGTTGCCCCCGAGTGGCATCCCCTCTTTCTTCTAACGACCATCGGTATTTTAGTCGAAGCTATATTTTTATTCGTCACATACTATGTGTTTTGCTTGGAGTGTCTTGTATGATATGATTCTTTGCTTGTTTTATTTTGTGTTTTAAGTCTTGATACCTTGCTGGACACACCTATTTGAGAGAGCCAAAATTATGTCATCACTTGTTAGAATTGCTCTCTATGCTTCACTTAAATTTTTATGAGCTATGGACTTGCTCTAGTGCTTTACTTATATCTTTTTGAGCACGGTGTGCTTTAGTATTTTTGAAGAAATGCTCTCTTGCTTCAATTATATTTATTTGAGAGTTAGTAAAAGTTTCAAGAAATCCTCTCTTGCTTCACTTAAATTAATTTGAGAGAAAGAAATATTATGCTCATGATCTACACTTATATTTGTTTGAGCTTATTAAAAGCAACACATGAAAATTAGTTCCAAAGTGATAGATAGCCAAGAAGGATATAATAAAAACTTTCATGAAGATCCTTGGACTAAATAAACTTGATTCTTAGTAATAGTTTTGAGATGTGATGATGTGATATGTGAGTTATGTTGATGAGTAATTATGCTTTAGTAAGAATATTGGTGTTAAGGTTTGTGATTCCCTATGCAAGCACGAAAGTCAATAATTGTGCAATGAAATTATATCCTACTTGTGGTGCATTATTCGATGCTAATTATGCTTAATGCTCGCTTGTGAGATTATTCATTTTTTGGTTGGTCACTTCTAAATCTTTTGCTATCCTTCATTTTGCACTAAGTATGATCACTACTTATGCATCCAAAAACCTTTAAACCAGTTTTGCCACATGAGTTCACTATATCTACCTATATGCGGTCTTCTTTTGCTGTTCTAAGCAAATTTGTATGTGCCATCTCTAATTTTCAAAATAAACTTCTCTTTTGTGTGTTCGTTTCGCTTGCGGAGCGGTGAGGGGTGGCTAATATTTTCCATGCTAGATGTGTTATTCTCACGATGAGTGTTTATTCACATGTCATTGCATGAGAGTAAGGCAAAGAAATTAGGGATACCCAGTCCCAGAACGAAAAATGAATTTACTTTATGTGGTCAAATAACAAATTCGTTGGAAAGTGTGGCTATGGAGAGCACTCATGGATACAGTTAGCCATGGAAAGTAAAAGTATGGTGGAAAAAGGAATAAATTTTATTTTCTATTTGGGAACCGCCTATGATATATCTATCATGGAAAGTGTTGGGAACTCTAAGTCGTTTTCGTTGGTGGGAAGGACACACCTCCCAAAATGTTTTTATCTCTAAGTGTTTCACTTTGAGCTCTGGCACCTCTACAAATCTCTACTTCCATCTGCGAAGGGCCTTTCTTTTAATTTATGCAATTTTTATTTTTGAATTTGAGTCTCCATCTTCTCTTATAAAAGTACCAACTAGGAGGCACTATGATCATACTTGAGCATTGGATGTAGTTAATATGCGAGTGTGTTTCATGAATGGATCAAGGATTGAGCATGATGGGCTAGGTATAGCTTATTTTAGCGTTGGTATTTTGAAAGACATGGTTGCTCGTTGATATCCTTGAGTATTTTAGTTATCATGCCAAAATTAGACTATTGCTTTGAACAATATAGAAGTCCAAATGTCCATGTTATAAAGAAAAAGAAATATGATATGACATGTTAGGAAGCATTCCACATCAAAAATTCTGTTTTTATCACTTACCTACTCGAGGTCAAGTAGGAGTTAAGCTTGGGGATGCTGATACGTCTACAATGTATCTATAATTTTTGATTGTTCCATGTTGTTATATTATCAATCTTGGATGTTTTATAATCATTTTATATATTTTTTGGTACTAACCTATTGACATAGTGCCAAGTGCCAGTTGCTGTTTTTTGCATGTTTTTTACATCACAGAAAATCAATACCAAACGGAGTCCAAATGTAACGGAACTTTACAGAGATTTTTTTGGACTAGAAGACACCTAATGGGCCAAGGCTGCACCTGGGGGGTGCTCCGAGGAGAGCACAACCCACCGGGGCGCGCCAGGAGGCCCAGGTGCACCCTGGTGGGTTGTGCCCACCTCGAGTGCCCCCCAGACCGCCTCTTTGCTCTATAAATACCCCAATATTCCAGAAACCCTAGGGGAGTCAACAAAAATCAATTCCAACCGCCACAGAGTCCAAAACCACCAGATCCAGTCTAGACACCATCACAGATGGGGTTCACCACCTCCATTGGTGCTTCTCCGATGATGCGTGAGTAGTTCTTTGTAGACCTTTGGGTCCATAGTTAGTAGCTAGATGGCTTCCTCTCTCTCATTTGATTCTTAATACAATGGTCTCTTGGAGATCCATATGATGTAACTCTTTTTGCGATGTGTTTGTTGGGATTGGATGAACTTTGAGTTTATGATCAGATCTATCTTTTTATATCCATGAAAGTATTTGAGTTTCTTTGATCTCTTTTATGCATGATTTCTTATAGCCTCGTATTTCTTATCTGTTATTTGGGTTTTGTTTGGCCAACTTGATCTATTTATCTTGCAATGGGAAGATGTGCTTTGTAGTGGGTTCGATCTTACGGTGCTTGATCCTAGTGACAGAAGGGGAACCGACATGTATGTATCATTGCTACTAAGGATAAAACGATGGGGTCTATCTCTACATAGATAGATCTTGTCTACATCATGTCATCATTCTTATTGCATTACTCCGTTTCTCCATGAACTTAATACACTAGATGCATGCTGGCTAGCGACCGATGTGTGGAGTAATAGTAGTTAATGCAGGCAGGAGTCGGTCTACTAATCTTGGACATGATGCCTATGTAATGATCATTGCCTAGATATCGTCATGATTATTTGAAGTTGTATCAATTGCCCAACAGTAATTTGTTTACCCACCATTTGCTATTTTTCTCGAGACAAGCCACTAGTGAAACCTACGGCCCCCGGGTCTCTTTCTCATATTATTTGCCTTTGCGATCTTTTTTATTTACCTTTTATTTTCAGATCTACTAAACCAAAAATACAAAAATACCTTGCTGCAGTTTGTTTTATTTGGCATTCGATCTATCAATATTTACAACTTTCTCACATTTATTTGCCAATTTTTGGCACGGCTACCCGAAAGGGATTGACAACCCCTTTTACACGTCGGGTAGCGAGTAGTTGTTATTTGCGTGCAGGTGCTGTTTACGATGTGTTGCTTGGTTCTCCTACTAGTTCGATAACCTTGGTTTCATATCTGAGGGAAATACCTACCGTCGTTGTGCTGCATCACCCCTTCCTCTATGGGGAAATACCGACGTAGCTTCAAGCAACATCAATGGCCGCCAGTGAAGGCGCTAATGAACTCATGGCACAAGTTAGCCCACGACGAAATGCAGTTCTCTGGCAGGTGCATTAGCCAAGACCTCACATTGGACTTGAGAGCCAAAGGGAAGTAGTTGGCAAACACTGTCTCATCTCTTCCCCCGACATCTTGAACAATGATGGTGTAGATGCTCAGAAACTCTGCCGGGTTTAGCCTCCCATCATACTTCTCGGGTATCTCTGGCTTGAATGTGCGAACAGACGGCCAACAGACTTGCCGTAGCTCACGAGTAATGGCAGGGCACCCAACCTCAAAAGGTAGGTACCCGCCAATATCTAGCACATGCTCGTCGACATCAGGAACATCGCACCCATCGGCGCGGCGGTGGTCGGCGCGGCGTCGCTCAACAACGACACACGCGTCTCCCCTCCGCCGGTCCTCCGGGGCTCGCTGTTGGCCTGGACGCGCCGAGGGTCAGAAGAGGCCATCGAGACGTCATCTGGTTCTTGATTCTGTTGCTCTCGCGCTGGCTGCCATGGCGAGGACTGTACCATGGGGGTGCCCCCTTCCGTACGACCAGCGACATGAGCCCTCATAGTTGCTTGGGGAGGCCGTGGCAGGCCAGCTCGCTGCGAGCGCCCAGCCTCGGCGAAATCGAGCAGACTCTAGATGGTGGAACACCATTCGTCCATCTGCTTGGCCGCTGGCGGAAACCTTAGCAGTAGCTGAGCCCGCGCCATGGCCTCCGTAGCAGCACTAGGCATGGGTGATGTCGATGTAGATCACACCGTTGCTCGGCTCCTGACGGTGCCAGGGGCGACAGTACCACGTCCCTGCTGTTGCGGGGCAGACACCTGTTTGGTGTGCTGGCGTGGCGAAGGCGCTTGAGGGCCAGCGGCTCCGTTGGGTGCAGTGACTTGGTCGACTTGCCCCGGGAGAGGTGCACGCGCTGTGGTCGCTCCCATGATGGGGGCGGCCGGAGGGCGGCGATTCGCCCCGGACCGAGCGCCATTGATGTTGATTGAAGCTACGTCGGTATTTCCCCAAAGAGGAAGGGATGATGCAGCATAGCGGCGGTAGGTATTTCCCTCAGATATGAAACCAAGGTTATCGAACCCGTAGGAGAACTAGGCAACACAATGTAAACAACCCCTGCACACAGATAACAAATCCTTGCAACCCGACGTGTTAAAGGGGTTGTCAATCCCTTTAGGGTAACGGTACCAGAAACTGGTGCGTGACGGGAGAAAGTTATAATAGATTAAATAAATAGATCGCAAATAAAATAAAGTGCAACAAAATAATTTTGGGTTTTTGTATTAATAGATCCGAAAATAAATGCAAGAGAAAAGTAGATCGCAAAGGCAAATATATGAGAAAGAAGACCCGGGGGCCGTAGGTTTCACTAGTGGCTTCTCTCAAGAAAAATAGCAAACAGTGGGTAAACAAATTACCGTTGGACAATTGATAGAACCTCAAATAATTATGACGATATCCAGGCAACGATCATTATATAGGCATCACATCCAAGATTAGTAGACCGACTCCTGCCTGCATCTACTACTATTACTCCACACATCGACTACTATCCACCATGCATCTAGTGCATTAAGTTTATGGAGAAACAGAGTAATGCAATAAGAACGATGGCATGACGTAGACAAGATCTATCTATGTAGAGATAGACCCCATCGTTTTATCCTTAGTAGCAACGATACATACGTGTCATTTCCCTTTCTGTCACTAGGATCGAGCACCGTAAGATCAAACCCACTACAAAGCACCTCTTCCCATTGCAAGATAAATAGATCAAGTTGGCCAAACAAAACCCAAATATCGGAGAAGAAATACGAGGCTATAAGCAATCATGCATATAAGAGATCAAATAAACTCAAATAACTTTCATGGATATAAAAAGATAGATCTGATCATAAACTCAAAGTTCATCGATCTCAACAAAAACACCACAAACAAGTTACATCAGATGGATCTCCAAGAGACCACTGTATTGAGGATCAAGAGAGAGAGAGAGATGAAGCAATCTAGCTACTAACTACGGACCTGAAGGTCTACAAAGAACTACTCACGCATCATCGGAGAGGCACCAATGGAGGTAGTGAACCCCATCCGAGATGGTGTCTAGATTGAATCTGGTGGTTCTAGACTCTGCGGCGGCTAGATGAATATTTCTTCGACTTCCCTAGGGTTCTGGTATCTTTGGGGTATTTATAAAGCAAAAAGGCAGTCCGGGGGGCACCCTAGGTGGGCACAACCCACCAGGGCGTGCCTGGGCCTCCTGGCGCGCCCTGGTGGGTTGTCCCCTCCACGGGACTCCCCCAGGTGCAACCAGGGCGCAACATGTTCCTTCCGGTCCATAAAACAATCTTCGTAAAGTTTCATGGCATTTGGACTTCGTCTGATATTGATTTTCTGCGATGTAAAAAACACGAACTGGCACTCGGCACTATGTCAATAGGTTAGTACCAAAAATGATATAAAATGACTATAAAACATCCAAGATTGATAATATAACAGCATGGAACAATAAAAAATTATAGATACATTGGAGACGTATCAGCATCCCAAAGCTTAAATCGTACTCGTCCTCGAGTAGTTAAGTGATAAAACAGAATTTTTGATGTGGAATGCTGCCTATCATGTCATGTCATATTGTTTTCTTTATAGCATGGACAATTGGACTTTTAGTTGTGCAAAGCAATAGTCTAGTTTTGACATGATAATTTAGATACTCAAGCATATCAACAAGCAACCATGTCTTTCAAAATATTAACGCTAAAATAAGTTATCCCTAGCCCATCATGCTCAAACATTGATCCATTCATGAAACACACTCGTATATTAGCTACACCCAATGCTTAAGTACGATCATATTGCCTCCTAGCTGGTGCTTTTATAAGAGAAGATGGAGACTCAAAAAAATAAAAATTGCATAAAGTAAAAGAAAGGCCCTTCGCAGAGGGAAGTAGGGATTTGTAGAGGTGCCAGAGCTCAAAGCGAAAAACTTAGAGATAAAAACATTTTGAGAGGTGTATCCATCGCACCAACAAAAACGACTTAGAGTTCCCAATACTTTCCATGCATAGATATATCATAGGTGGTTCCCGAACAGAAAATAAAGTTTATTCCTTTTTGCACAATACTTTCACTTCCCATGGCTAACCGTATCCACGGGTGCCCTCCATACCAACACTTTCCAAGGAATTTATTATTTAACAACATAAATTAAATTCATTTTTTGGCATTTCGGGAATGGGCATCCCTAATACCTTTCCCTTACCATCGTGCAATGACAAGTGAATAATAACTCATCTTGAGAATAACACATCTAGCATGGCAAATATTAGCCAGCCCTCACCGCTCCGCGAGCGAAACAACACACAAAAGAGAAGTTTATTTTGAAATTATAGATGGCACATGCAAATTTTCTTAGAACGACAAAAGAATACCGCATATAGGTAGATATAGTGGACTCATGTGGCAAAACTGGGTTAAAGGTTTTTGGATGCACAAGTAGTGATCATACTTAGTGCAAAATGAAGGCTAGCAAAAGATTGGGAAGCGACCAACTAAGAAACGAATAATCTCATAAGCAAGCATTAAGCATAAATAACACTGAATAATGCACCATAAGTAGGATACAATTTCATTGCATGACTATTGACTTTCATACTTGCATAGGGAATCAAAAACCTTAACACCAAGTTTCTTACTAAAGCATAATTACTCATCAAGATGACTCACATATCACATCATCATATCTCAAAACTATTACTAAGAATCAAGTTTATTTTGTCCAATGATCTTCATGAAAGTTTTTATTATATCCTTCTTCTATATCTATCACTTTGGGACTAATTTTCATGGATTGCTTTTGACAAGATCCAACAAATACAAGCAAAGATCATGAGCATAATAAAATTTTATTTCTCTCAAATTAATTTAAGTGAAGCAAGAGAGAATTTCTTGAAAATTTTACTAACTCCCAAATAAATCTAAGTGAAGCAAGAGAGAATTTCTTCAAAAATACTAAGCACACCGTGCTAAAAAAGATACAAGTGAAGCACTAGAGCAAGTCCATTGCTCATAAAAAATTAAGTGAAGCATAGAAAGCAATTCTAACAAGTCATGACATAATTTTGGCTCTCTCAAATTGGTGTGTCCAGCAAGGATTGATAACTTAAAACACAAAATAAAACAAGCAAAGACTAATATCATACAAGACGCTCCAAGCAAAACACGTATCATGTGACAAACAAAAATATAATTTCGAGTAAAATACCGATGATCGTTGGAAGAAAGCGGGGATGCCACTCGGGGGCATCCCCAAGCTTAGTTGGTTGCTCTTTTTTGGATAATAGCTTGGGATGCCGGGGCATCCCCAAGCTTAGGCTCTTCCATCCTTCCTTCATCCATCATAAGATAACCAAAAACTTGAAAAACTTCAATCACACAAAACTCAACAAAACCTTCGTGAGATCCGTTATTGTAAGAAAATAATAAATCACTACTATAAGTACCGTATCAAACCAATTCATATTTTGTTTTTGTATTATATCTACTATATTCCAACTTTTCTATGGCAAAAACTCATCAAAGAAAACCATAGAGCCATCAAAATAAGCACACAACACAAAGAAAACAGAATCTATCAAAACAGAACAGTCTGTAGCAATTTGACTATTTCGAATAATTCTGTAACTCCAGAAATTCTGAAAATTAGGATGACCTGAGAAATTTGTATATTGATCTACTGCAAGTGGAATGGGTATTTTATCGCTCTCTGATAAAACATGAAAGTTCATCTTGTAGACGTTCTGGGAACGGGGGTCCCCAGACTTGCCTGCGTGTGGCCCACGGTGTGGCGCTGCAAGCGGGCCCGTACGGCCCAACTTCACCAACAAGCATTCAAGACCCTCACGAGCGGCCAAGCCTCGTGAGGCGGGCGACACAAGACCTCCTCAGGAGCGGCCTCACCAGGCTGGCTCGTGAGGGCCGGAGAGATCAAGGCCAAGCAAACCTCACGAGGTTCCAATGATGTGATCCATGACGATCGAGACCAGGCGGGCGCCAGCGCTCACAGTGTCCTTGTTTCCTCTTTGGTGATAAGGAATAAAGCGTAGACGAAGAGTACCGAGGCGTCATGCAAAGGTTTCCATATCGGTGTAACGAGACCAAGACCAGCAGGACAACAAGATGGAGGTCACCGTGGAGCCCAAGACGGTGTCACCACCAGAGCCTTTAGCAGGCGAAGACTGCTTTTGTCAGGATAACTTGTACTAGCTGTCCCCTTTCTAATTGGCCATTGTTGGCTCCCTTCCCGCTCAATATTTGGGGAGAGGACCAGGGCCTCTATAAATAGGATTAGCCACCACAATAGTGGGGGGAGGATCGACCTCATCTTAGATCTGAGCCATTTCATCCTTAGCCACACACCAACCAAGCACAAGAACACCTCACCTCAGGAGGCTATTCTTCCCCTTGCACTGTTCATCCCCAGCCCAAGAGGCAATCCACCACACCACACTGGAGTAGGGTATAAAACCGCAATGGTGGCCCAAACCAGTATAAATCTTGTGTCTCTTGTGTTGCGAGTTTGTCGAGCTAGCCTTTGAGATTGCGAAGTGCTTGAAGGCGTGATCGGTGAGGGAGAGATCTTCGCGCGCACCCCAGTGTTCCAACCTTAAGGGTTTTGCCGGAACCCGAAATCCGACATTTGGCATGCCAGGTAGGGGTGCGCCGATGCCTTCTTCTTCGTCGACCCACGCTTCATCACTCCACCAAGCTCATGGCCAACGCTCGCCGAGCTCGCGCTGAGCGCCGGGACACCCTCGCCACCTATGTTGCTCAGACGGCTCCCGTCGGCGGGCCTCCCCGTCGTTCTCCGTCACCCGCCGCCAACACCGTCACCGGCCCGACGGTGAACAAGCAGCAAGCCTCTTTGCTGCACCCCTCCGTGCGCCAGGACGGCCACACCGCCACCCCGTCGCTGACTCCGGCTGGCTCGTCATCTCACGCTCGCCGCGCTGCTCATGGCACGCGAGCTCCTATGCTACCGTCTGGTCGACGGCCTCTACCAGGACTGGCTGGACCGCATCGCCGAGCTCGTCAGCACCGCGGGAGGCTCTCCTGCACCATCTCTCTCGATGCCTCGCCCTCCGCCAGCCGCGAGCGACGTGGCTCATGGAGCGCCTCCGCCTCCTCCACAACAAGATGGCTCCCTTGCACTGAGGCGTGCGGCTCAGGGCGCACCTCGACCTCCCCCGCGCCACGGTGGCGTCATCGCTCCAAGATGCGCGGTCCAGCAGCGTGACCCACCGCGCCGCATGCCAGCACACGAGGAAAGAAGCTGCCAAGAGATTCCCCGCCCCAAGGAAGTGCTCCACCACTCCCAGCTCCACTACGCCATGATTGCTTGTTGCAATAGGGCCATGCGCCGCCTGCGGCGGCGACGCAGGGGCATCACGACCAGGCTCCACCTCCAAGGTGAGCCCCGGTGACCACGGTCGGCTGCCGCGCCTTCACCCCCGAGCTGCGTAGCGTCGCCTGGCCAGGCAAGTTCAAGCCAGACCTGCCTCTGCGCTACGACGGCACCCCCGACCCCGCAGAGTTCTTGCAGCTCTATGAACTAAGCATCGAGGCGGCCAGCGGTGATGAGAAAGTCATGGCGAACTGGTTCCCCATGGCTCTCAAGGATGGCGCCCGCTCCTGGCTCCTGAACCTGCCTCCTGGCTCCATCTCTTCCTGGGACGAGATGCGCGACCATTTCTTCGCCAACTTCCAGGGCACTCGCGCCCGCCCCCGGCCGTGGGTGACCTGTGTCGCATCAAGCAACAACTAGGGGAGACCCTCCAGAAGTACATCCAGTGCTTCAACAACGTTCATCTCAAGATCCCCAAGGTGACGGATGAGGCCATCATCTCTGTGTTCTCCGATGGCGTCCGCGACATCAAGATGAAGGAGGAGCTCACCATCCATGAGGAGTTGTGCACATCCCTGGAGCTGTTCAATCTTGCGACCAAGTGCGCAAGGGCTGAGGAAGGGCGCCTTTCCCTCCTCGAGCTCCCAGCTGCCGACCCGGAGGAGAAGAAATCCAAGGCCAAGGACGTGAAGCGCAAGGGAGTCGCCGTGCTTGCGGCAGAGCCGGACACGAAGCACGGCAGGGACCAGCCTGAGTCATCCAAGGGCAGCCGGCCGTTCTGCGCCTTCCACAACATACACAACTACAACACAAACGATTGCCAAGATCTCAGAGCCATGCGCGATGGACGCTTCGGTCGACGCCCCGAGTGCAATGACCGAGGCTACGGCCAAGGAGGACACGGCGGAGGACGCTGGGACGATGGGGCCAACGCCAGGAGTGGCGCGACCGGCCTTGTGAGGACTGCTGGCAGGATCAACCTCGCGAAGGTGCCTGGAGGGATCAGCCTCGCGAGGACCGCCCTTAGGGCAATGCTGGGCTTCCTCCACTGCCGCCACCAAGAAGGAACGACCACCACCACCAAGACGAGGGGGCTGGGGGGCTTTCAGGAGCTGCATGCTATCGCCTGCATCTTGGGCGGAGCTCAAGCCCCAGCCTCACAGCGTATCTTCAAGCAGTTTGCTCGCGAGGTGAACGCAGTCCTTCCCAAGCTCGAGGCTACACGCCTGCTCAGGTGGTCCAAGTGCGCTATTACCTTCAGCTCAGCAGATCAGATCAAGTGCACGGCCACCGCTGGCGCTCTCCCAATGCTTTGTTCACCCGTCATCAGCAACGTGCAAGTCACCAAGACCCTCATCGACGGTGGCGCAGGGCTCAGCGTCCTGTCCGTCGAGACATTCGACAACCTTCAAGTGCCATACGATCAGCTTCAGCCTACCAAACCTTTATCAGGAGTGACCGATGGCTCCACCACGCCGATAGGTCAGGTCCGCCTCCCAGTCACCTTTGGAGAACGCAACAACTACCGCACCGAGCTCATCGACTTTGACGTCGCCCACATTCGTCTGCCGTACAGTGCCATCCTCGGGTATCCGGCCCTTGCCAAGTTCATTGCAGTGATGCACCACGGCTACAATGTCCTCAAGATGCCAAGAAGCGGTGGGATCATCACAGTCCCCTGCGAAGAAAGAGACGCAGTGTGCTCCCTCGAGCGCGCCTTCCAAGCAGCGTCAATCGAAGACCCCGGCAACAATGCAGCTCGGTACCCTCCTGAGGTCGTTCCCAAGAAGAAGAAGCAACTACTCCATGCCAGACCTCGGGAGGGCAGCGCTGCAAGTGGTACCTCGTCCTTCAGCGCATGCACCTGGGGCGCCTCCCTTTGTCGCATAAGAAGGCACGCCCAACGCCCTCCTCGGGCAGGGCTCGGGGGCTCTCTTCTGGAGGGCCTCAAACCTTGCCAACATCACGAGGGAGGCGCTCGAGCACCACTTGGAGGCGTGTTTCGCGGCACGTCTCACTCAGGAGAACACTAGGCAAGGAGCGCCCGGCGCCCAGGAGTTCATCACTAAGGTATCTCAGGAGCTTCAGGAAGCAAGAGCAATACGCGGCGACTGCCACGCACCTGGCGCTGCTCCCCACCCAGGCGAGGGTGGTGAGCTACGCGTCTGCATCGACATCCCAGGGCTCAACCGAGCTGCGTCTCAGGAGTGCTTCTGGCCTTCGTGTGTTGGGCGCTGTGAAGGTCCACCTCACAGCTACATTCACATGCCGTTCGGCCTGCCGAGCGTGGCTGCTGCCTTCTAGTGCAACCTATGGAGCATCATGGTGTGTCAGGAGGCCAGGCACCACGCAGTCCTGGCAGAGATGGCGGCGGTCCTCAAGGAACCGCCTGGACCCCCGGAGCCTCCCGAGGCTCAGGGCCCCGGTGGCTCGTGAGGAGCAACCCCTTCGCCGCGTACTTTCAGCTGCCTCGACACCCCTTCATCAACAGAACCAGGTGACATTTTCCAAGTTTATTTAGCTAGGAGCGCCCAGGGGGCTGCATTATTCCCGGGCAGCGTGGGTCCGTCCCTGTGGCATGTATCCCTTCTTTTTTATGTCTTTAGCCTACCTTGCTGGGGGCACCCCTCGGGCTGCATCATCCCCAAGACGCTCGGGCCAGACCCAGTGGCGCGTATCGTTCATGCATTTACCTGAGCTAATTTGCCTTCCATGCTTAATATATCTATGATTATCACCTGCTTGATTTTCGCCCACCACGGGAGCCACGCGCCGGTCGTCTTTCTTCAGGACCCTTCACGTGAGAGGGTTAGGCACGGCGTCTGTGCTCGGGTCCGTCCCTGCAACATCGATAAATCCAATGGTTGAGCTCTGTCTGGCGGGCCGGCCCCGTTTATGTCACCTCCTGGGGCCTTTGGTGCTTGGCTTTCTCACGCGATAACCTCAGGAGATTCGTTCGGCACAGGTTGTCTAACCACCTTGCAGGACCAACACAGCGAACAAGAATCAAGACCAGGCGCAACCCGCCTTGAGGTAGGGCCTCGTGAGTCCCGCGCTAGCTCATGAGTGCCCATACACACCTCGTCTAGCCCTGCCGTGCAACCCACGTGTCAGGACGGGGCTGTACATGCCCCGGGGGCTCTCCGCAGTAGGGAGTCCCCTCCCACGTACTAGTGGAAGCACCATGCTCCACGCTGGCAGTCGACACTGTCGAGGAGCGGCTATGCCCGTGCAAGTGCGGAAGCGCCATGGTCCGTCCTGGTGATAAACAACTAAGGGCGGCCTCACGGCCGTATCAACCTCAGGGAGCCTCCGGGCTTGGTGTCTAGCCTCAACACAACGCCTCCCCTCTGGAGAGCCGCGCAAGGGGGCTGGGCACGGGGGATGCGCTCGGGTCACGCCCAAGCGTACACCACCCCGCCAGGTCCCTCGGACCTGGTCGTCGCGCACCCTCCCAAGCAGAGCTAAGGTATGAAGGTCATTTGAACGTCAAGGGGGACTCCTGAGCATCGCGACTCAGGAGCCTAACTGATCACGTAGCCCCTCACTCCTTGGCCCGTCCTGGTGATCTGGTCGGACTAATGGCGGTTGAGGTATGCGCGGGGTCGAGCCCTGCCAACGTAGAACACAAGACCTACCATCACATCTCCTTTCCATAAGCTATTTGTGCGTCAAGGGGGACTCTTGAGCATCGCGACTCAGGAGACTAACTGACCACGTGGCCCCTCACTCCTTGGACCGTCCTGGTGATCCGGTCGGCCCAACGGCGGCTGAGGTATGCACGGGGTCGGGCTCTGCCAACGTAGAACGTAAAGCAAATGGGAAGAAAATCGCAAAATCTCAAAGCGAATATTACAAGACATATTGTTCTCCGAATATCAAACACAAGTTTAAATGCCTCCACGAGGCACGCTACATGCTGCAGGAGTTTTAACACGAAAGGAGCCGCAGGCCAGTCATCCCTCGATACCGCCGGCACCTGCAAGAGGCGCCCCCTCCTGGGTGGCGTCGCCTTCACCTGCACCACCGGTCGAAGGCGCGGGGGCGAAGGCGTCGAAGTTCTCCAGCAGGGATTCCACCTGACCTTTCACGGCCGCGGCGGCGGCCTCGTAGTGTTCATCAGCCACGGTCTCCAGCAGCTCGTCAAGGCGGGCGGCAGGATCGCGAAGATGGAGGTGGCTGAAGACGCGCGTCAGCGCGTATGAAGAAAGGACGCGAGCCTCTGCCTCTGCCATGGGGCCGATGCCGCGCACGACTTCCTCAAGCGCCTCGACCAAGTAGGGAAGCAACTGGGCGGGGCCGTCCTCATTGGTGGCCAGCGACTTCTCCAAGACCTTCTCATAGAGTGACTTCAGGGCCTTGCGAGACCTCTTCTCCAGAAGCGCGAAGGCCGCGCGGTCCAAAGCCAGAACCTTCGCCTTGGCATCAAGTTCAGCCTTCTCAGCCTGCACCTTTTGCTCCAGCTCCTCTAGCCGGCCGCGCTCAGCGGCCTGCGCCTGCGCCTGTGCCAGCTGCTCTAGCTCGGCGTCACGACCCTTGACGGCGTCCTCTCGGGCCTTCATCCTCTCTTCCTCCGCCTTACATCCACGGGCATCTTCAGCATGCTCATCACGCAGGATCTTCAGCTCGGCCTCCAGCACCCGGCAGCGACCTTGGGCGGCCTCGGCGTCCTTCAGCACCGCCTCACGAGCAATTGTTGCATGAGCCGCGGCTCGCTTCGCCCCCTTAGAGGTCGCAGCGACCTGGCTCAGCGCCGCCCGAACGGACACATCAGAGTGGAGCCAACCAAAGACCAGCTCCAGGCGACCAGCCGCTAGGAGGGGTTCGACGCTTTGGAGATCTTCTCACAGCCGGGACATCTTAGAAAGGGCCCGCTCCAGGACGTCAGGAGAAGCGGAGGAACCTAGGGTCAGCAACATGGCAAAAGAAGGACGAAGATGCATCATCGTCACCAAGGCCTGGGAGGCAGGAAGCTCCTGAGCCTCTTGGACCTCAGCACCCGAGCCGGACGCTGGCACCTCCTGAGTTAGCGGCGCTTCGGGGGTTGACTCCTCCCGAGGATGCTCCACCCAGCCTCACGAGGATGATCGGGTTGGAGAAGCACGAGCACCGTCCCCACCTTTGCTCACGGAGAGGTGCGCGGTCGCAGGAGGCGGCCTGGACTCAAGCACCACCACCTCGCCCTCACTTCTCCTCTTTGCCGCAGGCGTCGGCCTGGTTACACAACAAGGAAAAAGAGTCAGAAACAAGCATCAACAGCAAAAACAAGGCAAGACGGGGACACTTGATGATCCGCCGCGACATTGTCCCTCTGCTTCTGGAGCTTGAAGCCGGAGAGCTTCGCAACCCGAGGCGCAGGCGCGCTAGCTCCGAAGCAGAACCAGGAGCGGCAGCTGGGCCGGAAGTGGCTCCACGCGGAGGCGGAGTAGAAGCAGCGTCCCGGGAGATCAACGCCGATTGGTCCCTCGTCGGGATGACGGGCGGCTCTCCCTTCTCCAGGTGGGCGTCAGCCTCGTCGTCGTCAGGAAGGGTGTGGAGGATGCCAGCTTTGCTCAAGGGGAATGTCTCCCCCATCCCTTCAGGGGTCACCTCCGAGTCTTCCTCCTCCTCCTCTTCCTCCCTGTGGGACTCACTAGAAGACAGCTCCACCGGCGTCGGCGCCGCAGGGGACCCGGTGGGCGCCGGCAACACCAGTCCGCGCTCATCAAAGGTCGGCCTGGAGGCCACGACTAGCGCCCCGTCCTTGAGGCGGAACAAGGGAGTGAAGACATTCGGCGGGTACTCCTGGTCGTCCCTGACTAGGATGTGGAGAGCAGCAGCCAGCTCATCATCGGACAAGGCTCTCGGGCTCAGGCGAACCTTGCCCTCTTCGTTCCCAAGCTCCCACAAGGGGCGCGTATGCGCCTGGAGTGGGGCTACGCGCAGCATCAGGAAATTCCCTCAGGAGCATGGCCCCTGTCACCTTTTCCGCCTTCGCGTTGCCCGGCTTCAGGTCGGCGTTCATCTGCTCCAGCACCAACATCACTCACTCATTAGTTAGCTTCACGCGAGACCACCCCTTGTCGGACTGGGGCATCTCCGTCGGCAGCGTCAAGCGTGGGTGGACGCACTTGGCGTCCATCATGGACCACTTGCTCCGGAAGCTGTCGACCTTCTTCCCAGTCTTCGAGATTGAGTTGGCCTTGCCGGCCGCGATGAAATTGGCACACTCGGAGGTATGGCCATCATTGATGCGGAGGAAGAATAAGTGGCGCAGCAGAGCCACAGACGGCATCACGTCGAGGTACGCCTCGCAGTAGTAGGCAAAGATTGACAAGAGAAGGATAGAGTTGGGATGAAGATGCAGCGCCTGCAGCCCGTAGTGGTCAAGGACCTCGTAGAAGTCAGAAAAGGGGGGAACCAGCTCCGCGATGATGCTGCTCGTAAATAAGGGAAAGAAGGTACTTCCCTCGGGCTCCGGCACGTCGGAGCCGGCTCGGAGCCCGGTCTTCCCCTTCTATTGCTTTCCCCCGCCGTCAGCAAGCGCGTAGCGGCGAGGTTCTTCTCTGAGACGTTGGGCGCGTCGAGAGCTAGCTCGTACCAAGCTGGCGACGAGGCAAGCTTGACCCTCTGGGGCACCATTGGTCGCTGATGCGGTAGAGGATGGGAGTAGATCTAGAGATTTCGGAAGCAGGGAGCAAGAAAGGGGATCTGGAGCAAGGTGAAAGGATGCAGTGAAGGAAAGCGCTATCTACGCCAGCCTTTTGACAGTCGGGCAGTTGCCGAGGTGACGTGGGGAAGCAGAGACGCACACATCCAATCAACCGCCACGCGTAGACCAAGGCCGCAGGCTATTGGGGCCCGCGGTGCTCCGCACTTGCCCCTTGGCTTCGCCTCGAAGCCAAGCCTGAGCGCGCCTTGGGCTCGGGGGCTATTCTTGGTGTTCTGGGAACGGGGGTCCCCAGACTTGCCTGCCTGCGGCCCACGACGTGGTGCTGCAAGCGGGCCCATACGACCCAACTTCACCAACAAGCATTCAAGACCCTTGCGAGGGGCCAAGCCTCACGAGGCGGGCGACACAATACCTCCTCAGGAGCGGCCTCACTAGGATGGCTCGCGAGGGGCGGAGAGATCAAGGCCAGGCAAACCTCGCGAGGTTCCAATGACGTGAGCCATGACGATCGAGACCAGGCGGGTGCCAGGCGGGCGCCAAACGCTCACAGTGTCCTTGTTTCCTCTTTGGTGCTAAGGAAGCAAGCGCAGACGAAGAGTACTGAGGCGTCAAGCAAGGTTTCCATATCGGTGTAATGAGACCAAGACCAGTAGGACAACAAGACAGACGTCACCATGGAGCCCAAGACGGCGTCACCACCAGAGCCTTTGGCAGGCGAAGGCTTCTTTTGTCAGGATAACTTGTACTAGTTGTCCCCTTTCAAATTGGCCGTTGTTGGCTCCCTTCCCGCTCAATATTTGGGGAGAGGACCAGGGCCTCTATAAATAGGATTAGCCACCACAGTAGTGGGGGGAGGATCGACCTCATCTTAGATCTGAGCCATTTCATCCTTAGCCACACACACCAACCAAGCACAAGAACACCTCACCTCAGGAGGCTATTCTTCCCCTTGTACTATTCATCCTCAGCCCAAGAGGCAATCCACCACACCACACTGGAGTAGGGTATTACACCGCAACGGTGGCCCGAACCAGTATAAATCTTGTGTCTCTTGTGTTGCGAGTTCGTTGAGCTAGCCTTTGAGATCACGAAGTGCTTGAAGGCGTGATCGGTGAGGGAGAGATCTTCGCGCGCACCCCAGTGTTCAAACCTTAAGGGTTTTGCCGGAACCCGAAATCCAACAAATTTCGTGAACGTAAAAGTTTCTATTTTTTCAGCATGATCAAACAACTATCAACCAAGAAGATCCTAAAGGCTTTACTTGGCACAAACACTAATTAAAACATAAAAACACAATCATAACAGCATCATAATTGTGCTAACACAGAAAGCAAAAAGCAAAAATAAAATTTATTCATTGGGTTGCCTCCCAACAAGCGCTATAGTTTTACGCCCTTAGCTAGGCATAAAGCAAGGATATACGTTTTTTCATCCTTGATCTTAACTTTCTTAGAGGTATTTCCATCATGGGGTTTTGTGAACACAACATAAAACATATTATCCATGGAAACCTTAGCGTTCCTAAGTTGGTGTTCATCATAACCCTTTTGATTCCCCGCAACAATCCAAGAATAATGTTGATTAACATTATTGAAAACCTGTTGGATTATATCTAAAACGAGGACTTCCTTTTTAAGATTCTCATCAAAGATTTTATTATCCCCAGGCAAATGTCTTAAAGCATAGTCACTATTATGAAGAATTTCATCTATCACAGGTTTTTCATGATTCATACCATAAAAGTCAAAGATTTCCCTAGCTTCCCGTATTATGTAGTCAAACTCATTCATAAGAACGAGAGTGGCCAACTTTTTAGCTCTAGGATTCTTTATAATGGGGAGCTCAAAAAACAATCTTTGCAAGGTAGGATGGGTACGAATAAATTTACTTTCAAGTTTCAGAACTAGTGCTGAAATAGCATCCGCATAAGATCTAGTAGTTTTGAGTATAGGAGCATCAAGACTTAGCTTCCCAACACAATTGAAAAATTCTTGGATACATTATTTTCCCATAATGTTCCCTTGCCCCAAGATAAAAGTTTTAGCATCTAGATTGCCCATACATCCTATTTTAGGAGTTAGGACATCATCTGTTGGTGCCATACCGAAATCACTCATGATTGCAAGCAAAGGATAGATCTGACAAGAAAACGACGAACGGAAAAAGAGAGGCGAATAAAACGACAATTTTTGTGAAGTGGGGGAGAGGAGAACGAGAGGCAAATGTCAAATAATGTAAATTCCAAGGAGATGAGATTTGTGATTAGGAATCTGGTATATGTTGAAGATCCTCCCTGGCAATGGCGCCAGAAATTCCTTTTGATGTCGCTTGAAGCTACATCGGTATTTCCCCAAAGAGGAAGGGATGATGCAGCACAACGGCGGTAGGTATTTCCCTCAGATATGGAACCAAGATTATCGAACCAGTAGGAGAACGAAACAACACAACATAAATATCCCCTGCACACAGATAACAAATTCTCGCAACCCGACGTGTTAAAGGGGTTTTCAATCCCTTTCGGGTAATGGTGCCAGAAATTGGTGCGTGATGGGAGAAAGTTGTAACAGATTAAATAAATAGATCACAAAAAAATAAAGTGCAGCAAAGTATTTTTGGGTTTTTGGATTAATAGATCCGAAAATAAATGCTAGAGAAAAGTAGATCGCAAATGCAAATATATGAGAAAGAAGACCCGGGGGCCGTAGGTTTCACTAGTGGCTTCTCTCGAGAAAAATAGCAAACGGTGGGTAAACAAATTACTGTTGGGCAATTGATAGAACCTCAAATAATTATGACGATATCCAGGCAATGATAATTATATAGGCATCACGTCCAAGATTAGTAGACCGACTCCTGCCTGCATCTATTACTATTACTCCACACATCGATTGCTATCCAACATGCATCTAGGGTATTAAGTTTATGGAGAAACGGAGTAATGCAATAAGAACAATGACATGATATATAGACAAGATCTATCTATGTAGAGATAGACCACATCGTTTTATCCTTAGTAGCAACGATACATACGTGTCGTTTCCCTTTCTGTCATTGGGATGGAGCACCGCAAGATCGAACCCACTACAAAGCACCTCTTCCCATTGCAAGATAAATAGATCAAGTTGGACAAACAAAACCCAAATATCAGAGAAGAAATACGAGGGTATAAGCAATCATGCATAGAAGAGATCAAAGAAACTCAAATAACTTTCATGGATATAAAAAGATAGATCTGATCATAAACTCAAAGTTCATCGATCCCAACAAACACACCGCAAAAGAGTTACATCATATGGATTTCCAAGAGACCATTGTATTGAGGATAAAGAGAGAGAGAGAGAGAGATGAAGCCATCTAGCTACTAACTACGGACCTGAAGGTCTACAAAGAACTACTCACGCATCATCGGAGAGGCACCAATGGAGGTGGTGAACCCGATCGAGATGGTGTCTAGATTGGATCTGGTGGTTCTGGACTCTGCGGCGGCTAGATGAATATTTCGTCGACTCCCCTCGGGTTCTGGTATTTTTAGGGTATGTATAGAGCAAAGAGGCGGTCCGGGGGGCACCCGAGGTGGGCACAACCCACCAGGGTGCGCCTGGGCCTCCTGGCGCACCCTGGTGGGTTGTCCCCTCCCCGAGACTCCCCCCAGGTGCAACCAGGGCCCAACATGTTCCTTATGGTCCATAAAAAATCTCCATGAAGTTTCATGGCATTTGGACTTCGTCTAACATTGATTTTCTACGATGTAAAAACAGAAAAAAAACAAGAACAGGCACTCGGCACTATGTCAATAGGTTAGTACCAAAAAATGATATAAAATGATTATAAAACATCCAAGATTGATAATATAATAGCATGGAACAATCAAAAATTATAGATACATTGGAGACGTATCAGCCATCGCTGCGGCTGTGCCCGTCAGCGAGAGGAAGGGGTGTGGACGGAGTAGCCCCGTCACCCATACCCTGCAAAGCATGCCCATCGGGGTGTTGCTGATGCTGCTCTCCTTCGCTGTCTCCTGCTCCTGCTTTGGCCGCGAGGAAAGCGGTGATGGTGCCGCTTGCTCCGACCACATCCCCAGCAGTGTCCACATCTCGTGCGCCTCTATATCCCCTGTAGCATTGGTGGCTATGGGCGACGGAGCCTTCGAGGTGGACGGGTGAGCCGAAGCACCAGATTTCTTCTTGGGCGCCATGGTCGATGGCGCCGTCGAAGATGAAGATGACGATCAAGATGACGCGCTGCGCACGCTTTCTAGTTTGCGCAAGTGATGCCCCTACCTGGCGCGCCAAAGATGTCGTGGGAAACCATGATCACCTATGGGACCAAGGGCCCCTTGCTGGTTCAGCAGGGGGGATGTCATGTCGCACAAAGAGCAGAAGAGCATGGGGCAGCATGGTAGAAATCACATGAGAAATTTTACCCAGGTTCGGGCAGCCGCGAGGCATAAAACCCTACTCCCGCTTTGGTGGATTGATGGTGGAAGAATGGTGGTGGAGCGTAGTACACTTGCCGGGCAGGGTTGCCTCAGGGCGGTAGTGGCTACGTGATACGTCTCCAACGTATCTATAATTTTTGATTGTTCTATGCTATTATATTATCCGTTTTGGATGTTTAATGGGCTTTAATATGCACTTTTATATTATTTTTGGGACTAACATATTAACCGGAGGCCCAATGCCAGTTTCCGTTTTTTGCCTATTTTAGTGTTTCACAGAAAAAGAATATCAAACAGAATCCAAACGGAACGAAACCTTCGCGAGGATCTTTCTTGGAACAAACGCAAACCAAGAGACTTGGAGTTGAAGTCTGGAACTCCACGAAGCTTCCACGAGGCAGGAGGGCGCGCCCAGGGGGTAGGCGCGCCCCCACCCTCATGGGCCCCACGGAGCTCGACCGACATACTTCTTTCGCCTATATATACTCTTATACCCTAAAAACATTAGGGGAGCCATGAAACCACTTTTCCACCGCCGCAACCTTTTGTACCCGTGAGATCCCATCTGGGGCCTTTTCCGGCGATCTGCCAGAGGGGGATTTGATCACAGAGGGCTTCTACATCAACACCATAGCCTCTCCGATGATGTGTGAGTAGTTTACCACAGACCTTCGGGCCCATAATTATTAGCTAGATGCTTATTCTCTCTGTTTGGTTCTCAATACAAAGTTCTCCTCGATGTTCTTGGAGATCTATTCGATGTAATACTTTTTGCGGTGTGTTTGCCGAGATCCGATGAATTGTGGATTTATGATCAAGTTTATCTATGAATAGTATTTGGTTTTTCTCTGAATTCTTATATGCATGATTTGATATCTTTGCAGTCTCTTTGAATTATCAGTTTAATTTGGCCTACTAGACTGATCTTTCTTGCAATGGGAGAAGTGCTTAGCTTTGGGTTCAATCTTGTGGTGTCCTTTCCCAGTGACAGTGGGGGCAGCAAGGCACGTATTGTATTGTTGCCATCAAGGATAAAAATATGGGGTTTATATCATATTGCTTGAGTTTATCCCTCTACATCATGTCATCTTGCCTAAAGCATTACTCTGTTCTTATGAACTTAATACTCTAGATGCATGCTGGATAGCGGTCGATGTGTGGAGTAATAGTAGTAGATGCAGAATCGTTTCGGTCTACTTAACACAAATGTGATGCCTATATTTCATAATCATTGCCTAGATATTCTTATAACTATGCGCTCGACTATCAATTGCTCGGCAGTAATTTGTTCACCCACCGTAATACTTGCTATCATGAGAGAAGCCACTAGTGAAGCCTATGGCCCCCGGGTCTCTTTCTTATTATATAGCATCTCTTTTATTTACATCGCATCTCATTTACTATTTTGCAATCTATACAACAAAAATACCAAGCACATTTACCTTACTATCTTTACCAGATCTCACTTTCGCAAGTGACCGTGAAGGGATTGACAACCCCTTTACCGCGTTGGTTGCGAGGTTATTGATTGTTTGTGCGGGTACTAGGTGACTTGCATGTTATTTCCAACTGGATTGATACCTTGGTTCTCAAAAACTGAGGGAAATACTTACGCTACTTTGTTGCATCACCATTTCATCTTCAAGAGAAAACCAACGCATGCTCAAGAGGTAGCACTACGCACGTATGGATGTGTGGGTCTCCAACCTTCTAACCCTCGTTATGGTTGCCACATGCCTCCTTTTATAGATTAAGGGGTCACCACAATGGCAAAGTAGTCATTATGCATTGTTAAGATAGCAAACAGTGCTATCATACCTAACCCTGCAGGCTGATAGTGTGCATTAAATGCACCACTTAACATCACATCATCGCTTGCCCGGCAAGCTTTGCCGGGCTGTTTTGCCAGCTTCACACCCGCTCGCTTGACACATTGCGGGACGGGTGTCGTTTATAGGCATTTCTCATAGAAAGCGACTGCCATGTGGCGAGTGGCGGCCACTTAGTCACTTTGAGGCTTGACACTACATTGATTGACAACATGGGTCATGGTGGAGTACTTGGGTGAGGTGGTTTTGCCTCTGCAAGTCCCGGCAGGCCCTGCCGAGACATCTTGGATGCCTTCTTCCGGGGGCGACCCTGCCATTGCCGAGCTCGCCTGCCCGGCAAGGGAGGCTTCTCTCTTGGTGGCGTCCTGCCTCTTTAGCTTGGTCTTGGTGGTCCTCTTGATCTGCATGTTGGTTCTTTGAAGATCTTGATCTCTTGTACTCTGACTTGGTTTGGTGCCGTAATCTTATTCCCGTCCCTGTGCATAGCCTAGGCAACAGACCCATGGTTTATTGCATCAACACTTGAAGATGAAGTCGGAGGAGCCGCGAGGCGGCCACAAGGACGGAGGGCACGCCCATGGGGTAGGGCACGCCCCCACCCTTGTGGGCCCCCTGTGCACCTTATGACCTAATTCTTTCGCCTATATATATTCCCAAATATCCCCAAACCACTAGAGGCATCCACGAAAACACTTTTCCACCGCTGCAACCTTCTGTACCCGTGAGATCCCATCTAGGGACCTTTTCGGCACCCTGCCGGAGGGGGATTCGATCACGAAGGGCTTCTACATCAACTTTATTGCCCTTGGGATGAAGCGTGAGTAGTTTACCACAGACCTACGGGTCCATAGCTAGTAGCTAGATGGCTTCTTCTCTCTCTTTGATTCTCAATACCATGTTCTCCTTGATGTTATTAGAGATCTATTTGATGTAATACTTTTTGCGGTGTGTTTTCCATGATCCGATGAATTGTGGATTTATGATCAGCTTATCTATGAATATTATATGAATCTCCTCTGAATTCTTTTATGCATGATTTGATATCTTTGTAATTCTCTTCGAACTATCGGTTTGGGTTGGCCAACCAGATTGGTTTTTCTTGCAATGGGAGAAGTGCTTAGCTTTGGGTTTAATCTTGCGGTGTCATTTCCCAGTGACAGTAGGGGCAGCAAGGCATGTATTGTATTGTTGCCATCAAGGATAAAAAGATGGGGTTTTCATCATATTGCTTGAGTTAATTCCTCTACATCATGTCATCTTGCTTAATGCGTTACTCCGTTCTTTATGAACTTAATACTCTAGATGCATGCTGGATAGCGGTCGACGTGTGGAGTAATAGTAGATGCAAAATTGTTTCAGTCTACCTGACACGGACCTGATGCCTATATTCATGATCATTGCCTTAGATATCATCAAATCTTTGCGCTTTTCTATCAATTGCTCGACAGTAATTTGTTCACCCACCATATTATTTACTATCTTGAGAGAAGCCTCTAGTGAAACCTATGGCCCCTGGGTCTATTTTCCATCATATAAGTTTCCGATCCACTATGTTGCAATCTTTTACTTTCCGATCTATAGACCAAAAATACCAAAAATATTTATTTTATCATTTATCTATCTCTATCAGATCTCACTTTTGCATGTAACCATGAAGGGATTGACAACCCCTTTATCGCGCTGGGTGCAAGTTGATTGATTGTTTGTGCAGGTATTCGGTGATTTGTGTGTTGTCTCCTACTGGATTGATACCTTGGTTCTCAAACTGAGGGAAATACTATCTCTACTTTTCTGCATCACCCTTTCCTCTTCAAGGGAAAAACCAACGCAAGCTCAAGAAGTAGCATTCCACTACTCATTTTTTGAGAGAGAGCTACCTACTCATGTGTTGAGACCAAGACATTCCAATCCAACCATAAGAATCTTGATCTCAAGCCTTCCCCAAGTTGCTTTCCACTCAATTCATCTTTCCACCATAGTCAAATCTGTGAGAGAGAGTTGAGTGTTGGGGAGACTATCATTTGAAGCACAAGAACAAGGAGTTCATCATCATCACACCATCTATTACCTTTTGGAGGTGGTGTCTCCTAGATTGGTTAGGTGTCACTTGGGAGCATCCGAGAAGATTGTGGTGTTAAACCAATGAGTTTATAAGGACAAGGAGTTCACCTACTTCGTGAATATCTACCCGAGTGAGGCAAGTCCTTTGTGGGCGATGGCCATGGTGGGATAGACAAGCTTGCTTCTTCGTGGACCCTTCATGGGTGGAGCCCTCCGTGGACTCGCTCAACCATTACCCTTCGTGGGTTGAAATTTCCATCAACGTGGTCGTACGATAGTGCCACCTATCGGAACCACGCCAAAAATCTCCGTGTCTACATTGCATTTGCCTTCTTCAAGCCCTTCCCTTTAACTTCATATGCAATGTTTTACTTTCTGCTGCTACACTCTTGGAATTGCATGTGTAGGTTGATTACTTGACTTGTGATGGTTGCTAAAATCTACCAGCACTTAAAATTGGGATACAACTAGATTTTTATTTGGTCAAGTAGTCTAATCACCCCCTCTATACCTACTTTCGATCCTACAAGTGGTATGAGAGCTTTGGTCTCCATTTGCCTTGATTTCCATAGCTTTGGTGATCATAGCCTTGGTTTCACAACCTAGGAGAGTATGTCATCTAGCGAGGGAAATTACCACCATAGAGGTCCTTACTTTGATGGTACTAATTTTGCTAGTTTGGAAGCATAAGATGAAAATGCATATTCTTGGTCATAACCCCACCGTTTGGGCTATTGTGCGTATTGGCTTGCAAGGTGAATACTTCAATGATGAGAACCAGATCGTGAAGCGTCCACGGAAGAATTGAAGATGTTGCAATACAATGCTCAAGCTTGCGATATTCTTTTCAACAGATTGTGCCCTGAAGAATTCAACAAAATCAGCTACCTTGAGCATGCAAAGTAAACTTGGGATACTTTGGTTGATATGTACGAAGGTACCGAGTCTGTCAAGGAATCCAAATTGTATGTGCTTCAAAGTCAACTTGGCAAGTTCAAAATGAAGGATGGTGAAGGAGTCGCTGAAATGTACTCTATGCTTGCTCTCGTCACAAATGAGATTGTTGGCTTAGGAAGCAAAGAGATAACTGACATATTCATCATCAAGAAGATCCTAAGATCCTTGGATGGAAAATATGATACCATGTGCACCTTGATCCAAATGATGCCAAACTACAAAGATCTCAAGCCAACGGAAGTCATTGGTAGAATTATTGCCCATGAGATGTCACTCAAGGATAAGGAAGAGCTTCAAAACAAGTCTAGTGGTGCTTACAAAGCTTCATGTGATACTCCTACAACATCAAGTGGGAAACAAGTCTTCAATGAATAATTGAGCTTGATGGTGAAGAACTTCAACAAGTTCTACAAGAGTAGAAGCAAAGAGAGAAGTTACAAGTCAAGGTCCTACAATGACAAAAGATCTTCCAGTCATGATCGCAATTTCTACAATTGTGGAAGATCCGGACACTACTCTAGTGAGTGTACGACTCCCTACAAAAGAAGAGAAGACTCACCTAAAAGGAGAAGTAAAAGAGAGGAATCATCTCCAAGAGAGAGAAGGAGTACAAATGATCATTATGAACGAAGACCCTCTCATAGAAGAAAGGATTCGGAAAGGAAGGACAAGCCATCAAGAGCTACACAAGACGAAGACATCAAGCTCATGTTGGTGAATGGGTATCCGGTTCCTACTCCGACAACTACTTCGAGAGAAGTTATCACCCCGACTCCGAATATACTCAAGATGAAGGTGTTGCCGGTCTTGCACTTGTGTCATCCAACTCCTACGACATATTCGACTCACCAAATGAAGGAATTGGAATATGCTTCATGGATAAAGGCCCTGAGGAATCACACCACGAGCATGTTGATTTCAATAGTGATGAAGCTGATTTGCTAGGTGATGATGATTTACTCGTTGACAGCACTAGTGATGAAAGCTATGATGAAACTGCTATTAATCATGCTAATGATGATAAGAAGGAGATTGAGCGTCTAACTAAAGAACTAAACACTCTTAAGTTAGCTCATGAAACTACCTTAGAGGATCATCGAGAGCTTTTAAAGACTCATGAGAAGCTATGCTTTGAGAAGCTCAACCTAGAGCAATAGCATGGGTTCTTAAAAGCAATCAATGATGATCTTCGAAAGAAAAGTTCTTCTTACATTGCCAAGCGCTTACTCTTGTCTACTTACATGCCACAAGTAAAATCTAGCAACAAGAGCAAGAAAGATTCTTCTTCTAGTAGTAACAATAATCATGTTAAATCCAATATTGTTGCTTCTAATAGTTATCTTGATTCCACTAATGATTCTCTTAGCCAAGTTACACTTGAGCAAGAAAATAGCTTATTGAAGGGAATTATAGAGAAAGGTGTTTACAAGAGCCTTGTCGTAAGTAATAAATTTGAGGAACTTGTACACAAGAAAGGAAGGCACCGGAAGAATCAAGGTGTTGGTTTTGAACGAAAGTTCAATGCCAATGGAGTTGAGTGGGAAGAAGATCAATATCCCGAGACAAATTTTGTTCCTCAACAAGAGAAGTATGACCCTACTTCTTTCAAGGGAACACAAGCTCAAGATGATCTTCCACCACAAGACCACAAGCTAAAAGGCAAGGACAAGCTTCAAGAAGAGATTGATTCATTTGAAGAATCTCCAAAGGCCTTGGTCAAGTGGGTTCCCAAGACTACATCGAGTTCTACTTCATCAAGTACGACTACAAATCCAAGGATTCCCATCAAGTTGATGTGGGTCACAAAGAAGAAGAACTAGAGAGTTCTTGAGGGTGACTCCGCCAACATACGTCACTCATATTCATTTTGGCAAGGACAAGTGCAATCAACTTCCATATATTACACTAGTTCGAGGAGTCACAAACCCTCTTGTTGGTAAGACAAGGGACAAGGTAAGATAATGCTTTCATGGACATCATCATATGCGTGTTTCACTCTATGTTTATGGATATCCTTGTGTGTTCCTTGTGGGACTAACCCATGTAGGTATTGAAAGTGCAACTCACTCCAATGGATTGCTCCAAATGATCTAAATCAACATTGAGCATCCACATCTTCAACATTTACATGAAGTCATCATCGACAAAACCTAAGGTTAGTTCATCCCTCTTAGGGGGGATATCACATCTAAGGGGAGCTTTGCTCTAAGAATTGAGCTAAAGCAACTGAAATGATGCGAACACAACAATGCTTTATGTAAAAGTGGTAAACCCACTTGTGCTTCAACGATGAGTATGACCTAGAACCAAATGTTCTCATTTGACTCCTCAGTCAATATACTCATATATAGATGACCTAGTCATCGCCAATTGCTTGATAGATGCTAGAGTGTTTGTGCATGCTTTGCCACTTATTTTATTTGCTATCTTATTGTGTGAGCATGTTGGTTGCATAATTTTTTCCATTCGAGGACATCCATTTGTTGCTTTGATTGTTTGATTTTTCTGTTGCCAAATGGATGGACAAGAATGCCTAAGTACTCCCTCTAGCTATCTATAGTTTTCTCATCTCAAACTCTATTCATGCTACATCACAAAGCTTGAACAAGTCAAATTCGGACCCTTCGAGTGAGGAGCACTCGGAGCCTCCGATCCGTTAAGGGCTTAAACTTCCAAAACCTCTTAATGCATCTCGGTCAGACCAACTCATCACACTCGGTCTCACCGAATCCATTAAGTTGATCTAGGTTTTCATCTCGGTGCAACTGATTTGAACAATTCGGTCACACCGAGTTGCTGTAACTGCTAGCAGTTTTGCATCTGGGTGCCACCGAGTCGTTCCACTCGGTCACACCGACAGTGACTGGGTATATATACCGCAGTTTGAAATGTTGGAAATTCCTCCAAACCGCTCGTCCGCACCTCCCAGCTTTGCCGCCCCCTTGGTGTCCGGATCGTCTCCGTTGTCGCCAGTGTCCTCCTGCCGCTGGTCTCCATTGCCGGCAACGGAAATCTCACTGCCGTTGTCGCCGTAGCGAGTTCGTCGCCAAGTTAGGATACGAACTCGACCTCTTTGTGTGTTTTCTTTTTCCGATTCTAGAACAAATATCATTGCCATTGTTCTTACCACGAATGAGATCAATCTATCCACCAAAAAATTCCATTATAATATATTTGATGCAAAAACTGTTGGGGAACACAGTAATTTCAAAAAAAATCCTACGCACACGCAAGGTCATGGTGATGCATAGCAACGAGAGGGGAGAGTGTTGTCCACATACCCTCGTAGACCGTAAGCGGAAGAATTATGACAACTCAGTTGATGTAGTCGTACGTCTTCACGATCGACCGATCCTAGTACCGAAAGTATGGCACCTCCACGATCTGCACACGGTCGGCTCGGTGATGTCCCACGAACTCACGATCTAGCAGAGTGTCGAGGGAGAGCTTCGTCAGGACGACGGCTTGATGATGGTGATGATGATTCTACCGGAATAGGGCTTCGCCTAAGTACCACTACGATATGACCGAGGTGGATTATGGTGGAGGGGGGCACCACACACGGCTAAGAGATCAATGATCAACTTGTGTCTATGGGGTGCCCCCCTCCCCGTATATAAAGGAGTGGAGGAGGGGGAGGGCCGACCCTCTACTATGGTGCGCCCTGGGGAGTCCTACTCCCACCGGGAGTAGGATTCCCCCCTTTCCATGTAGTAGGAGTAGGAGATTAGGAAAGGGAAGAGAGAAGAGAAGGAAGGAGGGGGCGCCGCCACTCCCCTTAGTGCAATTCGGACTAGGCCTTGGGGGGGTGTGACCCACCCTAGGAAGCCCCTCCCTCTCTCCCATAAAGCCCATTAGGGCCCATATACTCCCCGAGGGGTTCCGATATCCTCTTGGTACTCCGAAACATGCCCGAACTAATTCGGAACCATTCCGGTGTCCAAACCTAGGCTTCCAATATATCGATTTTTACGTCTCGACCATTTTGAGACTCCTCGTCGTGTCCGTGATCAAATATGGGACTCCGAACTACCTTCGGTACATCAAAACACATAAACTCATAATACCGATTGTCACCGAACGTTAAGCGTGCGGACCCTATGGGTTCGAGAACTATGTAGACATGAGCGAGACACGTCTCCGGTCAATAACCAATAGCGGAACCTGGATGTTCATATTGGCTCCCACATATTCTACGAACATCTTTATCGGTCAAACCGCATAACCATATACATTATTCCCTTTGTCATCGGTATGTTACTTGCCCGAGATTCGATCGTCGGTATCTCAATACCTAGTTCCATCTTGTTACTGGAAAGTCTCTTTACTCGTTTCATAATGCATCATCCCGCAACTAACTCATTAGTCAAATTGCTTGCAAGGCTTATAGTGATGTGCATTACCGAGAGGGCCCAGAGATACCTCTCCGATACACGGAGTGACAAATCCTAATCTCGATCTATGCCAACTCAACAAACACCATCAGAGACACCTGTAGAGCATCTTTATAATCACCCAGTTATGTTGTGACGTCTGATAGCACACAAGGTGTTCCTCCGGTATTCGGGAGTTGCATGATCTCATAGTCATAGGAACATGTATAAGTTATGGAGAAAGCAATAGCAACAAACTAAACGATCATCGTGCTAAGCTAACGGATGGGTCAAGTCAATCACATCATTCTCTAATGATGTGATCCCGTTAATCAAATGACAACTCATGTCTACGGTTAGGAAACATAACCATCATTGATTCAACGAGCTAGTCAAGTAGAGGCAAACTAGAGACACTCTGTTTGTCTATGTATTCGCACATGTACTAAGTTTCCGGTTAATACAATTCTAGCATGAATAATAAACATTTATCATGATATAAGGAAATATAAATAACAAATTTATTATTGCCTCTAGGGCATATTTCCTTCAAAAACTTAGGGTTAGGTTTCTGTCGAACTCATCTCGGACCGACTGATGTGGGGATCTCGGTCTCACCAATTGTGGCTCAGGCCATTGCATAAGTCAACTCGGTTTGACCGAAGCGCAATAATCGGTGTGACTGAAATCACTTACTCTGTGAAACCCTAGCATCTCGGAGTAACCGAACTGCATCTCGGTATGAATGAAATTGCACGTTTAGATTCTGTTAATGCTTCGGTGTCACCGAGTTTCTCATATCGGTAGCTCCGAAATGCTTTCTACAGAAAACTAAAGTGAAGTTTTTGTCTCAATATTTTTCTAAAATAGTTGTGATTTGTGATACTCATCCACTCTACCTATACCAATCTATTCACAGGGTTAGAGATGTCAGAGGGCAGTGATAGTTAGAATAGGTCTGAAGAGCAAGTGAATCTCAGTGAGGACACTAGTGCCTCCAACAGCAGTTATGATGATGGTAGCAGAATTACTCCAAGCAACTTGTCTAAGGTTGCTACTAGGCAAAGGAAGAAGAGAACCTCAAAATCTGAGGATGAGGACTTTGCTGTTGATGAGGAGGTGACCTCAAAGAAGAAAGTGCTCAAGAAGGACTATGCTATTGCTGCTGCCACAAAGCCTAGAATGCATAAGAAAGCTCCTGCTAAGAGGAAGCCCATTTTAAAAGACAGAGCCTCCACCCAATAAAATATGGAGTTCACTCTTGAACCAAGAGAGGAAGAGGTTGCTAGAGGAAAGAAGAGGAAGGAGAGAGTCAAGAAGACTATGGACAAAGTAATTGGCAAACCTTACATGATGAGAGATTCAGATGAAGATGAGGAGGAGGAAGAGCCAGCTGCACCACCTCCAAAGACTCAGAAGCTCATGGGGATGCCATAAAGTCTGGGGCTGCACCATCTAAGCCCAAATCAACCCCCAAGCCTCCAACTGAAGCTCATGCCACCAAGTTTACTACACCCAAGAGATCCAATAGGAACATCCCTGCTGGTGAGAAGAACAAGGCTCCAGTGCCTAAAGTTGAAGAGGATGAAGAGCCACAAGTGCTCAGAAAGTTGAAGTCAAAGATTCCATATCATAGTGATGATCATCCTATTGCTGAGAACATGAAGGAAAGAAAGGATGCATGTCTGAGATTGTGGAGACAGAACGATACCTATGCCACCAGGAGAAGGACTGATGTAGATTATCGTTTCCACACCAAGGAACATCAGGACTTCTATGAGACTTGTTGGAAATATGCCCTAGAGGCAATAATAAATTAGTTATTATTATATTTCATTGTTCATGATAATCGTTTATTATCCATGCTAGAATTGTATTGATAGGAAACTCAGACACATGTGTGGATACATAGACAACACCATGTCCCTAGTAAGCCTCTAGTTGACTAGCTCGTTGATCAATAGTGGTTACGGTTTCCTGACCATGGACATTGGATGTCGTTGATAACGGGATCACATCATTAGGAGAATGATGTGATGGACAAGACCCAATCCTAAGCCTAGAACAAGATCGTGTAGTTCGTATGCTAAAGCTTTTCTAATGTCAACTATCATTTCCTTAGACCATGAGATTGTGCAACTCCCGGATACCATAGGAGTGCTTTGGGTGTGCCAAACGTCACAGCGTAACTGGGTGGCTATAAAGGTGCACTACGGGTATCTCCGAAAGTGTCTATTGGGTTGGCACGAATCGAGACTGGGATTTGTCACTCCGTGTAACGAAGAGGTATCTCTGGGCCCACTCGGTAGGACATCATCATAATGTGCACAATGTGACCAAGGAGTTGATCACGGGATGATGTGTTACGGAACAAGTAAAGAGACTTTCCGGTAACGAGATTGAACAAGGTATCAGGATACCGACGATCGAATCTCGGGCAAGTATCGTACCGATAGATAAAGGGAATTGAATACGGGATTGATTGAATCCTTGACATTGTGGTTCATCCGATGAGATCATCGTGGAGCATGTGGGAACCAACATGGGTATCCAGATCCCGTTGTTGGTTATTGACCGGAGAGTTGTCTCGGCCATGTCTGCATGACTCCCGAGCCCGTAGGGTCTACACACTTAAGGTTCGATGACTGTCGGTGTCAAAACCGGTGGATCTCGGGTAGGGGGTCCTGAACTGTGCGTCTAGGCCGGATGGTAACAGGAGGCAGGGGACACGATGTTTTACCCAGGTTCGGGCCCTCTTGGTGGAGGTAAAACCCTACGTCATGCTTGATTAATATTGATGATATGGGTAGTACAAGAGTAGATCTACCACGAGATCAAGGAGGCTAAAACCCTAGAAGCTAGCCCATGGTATGATTGTATGTTGTATATGTTCTATCGACTAGCCTGGCCCTGGTTTATATAATGCACCAGAGGCCTAGGTTAACAAGAGTCCTAGCCGAATACGCCGGTGGGGAGAAGTCCTTATCTCGATCGCCAAGTCTTATGGAATCTTCCTTGTATGCGGCAGCTGTCCGAACTGGCCCATGAGTATACGACCACGGGGGTCCTCGGCCCAATCTATCAGATCGGGAGATGACGTGTTGAGTACCCCCTAGTCCAGGACACCGTCAGTAGCCCCCTGAACCGGCCTTCAAGTTAGGGACGCTCCTCGATTCTTCCGAACTATTCTTCATCTTCGGTTGTCGGTCTTGAAAACTGGTTCAACAAATCTTCTCATCTTCGATCTTGAGGATCGCCGAAATGCATTCGACGAGTTTATACGCCGGGTATCCGAGGAGCCCCTTTAAGTTTCCGGCCTTTATCAATGCCTTATTATTTTTATGCCACACCTCGGGTTTGAAGTTGTTCCCGGGAGGCAGTGTCCTCTTGCGTCCGAGCTCTAACGCCGGACTGTATTCGAGGTATCTTTTGCAGCCGAGCACCGATGCCGGACCGCTTCCCAGCTCTAATGCCAGAATGTATCCGGGCTCCAACGCCGGACTATGTATCCGAGCTCCAACGCCGGACTGTATCCGAGCTCCAACGCCGGACTATATCCGAGGTGTCATATCACCTAGGTTCAAAAAAGTTTGAAGGAGTTTAACTGAGCTTAATGACGGAAATGCCCTCTATGGAGCCAGCCACTAGCACCCGAGCTTTATGCCGGACTGCTTCCGAGGTGGTGCACCACCCCGAATGTGGGCCGATTTTTGTGAATATTTTTTATTGGTGCAATTTATTCTCTGCCGAGATATATAGCCAGTAGCCCTCAAGGTTTGTATCGGTCTAAAACCCGAGATGCACCTGAAGAATGACGTAAGACCGCTGATCCTAGTAGCCGCTGAGACTCAGGTTGATTTGCAAAATCGGCCTGAGGGTCAAGTCCAAGCTCGGCGGAATACTTCGGGACACTAAAAGCGGCGTGCTCAGTCCTCGAGACTCAGGTTGGGTTCGGCCGACCAACCTGAGGATCAAAATCTCCTCGGAAACTATATTGCACATAAAATTTTCTGCATTGGACAAGCAATGCAGTAGCCCCCGAGACACTGGTCGGGTGGCAACACCAGATCAGGGGATCGATGTGCCCCTTCAATATTTGTAAATAATAAGCCCGAAGCCCAGTAGCCCCCGAGCCTTAATGCGGGCACGGGTGGCCGAATTAAGGATCAATATCCATAGTAAAATCACAAATTATGTGTAATGACTCTATGTATCCAAGTACTTTACGTCATTAATGCTCAGATCCGCATTGTACAAAACTTTGTTGACCGACCATCGGCTTCCACCTCCTCAGCCAGTAGCCGGGGAGTGTTTGTCCTACTTTATAAAACCTTTATGAGGGCAAAGATTTACAACAAACAAGGCAATCTAGCCATATGGTTTTATAAACAAAGGTACGCAGAGAGTTATATTACTGTTTAACAGAAGAAATGTCTTCCAAAGAAAATAGTCCCGCTATCGGTTCCTTTCTTTGGGTTGTCATGCTAAGCATGATCATTAAACCTCAGCTCTAATGTAAGAGCAAAATATCGAGGATTTAGTTTGGGAGGCCAGTTAATAGCCCCCGGTAGTGTTCGGCGACAGTCGGGGTCAAGCCGTAAACACTTCGGCCAATGTTATGAACGGCCCGTCATTTAACATAGTCATCGGATCACTGACCAGTTTACGCTTATTGTGACAGTCAGTTTTCGGCTTTCTCCACTGAGGTGCTTAACCATGTGAGCTGGAAGCACAATCGCAGTGGTTCTCCCTTTGCACGCCTAGCCGAACAAAACGGAACGTAGGAAGCAAGTGCAGGAGCCGGGCAACCCAACTATTGACCGAAGACACAATTCGAAACCGATGCATATATAGCAATATCTGAGAATGTTTTTGCCGAATCCCTAAAGATGTCCAGCGTTGCCCTGCGAGACTAATGCTGGAAAAGCACAAATAGTTTAAAAGTGCCAAAAAGCTTGGAAAACCAAGAAACGTCAGTAAAAACATGACATCCGAACAAGATCAAGTGTTCGGTGCCAATCCGAAAATTGGTCTTAGAAAAAAGAAGTGCTTCTGTCGTGCTTTAACATGATACATCCTATCTCAAGACTTCGAGCGGGTCAGCCTATGGCTTCAACCTCCTATCCCGAGGGCGGAGTACTTCTCATTAGGCCAGTTTAGCAAACTAAAATCTAGCGGCTTTGAGAGAGAAATTAGGCTCCCTGGCTAGTGACCGCACACTCGCGTCGGAAAAAGGAGTGATAAATAATAATAATAAAACTTTGCAACGACTAAGAAGAAGAACGCTTATTATAAAACGGCTCAAATAAACTTAAGAGCCCCCAAGTGACTTGGGTAGAAGAATGATTGCATGTACCGAAGTACTTATATCATATCTATGTTCAACCGAACTTTAAACACGTCTTAATCGACCACCGGCTTCTCCCTCTTCGATCAAGGACCGAAAAGTGCTATGTACTCCATCGGTCGAGAATATCGACGGTGTTTCCAATAGCCAGGCAATCAGGCCATAAGGCTGTAACAGACAAAGCGCGCTTAGGGAACTTATGCTATATTACTGCGAAGTGTAAGAAGCATCTTCGAAAAAATAGTACCCCCACCGATATCTTTCTTCGGTGCTCATTGTTATTATGAGACTTGTGTAATAGATTTTTTATACTCATGAGTTCCGTTGTGTGCCGACCATTATTGAAAACTATAAGAGCGCTAGCTTTCGGCTTCACCCAGTCTGAGGTCCGGCTCGGGTGACCCGATCGTGACAATCGCAGAGGTGCTCCCTTTACTCCCTAGCCGAACAATCAGGAACGTAGGGGTAAACACAGGAGCGAGGCAACCCAGCTTGCAAATCGCTTAAGTCAACATGGTGCATATTGTGGCGTAATACACAAACAAGGAACGAAGCCGTACAAGTATAATCATATGCAACAGGAAAAGCTTCATAAAGGAAGCCCCCAAGTAAACAGGGTATTTGAATTTATGCGTCACAAACAAAGTTTGGACAAGGAAATTTTTTACAAGCAACTTTTTTTCCAAAAAAGTATAATGCTTGGTCGAAGCGAACACAAGTTAGAAATTAAAGCTTTGAGCATGAAAGCGACTTAGCTGGTTAATGTGTTCGATATTGATGACGCGGTCTGAGCTTGATGCGGGGCAAGGTTCCATCCCCCAAGCCGGTCCCGAGGTGGCAGAGCGAAGAGCGCGACACGCCGAAGTGGTGACATAGCACGGTCAATGCAGACCGGCAGAGTGATGCCAAAGTCCCCGGATCATTTTCCTGTGCACAAAAAGTAGTGCAAACCGGAGATAATAGTAATAATAATAATTAAAAAAATCGTTGCATAATAAATAATTTATGCAAAGTGAGTAATAAAAGAAATATGGCCTGGCGTCGAAGTCAATGTTGATGCAGGGCGTCGGCGTGATGCGGTAAAGGCGTGGCAAAGCCTGAATTCACAGGTCGGTCCGAGTTTCGGATGCGGCGTTCGCCGGACTATGTACGGAAACTGACCGAACCAGCAGGCGACCGTCATTAATGCGTCCATCATTTGATAGACCTGTGTACATATGATGGACAAACCAGAGTAATAATTCCTTGGGAAAATAAACCCAAACAAGCAAAAAAAATACTAGGATTGATAGCACCTGGTTTATTTGTTGTAGCAATCCGAAGAAAGGTGATTCCCAAAATTGGGACTCGATCCGCACACCCATTGCCTGAATGGCGATAAAACAATGGTATGGCGATGCTAGCAAAGGTTGGCTCGCCGAGGCAAAGCCCTCGGTCCAGCTAAAATGATGGAGCTGGTCAGCTAGTGACGCCGAAGTCTCCGGAGTAGGTTGATGAAGAGATGGCGAAGCCCCCGGTCCAGCCAAGATGTCGAACCCTCGATGTCAGCCGATGATTCGAAGTAGGTCGGCATGAGGGACACCAGCTTGAAGAAGCAATAGTGCGGCCCTGCCGATGCAGGTCGTGACGTGGTCGATGCCGGCTTGATGAAGTGACCGTGCGGCCATGCCGGTATGCCCGCTCCGTGTAATCCGTGGGGCGGCGATGTTGGTGATGATTTATCCTTCGCGTGGCCGAACTCTTGTTCGGCTTGCCGAGATGATGATCCGAAGAAATTAAGCTCGGCTCAATAAAGTGACAGCGTGTCTAGCGCAGGTCGGCAGCCGTAGAGCAACGTTATCAGGCTGGTTTGACACCAGCGTGATGGTGAAGATCATATTGAAAAAGACTTCAAAATTAGCGGGACGCGTTTGGGAACAAAACACAATACCCCATACAAAACTTCCTTCAAAAAGGATGTCCGAAATCCCGTTCATGAAAAAGATGAATTCGGGTCGGATTCGTTCTCGCGCAGAAAACAGATCCGAAAAGTGATGCATTAATCGGAAGGTTCCCGGAGTTTGGACGGTCGGATCGAGCCGAAATTTTGAGGGGTGATAGATATAGTAATTCTGCAGCCGATCAACGGTTGGATCTTCCAAAGGACGTCCGAGCTAGAAGCTGGACATCACGCCCTAAACTCGTCCAGATTCCCGTCCAGATTTGACAGGGCTCCGGTATATTATAGATTGCTGGAGATTCCTCCATTGAAACTCGACGAAATTTTGCATGGTCTTTGAAGACTCAATACCGCACAATTCCACCAAAGGGATCGTCAAAGCGATGCTCTAAGAGATGGTGGCAGCGGATACAAGTTTGCTGTTTGGAAAAACAGCACGGTCGCTTGAGGGCAATGTTGACGTTGAGCCCCCGAGCTCCATAGATGATTCCTCCGTGATCTTGATAGAGATCAGAGTTGATGTTTGATGAAGGCCCTCGTCCGAACATGGTGATCCGAACACGGAGCGCAATTCTTGGTCGAACCAAGGTGACTAGTCGAGCTGGTGACGAAGATGCCGAAGTCGCAGTTGATCTGCAGGCGAGCCATCGATCCTTTTATCGATCACACAGCGGAACTCTCAATGAAAGCACCAATGTCGGTGTTAAAACCGGCGGATCTCGGGTAGGGGGTCCCGAACTGTGCGTCTAGGCCAGATGGTAACAGGAGGCAGGGGACACGATGTTTTACCCAGGTTCGGGCCCTCTGGATGGAGGTAAAACCCTACGTCCTGCTTGATTAATATTGATGATATGGGTAGTACAAGAGTAGATCTACCTCGAGATCAAGGAGGCTAAAACCCTAGAAGCTAGCCCATGGTATGATTCTATGTTGTATATGTTCTATCGACTAGCCTGGCCCTGGTTTATATAATGCACCAGAGGCCTAGGTTAACAAGAGTCCTAGCCGAATATGCCGGTGGGGAGAAGTCCTTGTCTTGATCGCCAAGTCTTGTGGAATCTTCCTTGTATGCGGCAGCTATCCGAACTGGCCCATGAGTATACGGCCACGGGGGTCCTCGGCCCAATCTATCAGATCGGGAGATGACGTGTTGAGTACCCCCTAGCCCAGGACACCGTCAATGACGCTAGGGTTATAGGGAAAATATGCAACGGTTAACGAATGTTGTTCGGAGTCCCGGATGAGATCCCAGACATTACGAGGAGTTCTGGAATGGTCCGGAGGTAAAGATTTATATATGAGAAGTCCCGTTTTGGTCACCAGAAAGGTTTCGGGTGCTATCGGTAACGTACCGGGACCACCGAGAGGGTCCCGGGGATCCACCAGGTGGGGCCACCAGCCCTAGAAGGCTGCGTGGGCCAAGTGTGGGAGGGGACCAGCCCCAGGTGGGCTGGTGCGCCCCCCACCAAGTCCCAAGGCGCAAGGGAGAGTGGGAGGGGGCAAACCCTAGGTCCAGATAGGCCTTAAGGCCCACCCTAGGTGCGCCCCCCCCCTCTCCCCCCTTGGCAGCCGCCCTAGATGGGTTTTGGGGCTGCCGCCACCCCTAGGGAGGGAACCCTAGATGGGGGCGCAGCCCCTCCCCTTCCCCTATATATACTTGAGGTATTGGGGGCTGCAAGACACACGTGATCCTCTCCCTCTTGGCGCAGCCCTATCTCTCTCCCTCCTCGTCTCTTGTAGTGCTTGGCGAAGCCCTGCTGGAGTTCCGTGCTCCTCCACCACCACCACGCCGTTGTGCTGCTGCTGGACGGAGTCTTCCCCAACCTCTCCTTCTCCCCTTGCTGGATCAAGGCGTGGGAGACGTCATCGGGCTACACGTGTGTTGAACACGGAGGCGCCGTGGTTCGGCGCTTAGATCGGAATCAACCGCGATCTGAATCGCTACGAGTACGACTCCTTCATCCGCGTTCTTGCAACGCTTCCGCTTAGCGATCTACAAGGGTATGTAGATGCACTCCCTTCCCCTCATTGCTAGATTACTCCATAGATTGATCTTGGTGATGCGTAGAAAATTTTAAATTTCTGCTACGATCCCCAACAGTGGCATCATGAGCTAGGTGTATGCGTACTTTCTATGCACGAGTAGAACACAAGTTGTTGTGGGCATCGATTTTGTCAATTTACTTGTTGTTACTAGTCCTATCTTGATTCGGTGGCATCGTGGGATGAAGCGGCCCGGACCGACCTTACACGTACTCTTACGTGAGACAGGTTCCACCGAATGACATGCACTAGTTGCATAAGGTGGCTAGCGGGTGTCTGTCTCTCCCACTTTAGTCGGATCGGATTCGATGAAAAGGGTCCTTATGAAGGGTAAATAGAAATTGGCATATCATGTTATGGTTTTGGTGTAGGTAAGAAACGTTCTTGCTAGAAACCTATAGCAGCCACGTAAAAACTTGCAACAACAATTAGAGGACGTCTAACTTGTTTTTGCAGCATGTGCCGTGTGATGTGATATGGCCAAAAGGATGTGATGAATGATATATGTGATGTATGAGATTGATCATGTTCTTGTAATAGGAATCACGACTTGCATGTCGATGAGTATGACAACCGGCAGGAGCCATAGGAGTTGTCTTAATTTATTTATGACCTGTGTGTCAACATAAACGTCATGTAATTACTTTACTTTATTGCTAAAGCGTTAGCCATAGTAGTAGAAGTAATAGATGACGAGACAACTTCAAGAAGACACGATGATGGAGATCATGATGATGGAGATCATGGTGTCATGCCGGTGACAACGATGATCATGGAGCCCCAAAGATGGAGATCAAAAGGAGCAAATGATATTGGCCGTATCATGTCACTATTTGATTGCATGTGATGTTTATCATGTTTTACATCTTATTTGCTTAGAACGACGGTAGCTTAAATAAGATGATCCCTCATAATAATTTCAAGAAAGTGTTCCCCCTAACTATGCACCATTGCTAAGGTTCATTGTTTCGAAGCACCACGTGATGATCGGGTGTGATAGATTCTAACGTTCGAATACAACGGGTGTAAGCCAGATTTACACACGCAATACACTTAGGTTGACTTGATGAGCCTAGCATGTACAGACATGGCCTCGGAACACGGAAGACCGAAAGGTCGAGCATGAGTCGTATAGAAGATACGATCAACATGAAGATGTTCACCGATGTTGACTAGTCCGTCTCACGTGATTATCGGACATGGCCTAGTTGACTCGGATCATGTTTCACTTAGATGACTAGAGGGATGTCTATCTAAGTGGGAGTTCATTAAATAATTTGATTAGATGAACTTAATTATCATGAACATAGTCTAAATTGTCTTTGCAAATATGTTGTAGATAAATAGCTCACATTGTAGCTCTCTGTTTCAATATGTTCCTAGAGAAAGACCAAGTTGAAAGATATTGTAACCAATGATGCAGACTGGGTCCATAGTCCGAGGAGTGTCCTCACTGCTACACATAAGGCTTACATATTTGATGCACCGCTCGATGTGCAAACCCCTACAACATCGTGTGTGGATGTTGTGAACACCTGACAGACACATCCTGGTGACTACTTGATAGTTTAGTGCACCATACTGTACGGCTTAGAATCGGGATTCCAATGACGTTTTGAACGCCATAAGACATATGAGATGTTCCAAGAGCTGAAATTGGGATTTCAGGCTCATGCCCGTGTTGAGAGGTATGAGACCTCTGACAAGTTCTTTTGCCAACAAGATGGAGGAGAATAGCTCAGCTAGTGAGCATGTGCTCAGAATGTCTGGGTGCTACAATCACTTAAATCAAGTGGGAGTTAAACTTCCAGATAAGATAGTGATTGATAGAGTTCTCTAGCCACTATCACTAAGCTACTAGATCGTCGTGATGAACTATGACATGCAAGGGATGGAGTTGATCCCGGAACTGTTCGCGGTGCTTAAGACCGCAAAAGGTAGAAATCAAGAAGGGGCATCAAGTGTTGATGGTTTAACAAGACCACTGGTTTCAAGAAGGGCAAGGGCTAGAAGGGAAACTTCATGGATGGCAAACCAGTTGCCACTCCAGTGAAGGAACCCAAGGTTGAACCCAAACCTGAGACTAAGTGCTTCTATTGTAAGGGGAACGGTCACTGGTAGCGGAATTACCCCAAATGCATGGTAGATAAGAAGGCTGGCAACTTCAACAAAGTATATATGTGTTATTAATGTGTACCTCACTAGTACTCCTGGTAGCACCTGGGTATTGGATACCGGTTCAGTTGCTATTTATTGGTGACTTAAAGCAAAAGCTACAGACTAAACGGAGACTGGCTAAGGGCGAGGTGACGATGTGTGTTGGAAGTGTTTCCAAAGTTGATGAGATCACCATCGCACGCTCCATCTTCCTTCGGGATTAGTATTGAACATAGATAAATGTTATCAGGTGTCTACGTTGAGCATGAATATGATTAGATCATGCTCATTGCAATACGGTTATTCATTTAAGTTAGAGAATAATGGTTATTCTGTTTACATGAATAATACCTTTCATGGTCATGCACCCTATGTGAATGGTTCAGTGAATCTCGGTCGTGGTAATACACATGTTCACGCCAAAAGATGTAGATAGTACCACTTTCTTGTGGCACTGCCGCTTAGGTCATATTGGCGTAAGATGCATGAAGAAACTCCGTGTCGATGGATGTTTGGAGTCACTTGATTTTGAATCACTTGACACATGCGAGCCATGCCTCATGGGCAGGATGACTAAGACCCCATTTTCAGGTACAATGAAATGGGCAAGTGACTTGTTGGAAATCATACATGCTGATGCGTGTGATCCAATGAGAATTGAAGCGTGCGGTGTATATCGCTATTTTCTCATCTTCACTGACGATTTGAGTAGATATAGGTATATTTACTTAATGAAGCACAAGTCTGAAACATTTGAAAAGTTCAAGCGATTTCAGAGTGAAGTTAAGAACCATCATAACAAGAAGATCAAATTCCTACGATCTGATCGATGAGAATTTCTGGGTTATGAGTTTGGCAATCACTTAAGACATTGTGGAACTGTTTCACAGTTGAAACCACCTGGAACACCACAGGGTAATGGTGTGTCCGGATGTCGTAATCATACCTTATGAGATATGGTGCGATCTATGATGTCTCTTACCGATCTACCATTTTCATTTTGAGGATATGCGTTAGAGATAGCTGCATTCACTTTAGATAGGACACCATCTAAGTCTGTTGAGACGATGTCATATGAATATGGTTTGGCAAGAAACCAAAATTGTCGTTTCTTAATGTTTGGGGCTGCGATGCTTAAGGCTTCAGCCGGAGAAGCTCGAACCCAAAAGCGGACAAACACATCTTCATAGGATACCCAAAGGTGACAGTTGGGAGTACCTTCTATCTCAGATCCGAGGGCAAATTGTTTGTCGCTAAGAACGGGTCCTTTCTCGAGAAGGAGTTTCTCTCGAAAGAATTGAGTGGGAGGAAGATAGAACTTGATGAGGTTGTCGAACCTTTACTTCAACCAGAGAGTGATGCAACATAGAAAGATGTTTTCTGTGGCGCCTACGTCTGTTGAATAGGAAGTTAATGATAGTGATCATGAAGCTTCGGATCAAGTTGCTATCGAACCTCATAGGTCGACAAGGATATGTACTACTCCTGAGTGGTACGGTAATCCTGTCTTAGATATCATGTTGTTAGATAACAATGAACCTACGAGCTATGGAGAAGCGATGGTGGGCCCGTATTCCGACAAATGGTTAGAAGCCATGAAATCCGAGATAGGATCCATGTATCAGAACAAAGTATGGACTTTGGTGGACTTGCCCGATGATCGGCGAGCCATTGAGATAAATGGATCTTTAAGCAGAAGACGGACGTGGGCGGTAATGTTACCATCTATGAAGCTCGACTTGTGGGAAAGAGTCTTTTCACAAGTTCAAGGAGTTGACTACGATGAGAATTTCTCACCTGTAGCGATGCTTTGGTCCGTCGGAATCATGTTAGCATTAGCTCTATTTTTCGATTATGAAATCTGACAGATGGATGTCAAAACAAGTTTTCTTACCAGTTTTCGTAAGAAAAATTTGTATGTGATACAATAAAAGGTTTTGTCGATCCTAAGGATGCTAAAAGGTATGCTGGCTCCAGCAATCCTTCTATGGACTAGAGCAAGCATCTGAGAGTCGGAATATATGCTTTGATGGAGTGATCAAAGCTTTTAGGTTTATACAATGTTTGCTAGAAACTTGTATTTTCAATAAAGTGAGTGGGAGCACTACAACATTTCTGATAAGTATATGTGGATGACATATTGTTGATTCAAAATAATGTAGAATTTCCAAAAAGCATAAATGGTTGTTTGAAGAGTGATTTTCAAAGGAAGACCTGGATAAAGCTGCTTACATATTGGGCATCAAGATCTATAGAAATAGATCAAGACGCGTAATGATACTTTCAAAGAACACACACCTTGACATGTTTTTGAAGGAGTTCAAAACAGATCAGTCAAAGAAGGGGTTCTTACCTGAGTTGTAAGGTGTGAAGTTGAGTAAGACTCAAAGCTTGACCACGGCAGAAGAAAGAGGAAGGACGAAGGTCATCCCCTATGCTTTTGTCATAGGCTCTATACGATATGCCATGCTGAGTACCGCACCTGATGTGTGCCTTGCCACATGTCTGGCAATAGGGTACAAAGGTGATCTAGGAGTGGATCACCAGATAGCGGTCAAAATTATCCTTAGAGGAATAAGGAAATGTTTCTCGGTTATGGAGGTGATAAAGAGTTCGACGTAAAGAGTTAAGTCGACGCAAGCTTAACACCTATCCGGATAGCTCTGAGTAGAGATACCAGATACGTATAATGGAGCAACAATTTGGAATAGCTCCAAGTGGAATGTGGTAGCAGCATCTACGATATGACATAAAGTTTTGCGAAATACATAGGGATCTGAATATTGCAGACCCGTTGACTACAACCTCTCTCACAAGCATAACATGATCAAACCCAGAACTCATTGAGTGTTAATCACATAGTGATGTGAACTAGATTATTGAGTCTAGTAAACTCTTTGGATGTTGGTCACATGGCGATGTGACCTGTGAGTGTTAATCACATGGCGATGTGAACTAGATTATTGACTCTAGTGCAAGTGGGAGACTATTGGAAATATGCCCTAGAGTCAATAATAAATTAGTTATTATTATATTTCATTGTTCATGATAATCGTTTATTATCCATGCTAGAATTGTCTTGATAGGAAACTCAGATACATGTGTGGATACATAGACAACACCATGTCCCTAGTAAGCCTCTAGTTGACTAGCTCGTTGATCAATAGATGGTTACGGTTTCGTGACCATGGACATTGGATGTCGTTGATAACGGGATAACATCATTAGGAGAATGATGTGATGGAGAAGACCCAATCCTAAGCCTAGCACAAGATCGTGTAGTTCGTATGCTAAAGCTTTTCTAATCAAGTATCATTTCCTTAGACCATGAGATTGTGCAACTCCCGGATACCGTAGGAGTGCTTTGGGTGTGCCAAACGCCACAACATAACTGGGTGGCTATAAAGGTGCACTACGGGTATCTCCGAAAGTGTCTGTTGGGTTGGCATGAATCGAGACTGGGATTTGTCACTCCGTGTAACGGAGAGGTATCTCTGGGCCCACTCGGTAGGACATCATCATAATGTGCACAATGTGACCAAGGAGTTGATCACGGGATGATGTGTTACAGAACGAGTAAAGAGACTTGCCGGTAATGAGATTGAACAAGGTATCGGGATACCAACGATCGAATCTCGGGCAAGTATCATACTGATAGATAAAGGGAACTGAATACGGGATTGATTGAATCCTTGACATCGTGGTTCATCCGTTGAGATCATCGTGGAGCATGTGGGAACCAACATGGGTATCCAGATCCCACTGTTGGTTATTTACCGGAGAGTTGTCTCGGCCATGTCTGCATGACCCCCGAGCCCGTAGGGTCTACACACTTAAAGTTCGATGACGCTAGGGTTATAGGGAAAATATGTACGCGGTTACCAAATGTTGTTCGGAGTCCCGGATGAGATCCCGGACGTCACGAGGAGTTCCGTAATGGTCTAGAGGTAAAGATTTATTTATGGGAAGTCCGGTTTTGGTCACCGGAAAGGTTTCGGGTGCTATCGGTAACGTACCGGGACCACCGGGAGGGTCCCGGGGGTCCACCAGGTGGGTCCACCAGCCCTAGAAGGCTGCATGGGCCAAGTGTGGGAGGGGACCAGCCCCAGGTGGGCTGGTGCGCCCCCCCCACCAAGGCCCAAGGCGCAAGGGAGAGTGGGAGGGGGCAAACCCTAGGTCCAGATGGGCCTTAAGGCCCACCCTAGGTGCGCCCCCCTCTCTTCCCCCTTGGCGGCCGCCCTAGATGGGTTTTGGGGCTGCCGCCACCCCTAGGGAGGGAACCCTAGATGGGGGCACAGCCCCTCCCCTTCCCCTATATATACTTGAGGTATTGGGGGCTGCAAGACACACGAGATCATCTCCCTCTTGGCGCAGCCCTATCTCTCTCCCTCCTCGTCTCTCGTAGTGCTTGGCGAAGCCCTGGTGGAGTTCCGCGCTCCTCCACCACCACCACGCCGTCGTGCTGCTGCTGGACGGAGTCTTCCCCAACCTCTCCTTCTACCCTTGCTGGATCAAGGCGTGTGAGACGTCACCGGGCTGCACGTGTTTTGAACGCGGAGGCGCCGTGGTTCGGCGCTTAGATCGGAATCAACCGCGATCTGAATCACTACGAGTACGACTCCTTCGTCCACGTTCTTGCAACGCTTCCGCTTAGCGATCTACAAGGCTATGTAGATGCACTCCCCTTCCCCTCGTTTCTAGATTACTCCATAGATTGATCTTGGTGATGCGTAGAAAATTTTAAATTTCTACCACGATCCCCAACAAGACTGTCTTGCTAGACAAGAAGCCTATTGTCAGTGATATGAGATGGGTTGACTGGACATACATCGATGACAATGAGGACTACTTCCCAGGTGTGCATGAGAGCTTCAGGATGAATGAAGTCGATAAGTTTGTTGGTCAAAAGTTGACAAAGTGGAATGATGAAATAATTATGCAATTCTACTCCACTGCTCATTTCTATCCAGATGGCAAGATTGTATGGATGATAGAAGGAACCAGATATCAATCTACAATTCCTGAATGGACCAAGTTGATCAATGCCCCCAAGAAAGATGAAAATGACACGGATGTATATGCCAAGACAAAGAAGGATCACAACTCCATGGCAAACATGTACAAGCACTGGTACACGGTGGTCCTAAACAAATGGTTTTTAACCCCTTTTCATGATGGCATTTGGAACCGTCGCCAAGTGAGTGTGGGCGATAGGGGTGTCTTTCCCACACGACCCAGAAACCGTCGGGAATATGCCCTCCTGGCACACACGTTCGGCAAAATGAGGTCGTGTGCGACCGACGAGCACTCAAATACGGAAATACATACAGTAGAGCTAAAAAATACAATTATACGGTGAAATTGTTTACGGTCGCAAGTACGTCCCACACAATCAGTCCCCGCTAAATGTTTCCGTTCGTATGCACATCCCACACAGTCGCTCCAAGGAAAATGTTTCCGTTCACAGGTACATCGCACACGATTTTTCCAGTTAAATCGTTTGCATTATTGAATGTATAACACACGGTCCGTAGAAGAAATTGTGTGGCAAAGGTTGTCCATCACACACAGTTTTTATGTGGTAAACGTTTGCGCAAGGTGGCCTAACACAAACAGTTTTCAAGAGAAAGTCGTGTGTGATTGTTCATTGATCCAACACGGTTTATTCCTGGAAACTGTGTGAGTTGCCTGAGGTCATCGCCCACGGTATTTTTTCAACAACCGTTTGCAATAGCAAAATGATGTCTACTACACAACCTTCTTCTTGTAGACGTTGTTGGGCCTCCAAGTGCAGAGGTTTGTAGGACAGTAGCAAATTTCCCACAAGTGGATGACCTAAGGTTTATCAATCCGTAGGAGGCGTAGGATGAAGATGGTCTCTCTCAAGCAACCCTGCAACCAAATAACAAAGAGTCTCTTGTGTCCCCAACACACCCAATACAATGGTAAATTGTATAGGTGCAGTAGTTCGGCGAAGAGGTGGTGAAACAAGTGGTATATGGATAGTAGATAAAGGTATTTGTAATCTGAAATAATAAAAATAGCAAGGTAACGAATGATAAAAGTGAGCGTAAACGGTATTGCAATGCTAGGAAACAAGGCCTAGGGTTCATACTTTCACTAGTGCAAGTCCTCTCAACAATAATAACATAATTGGATCATATAACTATCCCACAACATGCAACAAAGAGTCACTCCAAAGTCACTAATAGTGGAGAACAAACGAAGAGATTATGGTAAGGTACGAAACCACCTCAAAGTTATTCTTTCCAATCAATCTGTTGGGCTATTCCTATAAGTGTCACAAACAGCCCTAGAGTTCGTACTAGAATAACACCTTAAGACACAAATCAACCAAAATCCTAATGTCACCTAGATACTCCAACGTCACCTCAAGTATCCGTGGGTATGGTTATACGATATGCATCACACAATCTCAGATTCATCTATTCAACCAACACAAAGGACCTCAAAGAGTGCCCCAAAGTTTCAACCGGAGAATCACGACAAAAACGTGTGCCAACCCCTATGCATAGGTTCATGGGCGGAACCCGCAAGTTGATCACCAAAACATACATCAAGTGAATCGCGTGATATCCCATTGTCACCACAGATACGCATGGCAAGACATACATCAAGTGTTCTCAAATCTTTAAAGACTCAATCCGATAAGATTACTTCAAAGGGGAAACTCAATTCATTACAAGAGAGTAGAGGGGGGAGAAAACATCATAGGATCCAACTATAATAGCGAAGCTCGTGATACATCAAGATCGTGCCATCTCAAGAACACGAGAGAGAGATCAAACACATAGCTACTGGTACATACCCTCAGCCCCGAGGGAGAACTACTCCCTCCTTGTCATGGAGAGCACCGGGATGATGAAGATGGCCATCGGTGAGGGATTGCCCCCTCCGGCAGGGTGCCAGAACGGGTCTAGATTGGCTTTCGGTGGCTACGGAGGCATCTGGCGGCGAAACTCCCGATCTATTGTGCTCACAGATGTTTTAGGGTATATGGATATATATAGGCAGAAGAAGTACGTCAGGGGGGGCCACGAGGGGCTCACGAGGGTGGAGGGCGCGCCCAGGGGGGTGGGTGCGCCCCCCTGCCTCGTGACCTCCTCGCAGATCCCCCGACGTGCACTCCAAGTCTTCTGGGCTTCTTTCCTTCCAAAAATGAGTTCCATTAAGTTTCAGGTCAATTGGACTCCGTTTGATTTTCCTTTTATTCGAAACCCTAAAACAGGGTAAAAACAGAAACTGGCACTGGGCTCTGGGTTAATAGGTAAGTCCCAAAAATGATATAAAAGTGTATAATAAAGCCCATAAACATTCAAAACAGTAGATAGTATAGCATGGAGCAATCAAAAATTATAGATACGTTGGAGACGTATCAGCATCCCCAAGCTTAATTCCTGCTCGTCCTCGAGTAGGTAAATGATAAAAATAGAATTTTTGATGCGGAGTGCTACTTGGCATAATTTCAATGTAAATCTTCTTAGTTGTGGTATGAATATTCAGATTCGAAAGATTCAAGACAAAAGTTCATATTGATATAAAAATAATAATACTTCAAGCATATTAACTAAGCAATCATGTCTTCTTAAAATAACATGGCCAAAGAAAGTTATCCCTACAAAATCATATAGTCTGGCTATGCTCTATCTTCACCGCACAAAATATTTAAATCATGCACAACCCCGATGACAAGCCAAGCAATTGTTTCATACTTTTAATGTTCTCAAACTTTTTCAATCTTCATGCAATACATGAGCGTGAGCCATGGACATAGCACTATATGTGGAATAGAGTGGTGGTTGTGGAGAAGACAAAAAGGGAGAAGATAGTCTCACATCAACTAGGCGTATCAACGGGCTATGGAAATTCCCATCAATAGATATCAATGTGACTAAGTAGGGACTGCCATGCAATGGATGCACTAGAGCTATAAGTATATGAAAGCTCCACAAAAGAAACTAGTGGGTGTGCATCCAACTCGCTTGCTCACGAAGACCTAGGGCATTTTGAGGAAGCCCATCATTGGAATATACAAGCCAAGTTCTATAATGAAAGATTCCCACTAGTATATGAAAGTGACAACATAGGAGACTCTCTATCATGAAGATCATGGTGCTACTTCGAAGCGCAAGTGTGGTAAAAGGATAGTAGCATTGTCCCTTCTCTCTTTTTCTCTCATTTTTTTATTTGGGCCTTTCTCCTTTTTATGGACTCTTTTTTTTCTCTTTTTTTTATTTGGGCTTCTTTGGCCTCTTTTATTTGTTTTTCGTCCGGAGTCTCATCCCGACTTGTGGGGGAATCATTGTCTCCATCATCCTTTCCTCATTGGGACAATGCTGTAATAATGATGATCATCACACTTTTATTTTCTTACAACTCAAGAATTACAACTCGATACTTTGAACAAGATATGACTCTATATGAATGCCTCCGGCGGTGTACCGGGATGTGCAATGACTCAAGAGTGACATGTATGAAAGAATTATGAACGGTGGCTTTGCCAAAAATACGATGTCAACTACATGATCATGCAAAGCAATATGACAATGATGGAGCATGTCATAATAAACAGAACTATGGAAAGTTGCATGGCAATATATGTCGGAATGGCTATAGAAATGCCATGATAGGTAGGTATGGTGGCTGTTTTGAGGAAGGTATATGGTGGGTTTATGGTACCGGCGAAAGTTGTGCGGTACTAGAGAGGCTAGCAATGGTGGAAGGGTGAGAGTGCGTATAGTCCATGGACTCAACATTAGTCATAAAGAACTCACATACTTATTGCAAAAATCTATTCGTTATCGAAACAAAGTACTACGCACATGCTCCTAGGGGGATAGATTGGTAGGAAAAGACCATCGCTCGTCCCCGACCGCCACTCATAAGGAAGACAATCAATAAATAAATCATGCTCCGACTTCATCACATAACGGTTCACCATACGTGCATGCTACGGGAATCACAAACTTCAACACAAGTATTTCTCAAATTCACAACTACTCAACTAGCATGACTCTAATATTACCATCCTCATATCTCAAAACAATCATCAAGTATCAAACTTCTCATAGTATTCAACACACTCCTAAGAGAATTTTATTATTCTTGAATACCTAGCATATTAGGATTTCAGTAAATTACCATGCTATTAAGACTCTCAAAATAATATAAGTGAAGCATGAGAGTTCATCTATTTCTTCAAAATAAAACTACCACCATGCTCTAAAAGGTTATAAGTGAAGCACTAGAGCAACAACAAACTACTCCGAAAGATATAAGTGAAGATCAATGAGTAGTCGAATAATTATGCAACTATGTGAAGAATCTCTAAAATTTAAGAATTTCAGATCTTGGTATTTTATTAAAACAGCAAGCAACGCAAAAGAAAATGACATCTAAGAATAGCAAATATCATGTGAAGAAGCAAAAACTTAGGATCAACCGATACTAACCGATAGTTGTTGAAGAAGAAAGGTGGGATGCCAACCGGGGCATCCCCAAGCTTAGATGCTTGAGACTTCTTGAAATATTATCTTGGGGTGCCTTGGGAATCCCAAAGCTTGAGCTTTTGTGTCTCCTTAATTCCTCTCATACCACGGTCTCCCTAAATCTCAAAAGCTTCATCCACACAAAACTCAACAAGGACTCGTGAGATAAGTTAGTATAAACCATTGCAAAAACCTTATCATACTCTACTGTAGAAAATCACTAAAATTATTATTCAACATTGCATACTAAATGCCTCTTCATATTTAATAGTCCTATCCTCAAATAGAATCATTAAAGAAGCAAACATATGCAAACAATGCAAACATAACAGCAATCTGCCTAAACAGGATAGTGCAAAGAATTCTGCAACATCTATACTTCCCTAGCTCCAAACATTATGAAATAAAATTCACACTGTAGTAAATTTATCAGAGCTTAATATTCAAAAGGTTTCAACATTTTATCACATTCTGACTTTTCTAGGGAATTATTGCAACAGCGGTAAACTTTCTGTTTTCAAACAGCAACATGTATACTTGTAACATAGGCATAGTAAAGGCTATCAATGCCACTTTTATTGAAATAAAAGGTGCAAAACATTATTCTAAATAACAGCAAGCAAATCCTAACAAAATAAATTGACGCTCCAAGCAAAACACATATCATGTGGCGAATAAAAATATAGTTCCAAGTAAAGTTACCGATGAACGAAGACGAAATAGGGGATGCCTTCCGGGGCATCCCCAAGCTTAGGCTTTTGGTTGTCCTTGAATATTACCTTGGGGTGCCTTGGGCATCCCCAATCTTAGTCTCTTGCCACTCCTTGTTCCATAATCCATCAAATCTTTACCCAAAACTTGAAAACTTCACAACACAAAACTTAAAGTAGAAAATCTCGTGAGCTCCGTTAGCGAAAGAAAACAAAAGACCACTTCAAGGTACTGTAATGAACTCATTCTTTATTTATATTGGTGTTATACCTACTGTCTTAAAACTTATCTATGGATTATAAACTATTTTACTAGCCATAGATTCATCAAAATAAGCAAACAACACACGCAAAACAGAATCTGTCAAAAAACAGAACAGTCTGTAGTAATCTGTAGCTAGCGCAAGATCTGGAACCCCAAAAATTCTAAAATAAATTGCTGGACCTGAGTAATTTATCTATTAATCATCTGAAAAAATAATTAACTAAATATCACTCTCCAATAGAAAATGGCAGCAATTCTCGTGAGCGCTAAAGTTTCTGTTTTTTACAGCAAGATTAAAAAGGCTTTCCCCAAGTCTTCCCAAAGGTTCTACTTGGCACAAACACTAATTAAAGACATAAAACCACATGTAAACAGAGGATAGATGAATTATTTATTACTAAAAAGGAACAAAAAGCAAGGAACAAAAATAAAATTGGGTTGCCTCCCAACAAGCGCTATCGTTTAACGTCCCTAGCTAGGCATGATGATTTCAATGATGCTCACATAAAGGATAGGAATTGTAACATAAAGAGAGCATCATGAAGAATATGACTAGCACATTTAAGTCTAACCCACTTCCTATGCATAGGGATATTGTGAGCAAACAACTTATGGGGAGAATAATCAACTTGCATAGGAAGGCACAACAAGCATAACTTCGAAATTTTAAGCACATAGAGAGGAAACTTAATATTATTGCAATTCCTACAAGCATATATTCCTCCCTCATAATAATTTTCAGTAGCATCATGAATGAATTCAACAATATAACCACCACCTAAAGCATTCTTTTCATGAACCACAAGCATATAATTTTTATTACTCTCCACACAAGCAAAATTCTTCTCATGAATAATAGTGGGAGCAAACTCAACAAGATAATTATCATGTGAGGCATAATCCAATTCAAAACTAAAATCATGATGACAAGTTTCATTGTTATCATTATTCTTTAAAGCATACGTGTCATCACAATAGTCATCAGAGGTAGGAGGCATGCTTTTATCATAATAAATGTGCTCATCAAAACTTGGGGGACAAAAAATATCATCTTCATCAAACATAGCTTCCCCAAGCTTGTGGCTTTGCATATCATTAGAATCATGGATATTCAAGGAATTCGTACTAACAACATTGCAATCATGCTCATCATTCAAAGATTTAGTGCCAATCATTTTATAGATTTCTTCTTCTAGCACTTGGGCACAATTTTCCTTTCCATCATACTCACGAAAGATATTAAAAAGGTGAAGCGTATGAGACAAACTCAATTCCATTTTTTTATAGTTTTCTTTTATAAACTAAACTATTGATAAAACAAGAAACTAAAAGACTTGATTTCAAGATCTAAAGATATACCTTCAAGCACTCACCTCCCCGGCAGCGACGCCAGAAAAGAGCTCGATGTCTACTACACAACCTTCTTCTTGTAGACGTTGTTGGGCCTCCAAGTGCAGAGGTTTGTAGGACAGTAGAAAAATTCCCTCAAATGGATGACCTAAGGTTTATCAATCCATAGGAGGGTAGGATGAAGATGGTCTATCTCAAGCAACCCTGCAACCAAATAACAAAGAGTCTCTTGTGTCCCCAACACACCCAATACAATGGTAAATTGTATAGGTGCACTAGTTCGGCGAAGAGATGGTGAAACAAGTGGTATATGGATAGTAGATAAAGGTATTTGTAATCTGAAATAATAAAAACAGCAAGGTAACGAATGATAAAAGTGAGCGTAAACGGTATTGCAATGCTAGGAAACAAGGCCTAGGGTTCATACTTTCACTAGTGCAAGTCCTCTCAACAATAATAACATAATTGGATCATATAAATATCCCTCAACATGCAACAAAGAGTCACTCCAAAGTCACTAATAGCGGAGAACAAACGAAGAGATTATGGTAGGGTACGAAACCACCTCAAAGTTATTCTTTCCAATCAATCCGTTGGGCTATTCCTATAAGTGTCACAAACAGCCCTAGAGTTCGTACTAGAATAACACCTTAAGACACAAATCAACCAAAACCCTAATGTCACCTAGATACTCCAATGTCACCTCAAGTATCTGTGGGTATGATTATACGATATGCATCACACAATCTCAGATTCATCTATTCAAACCAACACAAAGAACTTCAAAGAGTGCCCCAAAGATTCTACCGGGGAGTCAAGACGAAAACGTGTGCCAACCCCTATGCATAGGTTCATGGGCGGAACCCGCAAGTTGATCACCAAAACATACATCAAGTGGATCAATAGAATACCCCATTGTCACCACGGGTATCCCACGCAAGACATACATCAAGTGTTCTCAAATCCTTAAAGACTCAATCCGATAAGATAACTTCAAAGGGAAAACTCAATCCATTACAAGAGAGTAGAGGGGGAGAAACATCATAAGATCCAACTATAATAGCAAAGCTCGCGATACATCAAGATCGTACCACCTCAAGAACACGAGAGAGAGAGAGAGAGATCAAACACTTAGCTACTGGTATATACCCTCAGCCCGAGGGTGGACTACTCCCTCCTCGTCATGGAGAGCACCGAGATGATGAAGATGGCCACCGGTGAGGGATTGCCCCCTCTGGCAGGGTGCCGGAACGGGTCTAGATTGGCTTTCAGTGGCTACGGAGGCTTCTGGCGACGGAACTCCCGATCTATTGTGCTCACAGATGTTTTTAGGGAATATGGAGATATATAGGTGGAAGAAGTACGTCAGGGGGGCCACGAGGGGCTCACGAGGGTGGAGGGCGCGCCCAGGGGGGTGGGTGCGCCCCCTGCCTCGTGACCTTCTTGCAGATCCCCCGACGTGCACTCCAAGTCTTCTGGGCTTCTTTCCTTCCAAAAATGAGTTCCATTAAGTTTCAGGTCAATTGGACTCCGTTTGATTTTCCTTTTATTCGAAACCCTAAAACAGGGTAAAAACAGAAACTGGCACTGGGCTCTGGGTTAATAGGTAAGTCCCAAAAATGATATAAAAGTGTATAATAAAGCCCATAAACATTCAAAACAGTAGATAGTATAGCATGGAGCAATCAAAAATTATAGATACGTTGGAGACGTATCAGCATCCCCAAGCTTAATTCCTGCTCGTCCTCGAGTAGGTAAATGATAAAAACAGAATTTTTGATGTGGAGTGTTACTTGGCATAATTTCAATGTAAATCTTCTTAATTGTGGTATGAATATTCAGATTCGAAAGATTCAAGACAAAAGTTCATATTGATATAAAAATAATAATACTTCAAGCATATTAACTAAGCAATCATGTCTTCTCAAAATAAGATGGCCAAAGAAAGTTAGCCCTACAAAATCATATAGTCTGGCTATGCTCTATCTTCACCACACAAAATATTTAAATCATGCACAACCCCGATGACAAGCCAAGCAATTGTTTCATGCTTTTAATGTTCTCAAACTTTTTCAATCTTCACGCAATACATGAGCGTGAGCCATGGACATAGCACTATATGTGGAATAGAGTGGTGGTTGTGGAGAAGACAAAAAGGGAGAAGATAGTCTCACATCAACTAGGCGTATCAACGGGCTATGGAGATTCCCATCAATAGATATCAATGTGACTGAGTAGGGATTGCCATGCAACGGATGCACTAGAGCTATAAGTATATGAAAGCTCAACAAAAGAAACTAGTGGGTGTGCATCCAACTCGCTTGCTCACGAAGACCTAGGGCATTTTGAGGAAACCCATCATTGGAATATACAAGCCAAGTTCTATAATGAAAGATTCCCACTAGTATATGAAAGTGACAACATAGGAGACTCTCTATCATGAAGATCATGGTGCTACTTCGAAGCACAAGTGTGGTAAAAGGATAGTAAGCATTGTCCCTTCTCTCTTTTTCTCTCATTTTTTTATTTTTTTATTTGGGTCTTTCTCCTTTTTTTATGGCCTCTATTTTTTTCTCTTTTTTTATTTGGGCTTCTTTGGCCTCTTTTATTTATTTTTCGTTCGGAGTCTCATCCCGACTTGTGGGGGAATCATAGTCTCCATCATCCTTTCCTCACTGGGACAATGCTCAAATAATGATGATCATCACACTTTTATTTTCTTACAACTCAAGAATTACAACTCGATACTTTGAACAAGATATGACTCTATATGAATGCCTCCGGCGGTGTACCGTGATGTGCAATGACTCAAGAGTGACATGTATGAAAGAATTATGAATGGTGGCTTTACCACAAATACGATGTCAACTACATGATCATGCAAAGCAATATGACAATGATGGAGCGTGTCGGTGTACTAAAGTAGGGGTACCCTGGTATCCCGAACTTGTGCACGGGCAGTCGCAGCATCCCGCGACAAGGCTTGCCTGGTGACCGCCAAGGTCCTCCGTGGTTCCTTTGGAGCCATTCAAGAACAAAGTATCCAAACCAAGGCACCACAAGACCCCGGCAAGAGGAGCTTGCCGGGAAGGCCAACCAAGGCACTTCAAGGAACTTGCCGCGACGCGCCGTGCGTCGCGGCAAGGCCCGGTGAGCGACAAGCTCCCGGACGCGACAAGACAACGACCGCGGCAAGGCGCTTGCCGCGGCAAACCACCACTCTGTGCCCGCGCTCTAGCACATCCACCAACGTGTCACTCTGGGACCCTTCCAGGCGTACGTGGCGGGAGGCTGTGCAGCCAGGGGTGCGCGGTGGCAAGCGGCGCTGACAAGATTGCCATCCTGGCGAGCGGTGGCGTCCCTGACGGTCCCTTTTGCACTATTTAGGTGACGCAGACGGGCATTTAATGCCTTTGTCCCCTGCCGTCAGGGTTAGGTATGATACACTATAGCAGATAGCTGTACCTACCACAACACCTTTACATTTTTACCCTTGTCTACGTTGCCACCTGTCGGTGACCCCTTGAGCATATAAAAGGAGGCCCATGCGCAACGTAGAGGGGGAGAGCTGGTTCGGAGACCATTCACGCTCGGTCTAGTTAGCTGCTGGTGTGTACTGTAGCACTCCGCGCTCCCGAGCAAGAACTCAATACAAACCACAAAGCAGGAGTAGGGTTTTACGCATCCGTGCGGCCCGAACCTGGGTAAACTGCTCGTGTGCTTTGCCTCGATCCGCTCTTCGTGCGACCTCCGCCCTCACCGAACCGAAAGGGACTCGGCCCGCCGGTCCCATAGGTGTTCATGGATTAGTCCCCCGACATCTTTGGCGCGCCAGGTAGGGGGGCGTCGAGGTTGTGTGAACCAGATCCGGCATCCACGCGAGCTAGATCTTCATCATCTTCATCGACATGCCGCCGAAGAAGAAGGCTTTGGAGGCGGCTGCTCCGTCCGCTCCACCACCGCCAGAGCAAACGGCTGATGAGGCGGACGTTGGCGGAAGAACGGGCGTCGACGAGGGAGCTCGCGGTGCTGCCAGGTCCAAGGACAAGGCTGCGCTGCCCATCGGCGGCGTGGCCGGCTCCCACAATGACCGGGCGCACTCCAAGACCTCGGCGTCCGTGCATGTACCGCGCCCATCTCAGGAGGCGCGGGACCGGCAGCATCATGGTACTCACGGTACCATGCGTTTGCTGGACCAAGATCGAGCTGGTGGATCTCGGAGTGCTCAAGACCAACATGCACGCCAGCATGCTGGCACGAGCGAGGCACGGTCGCCTGGACGGGATACTGCTCCTTCTAACATAGTTAGAAGTCCGAGCATGTCTCGCTCCTCGCACCATTCGCCACCGCCACCCGCCACTCCAGCAGAAGCTTTGGCGCGAGCTCAACTGCTCCTGGACTACCCTCCAACGGTAGACAAGATCGACGACTGGAGGGCCACCATTCAGAATCTCATCGGCTTCGCCAACGGCGACACTCAACGGCAGCCAAGCACGTCGCAGCCGCAGCAAGTCAGCCAGGCACGAGCCGGTGGCGACAAGACCGGTGGGGGTGCAACCACTGGGCACTCTCCGCCCCGAAGGCCAAGATCGCCGACTCGCCGGATCCACCTTGACAGCGACTCCACCGCGTCATCAGATCCACGAGCTCGTCGTGATCAGCGCCAAGTTCTTCATGAACGACAGCAAGAAGACGCTCGTACTCGCATCGAGCGCCGAAGAGAAGCATGACGTCAATCGGACCAGCACGCTGGGCCCTCTGTCGACATGCATGCGCCAGGGGAACCAAGCGGCTTGCCCGTACGCGGTAGGTTGCCCTGCGTTTACTCGTGAGCTGCGGCAAGTCCAGTGGCCCAGCACGAAGAATTTCAAGCCAGACGTACCAGAGAAGTACGACGGCAAGTCGCATCCGTCGGAGTTCCTCAGCATCTACACCATCGCGGTGCAGGCTGCCGGGGGGCGGGACGACAAGATCCTTGCCAACTACTTCCCGCTGGTGCTCAAGCCCAACGTCAGGTCCTGGCTCATGCACTTGCCGGACAACTCCATATCCTCCTGGGCAGACCTATGCCACCAGTTTGTCGGCGCCTTTACAGGCGGCCACAAACCTCATGGCCAAGAGAGAGACCTTCATCTGCTCGCCCAGAAGGAAGGAGAGCCCCTGCACAAGTACATTCAGAGATTCAGCCGTGTACAGCACAACATCCCAGATGTCCACCCTGCCGCGGTCATCAGCGCGTTTCATCAGAACGTGCGTAACCGCAGGATGCGGGAGGAGATGGCGATGTGCAAGATCAGAGACGTCAGTGAGCTGTATGCCCTGGCCGACAAGTGTGCACGTGCTGAGGAAGGGAGGAAACTCCCCGGAGAGAATACATGAGCAGGAGGATCTGATAGCGAGGATGCTGCCCCGACAAAGAAAAACCGGCGGCGGAAGAACAGGAAGAAGAAAGGCAAAATGTGCTAGTCGTTGAGCAGTCCGGCAATGAAGGTGGCGCCAACAAAGCCAAAGTTGGTAGCTCCGGCAAGGAGATTGCCGCATGCACCAACTGCCAGGCTATGGCGATCGCCGACAAGCAGGACGACACCGACAAGCAGTACTGCAAGATCCACCGCACCAAGGGCCATGACCTCCAGAGCTGCAAGAAGGTCGAGCAGCTTGTCCAGCAGCAAAAGGCTGAATACGAGCGACGCGACAAGGAGAGGGCCCAAGGTGGCGCTGGAGAATCCGGCAAGAAGCGCGCCGGCCGGGGAGGACGCCGCGGCAAGGCCAAGCAGCGCCAAGGAGACAGACCTCCCCGCGGCCGCAACAAGGATGAAGATGACGACGATGACGAAGACATGGATGATGTCGAGACCAGTGAGCAGGAGTTCCAGAAAGCCACAGAGGTCTTGTGCGTTGATGGCGGTGCTTCTCTGCATACTTCGCACTGCCAACTCAAGTAGTGGGTGCGGGAAGTCAATGCGACAGAACCACCCGTCGAATCACGCAAACCTCTGAAATGGTCTAGCACGCCTATCATCTTTGATATTGAGGACCACCCTGATCGCACAACTGCGGTCGGGTGCTTGCCGATGTTGGTTTCACCAACTATCCGCAACCTCAAGGTCACTAAGATGCTAGTTGACGGCGGGGCCGGCTTGAACCTGATCTCCTCCGCTGTACTCCAGAAACTCTAGATCCCTGACAGCGAGCTCGAAGAGACCGGCACATACCAAGGAATCAACCCGGGAAGGAGCAAGCCGAAGGGGAAGGTCACGTTGCCAGTAACATTTAGCAGCGAGGTGAACTTGAGGACTGAGAGGGTCACTTTTGACGTTGCTGATATTCCATTGCCTTACAATGGGATACTCGGCCGTCCAGCGCTCGCCAAGTTCATGGCAGCCTCTCATTATGCATTCAACATGCTGAAGATGCCAGGCCCGATAAGCGTCATCTCTGTCCCCGGCGACAAGAAGGATGCTCTTATCTGCGCCGACAAGATCTACCGGAAAGCGGCGGCCGCAACAGATTGCAAGTCACTCGCCGTTGAAGCTCCCGGGGGGAAGAAGAAGACCAAGTCTGGCAAGAGTTCTGATGCCCACTCCGGCAAGCGCACCTCTTCGGAGTGCTGCGTTACCGTCGAAGACGCACCATCGAGCTCCACCGGCAAGTGTAAGAAGACAATGGCAGCTCTGCCAGAGACGAAGAAGGTGTCCGCCAAGGAGGACGGCACTGGTGGTACCTTCACCATCAATGCCACTCTCGACCCTAAATAGGAAAGCGCGCTCATTGCTTTCCTGCGGGCGAATGTCGACCTGTTTGCGTGGCAACCGTCTGACATCCCCGGTGTTCCCAGGAAAGTAATTGAGCACCATCTTGCCGTTTGTCCTCGTGCGCGGCCCATCAAGCATAAGGTCAGGAAACAAGCAGTGGAGCGCCAAGAATTCATTGCAGAAGAGATCAAGAAGTTGGAAGCAGCAGGCCTTGTCAGAGGAGTGCTCCATCCTACGTGGTTGGCCAATCCTGTAGTCGTGCGCAAGGCGAACGGGAAATGGAGACTTTGTATCGACTTTACCGATGTTAACAAAGCTTGTCCCAAAGACCCATTTCCTTTGCCGTGCATTTACCAGATTGTTGACTCCACGGCCGGATGTGACTTGCTTTCATTTCTTGACGCATATTCAGGATACCATCAGATCTTCATGGCAGAAGAGGATGAGGAGAAGACCACATTTATCACTCCATGTGGCATGTACTGTTTCATACGGATGCCTTTCGGTTTGAAAAATGCTGGTTCAACATTTGCAAGAGTAGTCCATGTCGCTCTTGAGCCACAAATACACAGAAATGTGGAAGCCTACATGGATGACATAGTGGTCAAGAGCAAAGACAAAGCAACTCTGATTCAAGATTTAGACGAGACTTTTGGAAATCTGCGCAAGATCAGCCTCAAGCTCAACCCTGAGAAGTGTGTGTTTGGAGTCCCCTCCGGCAAGCTTCTCGGGTTCTTCGTGTCTCAGCGGGGAATCGAAGCCAATCCCGACAAGATCAAGGCCATTGAGCAGATTGAAGCACCAAAGCGCGTCAAGGATGTACAAAGACTTGCCGGTTGTGTGGCTGCTCTCAGCAGGTTTATCTCTAGGTTTGCTGAGCGCGCCCTGCCGTTTTTCAAACTATTGAAAAAGGCAGGTCCAATGAAATGGACTCCGGAAGCGGAGGCTGCGCTGCAAGACTTGAAGAGATACCTGTCCTCCGCTCCAACACTTGTCGCACCTAAGCCACAAGAGAAGTTGCTGCTGTATATAGCGGCAACCAATCAAGTGGTTAGTGCTGCGTTAGTGGCAGAGGGAGGCAGATGATAAGCCAGCAACCACGGCAGGCGCATCCAGTGACAAGCAAGGGGCTTCCCCGACAAGCTCTGGTCCCGACAAGGTTGGATCTGCGCAGACGCGCGAGGAGATACAGAAGAGAATGGTGCAGCGCCCAGTTTACTTTGTCAGTTCCCTTCTGCAGGGGGCTAGGTCAAGGTACTCTGGCGTGCAGAAATTGCTTTTCGGCCTTCTTATGGCCTCGAGAAAGCTGCGCCATTACTTCCAAGCACATGAGATCACAGTTGTCACTCGCTTTCCGCTGAAGAGGATACTACAGAATCCAAAAGCGACAGGCAGGATTGTTGAGTGGGCACTGGAACTGTCAAGCTTTGGCCTCAAGTTTGAGAGTACTTCAACTATCCAAAGCAGAGCATTGGCAGAATTCATAGCAGATTGGACGCCAACACCAGATGAAGAAATTCCAGAAACGAGCATTCCCGTCAAGGAAGCAAGCAAAGAGTGGCTGATGTACTTTGATGGTGCCTTTTCGCTGCAAGGCGCCGGCGCTGGCATGCTGCTTGTCGCACCCACCAGAGAGCACCTCAAGTACGTAGTCCAGATGCACTTTCCCAAGGAGCAAGCGACAAACAATACTGCAGAGTATGAAGGCTTGCTTGCCGGTCTCAGGATCGCGGCAGACCTTGGGATCAAGAAGCTCATTGTCAGGGGTGACTCACAGCTTGTCGTCCGCCAAGTAAACAAGAACTATCAGAGTCCGTTGATGGAAGCCTACGTCGACGAAGTGAGAAAGCTAGAAGAGCACTTTGACGGCCTACAAATGGAGCATGTTCCAAGAGCTCAGAACGCCATTGCCGATGGCCTGTCAAAGTGCGCTGCACTTAAATTACCTGTGGAACCAAGGATCTTTGTGCTCAAGCTAACTCAACCGTCTGTAACGCCATCAACTGGACGGAGCAAGAAGAGGAAGTTGTTTTCTGGTGACTATTTTCTGGCAGAGCTTCCCGAAGCCGCCGCCAAGAAAGTCCCCAAGATCAACGCCAAAAGCGCTGAGGAGCAGTCTGCTCCGGCAAGCCCTAGGGTTTGTTCCGTTGAAGCAGAAGCTCCCGACAAGTTTTGCTCCGTCAAGCTTGCCGGAGAACGTCAAGCTCCGGCAGAGCCGCAAGTTGTCGCCGTAGAAGTGGACGTTCCCGCAGCAACAGATTTGCCTTGCGCTGAGGAGCAATCTGCTCCGGCAAACCCTAGGGTTTGTTCCGTTGAAGCAGAATCTCCCGGCAAGTTTTGCTCCGTCAAGCTTGCCGGGGAACGTCAAGCTCCGGCAGAGCCGCAGGTTCTCGCCGTAGAAGCGGACGTTCCCGCAGCAACAGATTTGCCTTGCGCTGAGGAGCAATCTGCTTCGGCAAATCCTAGGGTTTGTTCCGTTGAAGCAGAAGCTCCCGACAAGTTTTGCTCCGGCAAGCTTGCCGGGGAACGTCAAGCTCCGGCAAAGCCGCAGGTTCTCGCCGTAGAAGCGGATGTTCCCGCAGCAGCAGATTTGCCTTTAGTCCTTGTTGTCGAGCCACAAGCTCCAGCATGGGCACAACGGATTGTCCGTTTCCTTCAGACATGAGAACTTCCCGAAGAGCAAGAAAAAGCGGAAAGAGTAGCCCGGCAGTCAAGTATGTACCAGTTTGTCGACAAGACACTATACAAAAGAAGACTCAACGGTGTGAAATTGAAGTGTATTCACCGGGAAGACGGACAAAAGCTGTTGGCAGAGATACATGGAGGCATATGTGGTCACCACATTGGCGCAAGAGCACTTGCCGGCAAAGCATTCCAACAAGGTTTCTTTTGGCCGACAGCCCTCCAGGATGCAACTGCACAAGTAACCAAGTGTGAAGCGTGCCAGTTCCATTCCAAGCCGATACACCAACCAGCTCAAGCTCTCCAGACGATCCCTTTATCCTGGCCATTTTCGGTCTGGGGGCTCGACATCCTCGGCCCCTTTCCCCGAGCAATCGGGGGCATTGAGTACTTGTATGTAGCAATCGACAAGTTCACAAAGTGGCCGGAAGTGGAACCAGTGAGGAAGGTGACAGCACAGTCAGCAGTCAAGTTCTTCAGGTCGATTGTTTGCCGCTTCGGGATCCCTAACAGGATAATCACCGACAACGGTACACAATTCACAAGCCGCACCTTCATGCAGTATGTCCAAGACCTTGGCGCCAAGGTCTGCTTCGCTTCTGTTGCTCACCCGAGAAGCAACGGTCAAGCGGAGAGGGCAAATGTTGAAGTGCTGCGCGGGCTCAAGACCAGGACTTTCGACAGGCTGCACAAGTGCGGAAGAAACTGGATCGAGGAGCTGCCGGTGGTTCTTTGGTCGATCAGGACGACGCCAAATCAAGCCACTGGCCAGACACCTTTCGCTCTAGTCTATGGAGCAGAGGCAGTTATCCCCACGGAACTCGTATACGGGTCACCTCGAGTGCTCGCTTATGATGAGCTTGAGCAAGAGCAGCTGCGACAAGATGACGCGCTGCTCCTTGAGGAAGATCGTCTTCAGGCTGCTGTGCGAGCTGCTCGCTACCAGCAAGCTTTGCGCCGCTACCATAGCCGCAAAGTTAATGCCAGAAGTCTCGAGGAAGGCGACCTTGTTCTTCGGCGTGTTCAGTCCGCCAAGAATTCCAACAAGTTGACGTCGAAGTGGGAAGGCCCTTACCGGGTGAAACGAGCCACTAGGCCTGGCGCTGTCCGCCTTGAGACCAAAGATGGCACTCCGGTGAGCAACTCCTGGAACATTGAGCATCTTCATAAGTTTTACCCGTAAGGCGCGGTTGCCGGAACCTGTTCCGGCAACCACCTTTTGTACAAGTCTTGCCGCTGTTGCATGTAATCCTTTGTACAAAGCCGGGCGCAGACCCCGTGCATAAGTAAATCTCATGTCCTCCGCACATCTTGTCAATTTCATGCTTTCTATTTTTTGCATATGTGATCTGACACTTTGTGCAGCACCTACTCCCCGGTAAGCAATAACGAGCCGTAAGGCTCCATATCTTTATTTTCTCTTCTTTCTTTTTCTCAAGGAAAGGAAGGTTCCCTCGCCCACAAGTTTGCCAGGGGGAAAGGAGAAGATAACGGTCTGGACCAGACGTCGTTCAAGAAAGTTTCGCCTTACCGGGAAGCAAACAACAGAAAAGCTAAGTCGCCAAAGTTTGAGCAATCAGATTTTTAAAATTTTTAAGTTATCTCCCTTGAACGACCGTACTTTGTATGGAAAACCTGTGCGCGGAGGAACCAACTCGTAGCTAGTTGCGCCCTTACTTTGTTTCGAGTCCGCTCAACAACTTAAGTGAGCTGCAACTGGTTGCGACAAGGTTTCTTGTCGGTAGCGGCACCGCCAGCAGGCTGCTGACATCCCGCACTCAGCGCTCGCGGCTCAGGTGCCTGCACCGACAAGTTCCCTAAAAGCGTAGGGCAAAAACATACAAAGAGAGGAATCAAGTAAAGGGAATAACATTGCAATCATTACCCAGAATAGAGTTATATTACAAAGATAGCTTGTCGCGGCTCTAACAGATTGTTTTCATAACATGACAAACAGCGACAAGAAAAGAAGAAGCGGGCAGCCTAGTCTACGCGAGCGCCCTCGATCCTCTTGATCCCGCTCACCTTGTCCACAATGGGTGCGACAAGGGTCTTGAGCGCCTCCAGATCAGCATCCGGCGGCAGGGTCTTGAGGACGTTGATGAGGTTGAGGCCCGGATTGCGGAAGGCTACCTTCACCAACACTTTCTGAAGAGCTCCCGCGCAGATCTTGCGCGACTCGTCGGCCAGCTACTTTGGGATCCTCTCCCGGAGTTGCTGGAGGGCCGTCGCCACGCCTTTGAAGAACAAGGCGAAGAAAGGGTATCCGTTTGGGGCCTTCTTCCAAGCGGCGGTGGGAAGTACCTTCGTGCGCGGATGCGCTCGTGTCTCCGTCGACCAGAAGAGGTAGTAGTTCTCCCTCAGCTCCCTCGCGGCAAGCTTGGGGGGGGGGAAGACCGCCTGCTCCTTCCGCAGCGCCGCACGCCGCTGCGCCTCGGTCGACTTCACGACCTTCCCCTTGTCGGCTTTTGGAGCCATGGCGGAAGTAGTGGAGGAGGTCAACGGCGTTGGTGGTGTTGGTGGCGATGGGCCGCGGAGCGCCGCTCTCTTTCGACTTTGGGAAGATGAGGGAGCAGCGGAGATTTCTGAGATTGGAGCAGCAACGGGCGAATGGGCGAACTTCCCCTGTTTCCCCTGCTTATAAAGAGGGAGGGGGCGGACATTCCGCATTTTCCGAATAAAGAAACCACCCACGATCTCTCCCACGACGCCGCATTCAACGCGTGCTGTTCGAGGAGGGCGCAGCGGATACGGAGAGAGGTACGGCGTAACCCAGGCCGCGCGTGCCCGTGCCCTATTTTGGGCCTGGCCCAACAGCGCTCGGCACCGTGTATGGCCCAGGCTTGGGGGCTCCTGTCGGTGTACTAAAGTAGGGGTACCCTAGTATCCCGAACTTGTGCACAGGCAGTCGCAGCATCCTGCGGCAAGGCTTGCCGGGTGACCGCCAAGGTCCTCCGTGGTTCCTTTGGAGCCATTCAAGAACAAAGTATCCAAACCAAGGCACCACAAGACCCCGGCAAGAGGAGCTTGCCGGGAAGGCCAACCAAGGCACTTCAAGGAACTTGCCACGATGCGTCGCACGTCGCAGCAAGGCCCGGTGAGCGACAAGCTCCCGGACGCGACAAGACGCCTTGCCGCGGCAAACCACCACTCTGTGCCCGCGCTCCAGCACATCCACCAACGTGTCGCTCTGGGACCCTTCCAGGCGTACGTGGCGGGAGGCTGTGCAGCCAGGGGTGCGCGGTGGCAAGCGGCGCTGACAAGATTGCCATCGTGGCGAGCAGTGGCGTCCCTGACGGTCCCTTTTGCACTGTTTAGGCGACGCAGACGGGCATTTAATGCCTTTGTCCCCTGCCGTCAGGGTTAGGTATGATACACTATAGCAGATAGCTGTACCTACCACAGCACCTTTACATTTTTACCCTTGTCTACGTTGCCACCTGTCGGTGACCCCTTGAGCATATAAAAGGAGGCCCATGCGCAACGTAGAGGGGGAGAGCTGGTTCGGAGACCATTCACGCTCGGTCTAGTTAGCTGCTGGTGTGTACTGTAGCACTCCGCGCTCCCGAGTAAGAACTCAATACAAACCACAAAGCAGGAGTAGGGTTTTACGCATCCGTGCGGCCCGAACCTGGGTAAACTGCTCGTGTGCTTCGCCTCGATCCGCTCTTCGTGCGACCTCCGCCCTCACCGAACCGAAAGGGACTCGGCCCGCCGGTCCCATAGGTGTCCGTGGATTAGTCCCCCGACAGAGCGTGTCATAATAAATGGAACGGTGGAAAGTTGCATGGCAATATATCTCAGAATGGCTATGGAAATGCCATGATAGGTAGGTATGGTGGCTGTTTTGAGGAAGGTATATGGTGGGTTTATGGTACCGGCGAAAGTTGCGCGGTACTAGAGAGGCTAGCAATGGTGGAAGGATGAGAGTGCGTATAGTCCATGGACTCAACATTAGTCATAAAGAACTCACATACTTATTGCAAAAATATATTAGTTATCGAAACAAAGTACTACGCGCATGCTCCTAGGGGGATAGATTGGTAGGAAAAGACCATCGCTCGTCCCCGACCGCCACTCATAAGAAAGACAATCAATAAATAAATCATGCTCCGACTTCATCACATAACGGTTCACCATACGTGCATGCTACGGGAATCACAAACTTCAACACAAGTATTTCTCAAATTCACAACTACTCAACTATCATGACTCTAATATTACCATCCTCATATCTCAAAACAATCATCAAGTATCAAACTTCTCATAGTATTCAACACACTCATAAGAGAATTTTATTATTCTTGAATACCTAGCATATTAGGATTTTAGTAAATTACCATGATATTAAGACACTCAAAATAATATAAGTGAAGCGTGAGAGTTCATTTATTTCTTCAAAATAAAACTACCACCATGCTCTAAAAGGATATAAGTGAAGCAGTAGAGCAACAACAAACTACTCCGAAAGATATAAGTGAAGATCAATGAGTAGTCGAATAATTATGCAACTATGTGAAGACTCTATAACATTTAAGAATTTCAGATCTTGGTATTTTATTCAAACAGAAAGCAAAGCAAAAGAAAATGACATCTAAGAATAGCAAATATCATGTGAAGAAGCAAAAACTAAGGATCAACCGATACTAACCGATAGTTGTTGAAGAAGAAAGATGGGATGCCAACCGGGGCATCCCCAAGCTTAGACGCTTGAGACTTCTTGAAATATTATCTTGGGGTGCCTTGGGCATCCCCAAGATTGAGCTTTTGTGTTTCCTTAATTCTTCTCATATCACGGTCTCCCTAAATCTCAAAAGCTTCATCCACACAAAACTCAACAAGGACTCGTGAGATACGTTAGTATAAACCATTGCAAAAACCTTATCATACTCTACTGTACCAAATCACCAAAATTATTAGTCAACATTGCATACTAAATGCCTCTGCATATTTAATAGTCCTATCCTAAAAGAGAATCATTAAATAAGCAAACATATGCAAACAATGCAAACATAACAGCAATCTGCCTAAACAGGATAGTCTGTAAAGAATGCTGCAACATCCATACTTCCCTACCTCCAAAAATTACGAAAGAAAATTCCCACTGTAGTAAATTTATCAGAGCTTAATATTCAAAAGGTTTCAACATTTTATCACATTCTTACTTTTCTAGGGAATTATTGCAACAGCGGTAAACTTTCTGTTTTCAAACAGCAACATGTATACTTGTAACATAGGCATAGTAAAGGCTATCAATGCCACTTTTATTGAAATAAAAGGTGCAAAACATTATTATATATAACAGCAAGCAAATCCTAACAAAATAAATTGACGCTCCAAGCAAAACACATATCATGTGGCGAATAAAAATATAGCTCCAAGTAAAGTTACCGATGAACGAAGACGAAATAGGGGATGCCTTCCGGGGCATCCCCAAGCTTAGGCTTTTGGTTGTCCTTGAATATTACCTTGGGGTGCCTTGGGCATCCCCAATCTTAGTCTCTTGCCACTCCTTGTTCCATAATCCATCAAATCTTTACCCAAAACTTGAAAACTTCACAACACAAAACTTAAAGTAGAAAATCTCGTGAGCTCCGTTAGCGAAAGAAAACAAAAGACCACTTCAAGGTACTGTAATGAACTCATTCTTTATTTATATTGGTGTTATACCTACTGTATTACAACTTATGTATGGATTATAAACTATTTTACTAGCCATAGGTTCATCAAAATAAGCAAACAACACACGCAAAACAGAATCTGTCAAAAACAGAACAGTCTGTAGTAATCTGTAGCTAGCGCAAGATCTGGAACCCCAAAAATTATAAAATAAATTACTGGACCTGAGGAATTTATCTATTAATCATCTGCAAAAATAATTAACTAAATATCACTCTCCAATAGAAAATGGCAGCAATTCTCGTGAGCGCTAAAGTTTCTGCTTTTTACAGCAAGATTAAAAAGGCTTTCCCCAAGTCTTCCCAAAGGTTCTACTTGGCACAAACACTAATTAAAGACATAAAACCACATGTAAACAGAGGATAGATGAATTATTTATTACTAAACAGGAACAAAAAGCAAGGAACAAAAATAAAATTGGGTTGCCTCCCAACAAGCGCTATCGTTTAACGTCCCTAGCTAGGCATGATGATTTCAATGATGCTCACATAAAGGATAGGAATTGTAACATAAAGAGAGCATCATGAAGAATATGACTAGCACATTTAAGTCTAACCCACTTCCTATGCATAGGGACAATAATCAACTTGCATAGGAAGGCACAACAAGCATAACTTCGAAATTTTAAGCACATAGAGAGGAAACTTGATATTATAGCAATTCCTACAAGCATATATTCCTCCCTCATAATAATTTTCAGTAGCATCATGAATGAATTCAACAATATAACCACCACCTAAAGCATTCTTTTCATGAACCACAAGCATATAATTTTTATTACTCTCCACACAAGCAAAATTCTTCTCATGAATAATAGTGGGAGCAAACTCAACAAGACAATTATCATGTGAGGCATAATCCAATTGAAAAATAAAATCATGATGACAAGTTTTATTGTTATAATTATTCTTTAAAGCATACGTGTCATCACAATAATCATCATAGGTAGGAGGCATGCTTTCATCATAATAAATGTGCTCATCAAAACTTGGCGGACAAAACATATCATCTTCATCAAACATAGCTTCCCCAAGCTTGTGGCTTTGCATATCATTAGAATCATGGATATTCAAGGAATTCATACTAACAACATTGCAATCATGCTCATCATTCAAAGATTTAGTGCCAGTCATTTTATAGATTTCTTCTTCTAGCACTTGGGCACAATTTTCCTTTCCATCATACTCACGAAAGATATTAAAAAGGTGAAGCGTATGAGACAAACTCAATTCCATTTTTTTTATAGTTTTCTTTTATAAACTAAACTATTGATAAAACAAGAAACTAAAAGACTTGATTGCAAGATCTAAAGATATACCTTCAAGCACTCACCTCCCCGGCAGCGACGCCAGAAAAGAGCTCGATGTCTACTACACAACCTTCTTCTTGTAGACGTTGTTGGGCCTCCAAGTGCAGAGGTTTGTAGGATAGTAGAAAAATTCCCTCAAATGGATGACCTAAGGTTTATCAATCCATAGGAGGGTAGGATGAAGATGGTCTCTCTCAAGCAACCCTGCAACCAAATAACAAAGAGTCTATTGTGTCCCCAACACACCCAATACAATGGTAAATTGTATAGGTGCACTAGTTCGGCGAAGAGATGGTGAAACAAGTGGTGTATGGATAGTAGATAAAGGTATTTGTAATCTGAAATAATAAAAACAGCAAGGTAACGAATGCTAAAAGTGAGCGTAAACGGTATTGCAATGCTAGGAAACAAGGCCTAGGGTTCATACTTTCACTAGTGCAAGTCCTCTCAACAAGAATAACATAATTGGATCATATAACTATCCCTCAACATGCAACAAATAGTCACTCCAAAGTCACTAATAGCGGAGAACAAACGAAGAGATTATGGTAGGGTACGAAACCACCTCAAAGTTATTCTTTCCAATCAATCCGTTGGGCTATTCCTATAAGTGTCACAAACAGCCCTAGAGTTCGAACTAGAATAACACCTTAAGACACAAATCAACCAAAACCCTAATGTCACCTAGATACTCCAATGTCACCTCAAGTATCCGTGGGTATGATTATACGATATGCATCACACAATCTCAGATTCATCTATTCGACCAACACAAAGGACCTCAAAGAGTGCCCCAAAGTTTCTACCCTAGAATTACGACGAAAACGTGTGCCAACCCCTATGCATAGGTTCATGGGCGGAACCCGCAAGTTGATCACCAAAACATACATCAAGTGAATCATGTGATATCCCATTGTCACCACAGATACGCATGGCAAGACATACATCAAGTGTTCTCAAATCTTTAAAGACTCAATCCGATACGATTACTTCAAAGGGGAAACTCAATTCATTACAAGAGAGTAGATGGGGGAGAAAACATCATAGGATCCAACTATAATAGCAAAGCTCGCGATACATCAAGATCGTGCCATCTCAAGAACACGAGAGAGAGAGAGAGAGATCAAACACATAGCTACTGGTACATACCCTCATCCCCGGGGGAGAACTACTCCCTCCTCATCATGGAGAGCACCGAGATGATGAAGATGGCCACCGGTGAGGGATTGCCCCCTCCGGCAGGGTGCCGGAACGGGTCTAGATTGGCTTTCGGTGGCTATGGAGGCTTATGGCGGCGGAACTCCCGATCTATTGTGCTCACAGATGTTTTTAGGGTATATGGAGATATATAGGCGGAAGAAGTACATCAGGGGGGCCACGAGGGGCTCACGAGGGTGGAGGGCGCGCCCAGGGGGGTGGGTGCGCCCCCTGCCTCGTGACCTCCTCGCAGATCCCCCGACGTGCACTCCAAGTTTTCTGGGCTTCTTTCCTTCCAAAAATGAGTTCCGTGAAGTTTCAAGTCAATTGGACTCCGTTTGATTTTCCTTTTCTTCGAAACCCTAAAACAGGGTAAAAACAGAAACTGGCACTGGGCTCTGGGTTAATAGGTTAGTCCCGAAAATGATATAAAAGTGTATAATAAAGCCCATAAACATTCAAAACAGTAGATAATATAGCATGGAGGAATCAAAAATTATAGATACGTTGGAGACGTATCACAAAACACAGTTAGCAGGCTAATTCGCCATTAGCAGGCTAATTATCCAATTATTCATAATCCATTTATTAATTTAATTGACATTTCATATTAATCACACAATATATTTCATTTCCATATTAAGGAAGCAGAATTTCATTATTGAAATACATCAGAGTACAACATGATATAGTTTCAGCACTCAGCTACCCCATTACACAACTGCACCAGCAACAAGTTCCACATGCACCAGGTAGAACCTTTCGAAATTAGCATCATAGACGGTATATAGACAGATGCATCTCATCTGGAAAACTGCTGAAGCGGAAGGCGAATATTGAGCCTTCATTCATGTTGAAGGTCTTTGCAACTTTTGGCCAGTGCTTGTGGATGATTGACCGTCCGCCCTTCGTCCTCTTCAGGATCACTTCAATATTGAACCGTGGGTGTTGTATGAAAACCTTCCTCACCTCCTGACCATAGAGGTGGTTTGAGAGGTAATCATGAGTGAACTGCTTTGGAAAGGCCTGAAAACAAGGATGTGCATAAATATCTTCTCTATATCAGAAATGGGGCAAAGGAATAGAAAAGGCAAGGTATAATAGTTAGTACCATCTTGTAGTGAACTGATGTCTTCTTCATTGTGTAGACAAAGATCTTGTTGTTTTTTGTCGCTAATTTCTTTATCCTAACAATCATTCTGAGTTTCTTGATTTGATTGATATTCATGGACAACTCATTTCCCCATATGCAAAAAGGGTCGAATAGTGGGTCAAAACCTCTGACAGCGGGACCTACATGTGCAAGACCAAATTGTTAAAAACAAAAATATTAGAATGGTTCCTGCAATTACACAATAATGTGCTATTAGACAACGGACCATGCACGTGCTAACCTCGATTGTAAACCTCAGTGCTTCCCATTGTTTCCCTGCAACACATATAAGGTAGGTAGCCATCAGGTTAAGCAAGGGTTCGCATGCTATCAGTAAAATATGTTGATGAAAAATAAGCACATTGCAGATTCATCGGATTAATTGAAGCCACACGGAAAACCCATTTACCAAACCCAAGCATGATTAAGAACTAGGAAATATAGCACTTGTATATGTTTCTCATGTATTAAGTGCAGCCAAATTCGATTTATTCCTCACATGCACAACAATACAAAATTATACCCATGACAATTGGACATCGCATTGCAGAATTGAACCAAGAAGTTAACTAAACACCACAACAAATTAACCAAACATTAACTGAGCACTACATTGCACAATATAAAATACTCCTCATAGAAGATCAGAGAGTTAACCAAACAATTAACTACAACCAATTGTAGCAATTGTATTTGTTTCTCATGTATTTACTACGGCCAAATTCAATTTATTCCTCACATGGTATACAATAACAGAATGCACCCACAATTTTGTAAAGATAATTTCGATTTATTTCTCACATGGAAGACAATACAAAATTGCAGCCTAAAGAATTGAACATCACATTTGTAGAACTGAACCAAATAGTTAACTGAAGATGACAACCAAATAAACAAAACAGTTAATAAGTGAGCACCACACTGCACGACATATAGAACATATATAGTAGAGCAACAGATTGCATGGTGAAATTAGATAGCACAATTCACTAGAATTTGTGAAGGAAAGGCAGGAGCAGCACACACAACATGTAAACTGAGTGAGGGAGTCCTGGATTAGGGGGTCTCCGGACAGCCGGACTATGTCATTTGGCCGGACTGTTGGACTATGAAGATACAAGATTGAAGACTTTGTCTCGTGTCCGGATAGGACTCTACTTGGCGTGGAAGGCAAGCTAGGCAATACGGATATGTATATCTCCTCCTTTGTAACCAACCTTGTGTAACCCTAGCCCCCTCCGGTGTCTATATAAACCAGAGGGTTTTAGTCCTTAGGACAACATACAATCATACCATAGGCTAGCTTCTAGGGTTTAGCCTCTCTGATCTCGTGGTAGATCAACTCTTGTAATACTCATATCATCAAGAATAAATCAAGCAGGACATAGAGTTTTACCTCCATCAAGAGGGCCCGAACCTGGGTAAAACATTGTGTTCCCTGCCTCCTGTTACCATCCGCCTTAGACGCACAGTTCGGGATCCCCTACCCGAGATCCGCCGGTTTTGACACCGACACCGAGCATGCTTAACCGACGTAGCTAGCAATTGGCAACTTGCTCCTTCAAGATCCGGGGGTCGGCATGAATGGCAGCCATCGCGACCTCATCCTCGCGTGCGGCCGCGATTTGCTTCTCCACTGCCAAATGCTGCTTGAGGTCCTGGCTATACTACGTGCACCATGGCTTAGGCCGGCGCTTTTTTGGTGGAAGGGTCGGTGATTTGGGTGAAGGTGTCGCGCTCGCGCCGGCGGTCGGGGCATGTGGGATGTGGAAGGAGGAGGAGGATGGGGGTTCGTTGGATGTGGAAGGAGGCCGAGCAGCGTGAAGGAGGGTCGCCGACGAGGAGGCGGCGATGCTGCAAGCAAGGAGTGAAGGTTTCAACTTGGAAAGGAAGGCGGAAAGAGAGGAAATGTGGCTTTTGGTAAGGGGGGCGGGGAGGTAGATATTTCTACGGAAGCAAAAAATTTGGAATCGCTTCAGCCAAAAATCTGGCGCGCAAAGTGTCATCAAACACGGTCCCTTATTCAGAACTGTGTACGATATGTGGACATCACAAACGATTCAGATAGCTTAACCCATGTGTGATGAGTTTGAACGTCAAAAGTTTTGGTTCGAATTTCCATGGTTACAGTGGTCAACCACGTCATTGCATAATTTGGGTACACAAAGGAGACTACAGCACAACCACACATCTTAATCGAGCAAGTTCAGCAATTAAACAGAGTTAGCTGACCTAAACATTACTCTAACAAATTAAAGACTGACACTCTTAATTAAATAAAATAAAGAGTACTACTACGGCTGGTGCTCGTCGATCTTTGTCGCCGCCTCCATGTCCAGCTCGCGCCCGACGGTCTCCTGGGGAAGGGGCTCCATGGAATCCATCGCACCATACTTGACAAGCATATTGCCATCTGCGTCCGCCATCTCTTTGGAAAAGGCTGCCACGAGCTGGGCGTGGGCGGACGCGATCTGGGCTTGGACGGGCTCCGTCGTTGCAAGGTATGCGGCGGAGGAACGGGCGGCTGCTCGAACGCTCCCGGCGATTGCCAGCTCTTCGGCCGTGGGTTGCTGACCATTGTCGGACAAGCTTCATTCGATTTGTGCGGTGACCGCCAGGAGCAGGGCGTCGCGGCCTCGACATGGTCGTGGGCAGCCTCCATCAGGGCTAAGGCCGCCGCTGCGGAATGGACAGCTACTGTGCCGCTCTCGTCAGTTGCTATCCCCGAGGCAGATGTTGTTGCCGCCACCTGATAAGCAATAGCGGCCGTTTGGTCTGCCTTTGCCGGCCGGTCGCAAATTGCGGCCGCGCTCATGCACCTTGTTAGCACGCGCATGGCGGCTGCGGCCGCACTCTTGCCGGAGTGGGCCACCAAAGTTGCCCTCATGACACGGGTCCACATGCCCATCTTTCACCGGTGACGATTGAACAGTGAAATGATATTTGGGGAGCAAGCTAGTGTGCTTGAGACGCTGGCTGTGGACTGTAGCCGATGCACCTTCTCGCGTAAGCCATAGGCGTACTATACACCGACGGTGCTCCAAGATATTTTGTACTACATCTCACACGGTTGCTGATAATAAACTGTGTGCGATCTACTTGATTTTTCATCTTGATTTCAATTACATAATGGGGTCACAGCGGTAATGGATGGTGTTTGAATTGCTAGACCTTTTATCTGGAGTGAACATGCAACTATATGTGTGTCATAAAAGAATTGGAATTATTCAGGGTTCGTTTGAACATTTTATACATTAAATTGGGTTTCTAGCCATTTCATGTGAACAATTCAAATTTGAACTACATGCACATGCTCCAGTGCATATAAATTGGTTGAAAAATCAAATCTGTGTCCTAGGGTGCATGCTTAGGTCCCATGCAAGAAATGGGAATGAATTTCAAACACCAGGGCACCGTTGATTGCCGGCAAAACATTGAGATGCCTGGTTTTTAAATTCTAGTAAATCAAAAACTCATCTGAAATTCATGAAACTTGGCATGCTATCATGGAGCGGCATCAACATGACGTGGTCAAAATTTTGTCCCGTTTTGGGGCAGGTTTGGGTATATTCTTCTCACAAACCAGAGCTTCTCACAACAAGCATGATGGTTTTTCGTAGGGAACGTCCCACCTTTGGGGACGAAACGATATCCATTGCCTCTTATTGCTTTCAATTATTTTTCTCGTGTCAACATAGAACAACAGGAGTGTTGTGTGATTTTTTGTGATTTTTTCGGGGTTTGTTTGGACATTTTTATGCATTAAGTGAGTGTTCAATTTATTTTATGTGCATAATTCAAATTTGAACTACATGCACATGCTCCAGTGCATATAAATTGGTTGAAAAATCAAATCCGTGTCCTTGGGTGCATGCTTTGGTCCCAAGGAAGAAATGGGAATGAATTTCAAACACTAGGGCCCCGTTGATTCCTGGCAAAACCTTGAGATGCCTTGTTTTTAAATTCTAGTAAACCCAAAACTCGTCTGAAATTCATGGAACTTGGCATGCTATCATGGAGCGGCATCAACATGCCATGGTACAAATTTTGTCCCATTTGGGGCAGGTTTGGGTATATGCTTCTCACAAACCGGAGCTTCTCACAACGAGCATTATGGTCTTCGGTAGGGAACATCCCACCTTTGGAGACGAAACGATATACATTGCCTCTTATTGCTTTCAATTTTTTTTCTTCTGTCAGCGTAGAACAACAAGAGTGTTGTGTGAATTTTTGTGATTTTCTGGGGTTCATTTGGACATTTTTATGCATTAACTGAGTTTTCAATGCATTTATGTGCATAATTCAAATTTGAACTACATGCACATGCTCCAGTGCATATAAATTGGTTGAAAAATCAAATATGTGTCCTTGGGTGCATGCTTAGGTCCCATGAGAGAAATGGGAATGAATTTCATACACTAGGGGACCGTTGACTGCCGGCAAAACATTGAGATGCCTGGTTTTTAAATTCTAGTAAATCCAAAACTCGTCTGAAATTCATGAAACTTGGCATGCTATCATGGAGCGGCATCAACATGTTGTGGTACAAATTTCGTCCTGTTTGGGGCAAGTTTGGGTATATGCTTCTCAGAAACTGGAGCTTCTCACAACAAGCATGATGGTTTTCGGTAGGGAATGTCCCATCTTTGGGGACGAAATGATATCCATTGCCTCTTATTGCTTTCAATTTTTTTTTCTCGTGTCAACATAGAACAACATGAGTGTTGTGTGAATTTTTGTGATTTTTTGGGGTTCGTTTGGACATTTTTATGCATTAACTGAGTTTTCAATGCATTTATGTGCATAATTCAAATTGAACTACATGCACATGCTCTAGTGCATATAAATTGGTTAAAAAATCAAATATGTGTCCTTGGGTGCATGCTTAGGTCCCAAGGAAGAAATGGGAATGAATTTCAAACACCAGGGAGCTGTTGATTGCCGGCAAAACATTGAGATGTCTTGTTTTTAAATTCTAGTAAATCCAAAAATCGTCTGAAATTCATGAAACTTGGCATGCTATCATGGAGCGGCATCAACATGCCGTGGTACAAATTTTTTCCCATTTGGGGCAGGTTTGGGTATATGCTTCTCACAAACCGGAGCTTCTCACAACAAGCATGATGGTTTTCGGTAGGGAACGTCCCACCTTTGCGGACGAAACGATATCCATTGCCTCTTATTGCTTTCAATTTTTTTCTTCTGTCAGCGTAGAACAATAGAAGTGTTGTGTGAAATTTTGTGATTTTTTGGGGTTCGTTTGGACATTTTTATGCATTAACCGAGTTTTCAATGTATTTATGTGCATAATTCAAATTTGAACTACATGCACATGCTCCAGTGCATATAAATTGGTTGAAAAATCAAATATGTGTCCTTGGGTGGATGCTTAGGTCCCATGCAAGCAATGAGAATGAATTTCAAACACTAGGGCACCATTGATTGCCGGCAAAACATTGAGATGCCTGGTTTTTAAATTCTAGTGAATCCAAAACTCGTCTGAAATTCATGAAACTTGGCATGCTATCATGGAGCGGCATCAACATGCCATGGTACAAATTTTGTCCCATTTGGGCCAGGTTTGGGTATATGCTTCTCACAAACCGGAGCTTCTCACAACAAGCATGATGGTTTTCGGTAGGGAACGTCCCACCTTTGGGGATGAAACGATATCCATTGCCTCTTATTGCTTTCAATTTTTTTTTCTCGTGTCAACATAGTACAACAGGAGTGTTGTGTGAATTTTTGTGATTTTTCGTGGTTCGTTTAGACATTTTTATGCATTAACTGTGTTTCAATGCATTTATGTGCATAATTCAAATTTGAACTACATGCACATGCTCCAGTGCATATTAATTGGTTGAAAAATCAAATATGTGTCCTTGGGTGCATGCTTAGGTCCCATGCAAGAAATGGGAATGAATTTCAAACACCAGGGTACCATTGATTGCCGGCAAAACATTGAGATGCCTGGTTTTTAAATTCTAGTAAATCCAAAATTATGTTAACCATTCACGTGACGCATGTGTCATTGTTTTAATGGATGTAGGAGGTGCCGTGCGTACAACTGCTTGACCTTGACTGAACGGGAGGCGAGCGAGCGCCGTCCGATGCGCAGGCTAACCGAAAGGCGTGCAAGCTGTCCTCGAGTGCACAGGCTCACCGGGAAGCGTGCGAGCTGTACGTTGCGCAAGCTCACTGGGAAGCGAGCCCTTTGACTTTCATGGCCGCCTGCCTTGCTCACATCCTCTCCATTAATGGCACCCAAGCCGCACATTAATTCGCTTTTTAAATATAAAACACTCATCGCGAATGTTTTAGTTAGAATACCCGTATGCAAACTGACAGCTTCCTCAAGAAGCCAAGAGAAAATGTGCCGAGCAGGATTTCTGCAGCTCTTGATCGCAAACGTTTTAGATAGAACACCCGTATGCAAAGTGAGAGCAGCGCAGGATTTGTGCATCCCTTCAATGCAAACGGTTGTTTTGGATGACCCATGTGCAACCACGTACAAACAATTTGGTAAGATTTGTCAATCCTTGTAACAATGTGATATGTCAAAATATGAAGCTAAAAATCACTAGCATTATCTATTTTTTACAACTAAAATTCAGTAATTAAGCATAGATTTCATTCATAGATTAAGCAGTCATTCTTAATTTATACAAACTCTTCAACTCGACAGCTGAACCGACCAAAATTTTCCCCAATTGTTGGCAACCACGTACTGAAATAGCTAGTTCAACTATATGTACTAGCTAATTTTAAGTACGTTGTACAGTTCCACCACATCTATAGTCAGATGAACTGAACAAAATAGCCCCTAAATACTACTACTACTACTGTGGAGGGGCTTTGTACTACTTTCGGCTACCTCTCCTCTCCGAGCACGCTCGGTAAGAGGCGGAGGAGGAGCCTACCGACGAGCTGGGCAACCGCAATGCGTTGCCTACCGCTAATGCAGCTTCAGCATCGCTCACCTCGAACGCCCTCTGCTGCTCCAAACGACCCCTCTCGAAGCGGTGGTTCTCCTCGTAGATCTCTTGATTCCTCGCCTCTGAGGCGGCGTGTGCCGCGGACACTGCGGCGGTAAGGCTCTTTGCGTGCTCGACGAGGCGCTCCTCCTCCCGCAGGAACTCGGTGTAGCGCGCAAGGTCGCTGTCGCACGTGCGGGCATCCACCTCCGCCTCCCGCCTTCGGGTGGCGGTGGCAGAGCGGGTGATGACCTCGGCGGTCATTGGTGGGCTGGCGGCCACGGCGGCCGACGACGGGGTGGCGGCCACGACCACCACCTCCCGCCTTCAGGCCGCGGTGGCGGAGCAGGTGGTGGCCACAGTGGCCGGCAGTGGGGTGGTGGCCACGACGACCATCTCTTGCCTTCGGGCGCGGCGGCGGAGCGGGCGATGGCCCTGGATTTTGACAGTGGTGTGGCAGCAACGGCGGCCGGCAACAGCTGCCAACGGGCACCAGCGGCGGAGCGTGTGGTGGGTGTTCCGCGCACACCCAACAGGGACGCCACGCGCACTACACTCCGGGGACTGCGCCGCCGCCACGGTGTAGCCTCCGAGCTGGAGCTGTCCTCTGATGACGGCGAAGTGGCTGAGCGACGATGACGGACCGGTGCCATTGGAGAATGTGGGAGAAGCAGACAAGATAAGCTACAAGGATGGAGGGGAAAATGCGACGCAGGACTCGCTGGCCGTGAGGGTTTTTATAGCAGACCGGTAAGCATTGGGATTTTGGGGGATTTCACCGAGTCAGGCAGGAAGCTTGCGTGGGAACCTGCGATTGTGCACGGGAACGGGCTCACCGACGATTCATTGGCACCACCGTTTGGCAAAAAGAACGCCCCCACGGGTTGCGCAAGCTTGCGTTGTAAGCCGTCTGCAGCAGCGGGGTGACAAGATGTGCGAGAGGAGGACGAAAGGCCACGTACACATACGGTTAATAAGAAAAATGTTTGCGATTTAATTACCTACTATACCACCGTCCTGGTTTATAAGTATGATTTAACTAATAAAATACGAATGCATGTCGCCAAAGATTATATAGTTGGATTTGTATTTGAACATAGTTTCCAATTATATAATTTTTAAAACATGCATTAACATTTTGTTGGTTAAATTTGAGGGCAAAGTATGGCATAGAATATAAAGGAGACTATAGACTAGACGGAGGTGGTACCACACGGGCGCTCTCTACGCAGCGACGCAACTGTCGGCCGACTTGTAGGCGACCATTTCCTGCGTGTTCAACTGCTCTATGTGTGTGGTTGCTTGCGGTTCAGGCGGCTGCGGCGCACTCTGCTCGCATCCCGCCGCGCGCTCTATGCTCTCATGTCCCTCCGGGTGCTCTACCCTCGTCCCTCCATGCGCGCTGCCAGTGTTTTGGGCCGGCGCACGATCACACACGTTCGTGTGCAAGCGGTTGTGCCGGGCGCGACGCGACGATGCAGTTACCCGCTGCAAAAACTGCCATGCGGACGCGCCGAGACTCCACGCTGCCCGGGCCCCTTTTATTCCTATAGCCATTTACCTTCATCTCTTGTCTCACATGACACAATAAGCACACCCAAGGGGACACATACAGAGAGGATATCTAGCGGTTCCAATGGCGCTCCTCGTGGCTCCAATGGCGCTCCCAGCGGCCGCCGACGAGAACGGCGGGCAGTTCACCACGCATCACATAGTCGACACCCACGTGAGGGGGAAGGCCCTCTCGGTGGTGTACACGAACAATCCGGTCTCGATGGAGAGCTCCATCCAAACTATGGAGCATTTCCTTGCCGAGGACAAGTACTAAGTGGCTGGCTTCAACCATGAGTACACCATCGGTCGTGCCGGGCACGATTAGAAGGTTGCCATCACCCAGTTGTGTGTGCTACATGACGTCCTCGTCTACCACTTCCACCTTGCCACAAGGCCTTGTGAGCATTTCTCCAGGTTTATTAATAGCTCCGACTACAGTTTTGCTACGGTGGACACCACCAACGATCTAAAAGCACTCAAGGTTTCAGACTTGAAATGCCTGAATCTTGTCAACATCCAGCACCACTACAAGGTATGGGGCAGCGACAAAAGCAAAATGAACTCCCTGGTTGACCTTGCCTCGGCCATCATCGACCCCTACTACGCGAAGATGAAGCAAGAGAGCAATAAGGACAAGAACGCCTGACACAGTGTGTGGCATAAGAGACTGGATGAACAACATGTCAAGTACGCGGCCACGGACGCGTACACAAGCTACGAGATGTACAGGCGGATCGTTGACATGAGGAATTGTCTTCTACCTGACCCAGACAAGGGATCGAGTCACATAGCAGTGGCGGGAGTGTCACAAGAAGTAGATGACTAGACGATCGTTTCTCCTACTTTAGAATGCATGCAATTGTTTATTGAGGTGTGTGTGAATGATCTGTATAGTCACTTATGTAATTGGGTGTTTATTTCAGTTATATATATATATATATGTTATTCTACTGTCGACAGAGCAATTCACACGGCTTATTAGCAGCAATCGTCTGTGTTATTATTGGTCATCGCACACATTTCAGATTACAGACATGTTTGCCGAGTATCACACACATCTTGTTCAGTTGAACCATTTCCATTGTGTTTCCTAATCACACACAGTTCATCCGAGTGAACCGTATGTTGTATATCGCACACGCCTTCATCTAGCTGCCCATTTATTTTGTACCTCCTCATCCCAAACAGTTAATTGAGCTGAACCGTATGCCCTGCATCGCACACGCAACTAAATTCTGAACCGTTTGATGGATCTGTCATCGCAAACGTTTTGCACCTTTTTAACGGGGTTTTTACACCATCGTTTGCGATTATGGCATCGCACACAGTTTTGTCGAAGGGTCTCTGGTCGTAGTGTCGTGTTTGGACCATCCTGCAGTAGTGAAGACTATTCCAGATGATGCCTTGGAGACTCACAAGCTTGGATCCATATATTATTTGCTGTCAGGATTGACCACCATCAACACCATCTTGAGGCACACTCTGTTGCCCAAGTCAGGAGATCATAGGATGATCCATGGTCACTCCATCAACTTGCTCTATATGATTGATGTGCCACAAAAGTTCAAAGTGATGACTTTGATAGTTGAAACAGTGAAGAGAACTGAAGCTAATCAGAAAAGATCATGTGGATATGCCCCTCACATACAGATGTTGATCAACTCCAAGATGGGGACATGGACATATCTTCTTGATAAAGAGCATCTTCCCTTGAGGCCAGAATTTGAGGACAATTCTATTGTCATGGATGCCTCACATCCAACATGTGCTGAAGCCCTGGAGAAGAGAGAGAGAGAGAGAGCTAAGGCTGCAAAAGCAGCAAAGGCAGCCAGTGTACCAGATGCTTCACAAGTGATGCTCAAGACCAAGCAAGATCAACTCAGTTATCTTCTTGAGGCTACTGTGAGGATTGATAAAGGCTTGGCCACCCTGACTCAGAATCAAGAAAGTCTTGAGAGGATCATTGAGATCACATCCCATGATTTAGATGTGAAGGTCATAGAGATCCAGACTACTGTGGAGAAGCTCCAGGAATAAGTTGAGGACATGAGTGAAAGACCTACCACAAACACTTTTCAGAGAGTGCCAAGGGCACAAAGGTCTGCAGTTGTGCAAGTTGTCAGTGACTCCAGGACTACCATTTCAGCACCTACAACAATTGCCTCAGTCATTCCTCCAGTTTCAACTCCTCTAGCTCCTTAGACATCTTCAGAAGCATTTGCAGATGCTTTCCTCTCCACGCCTTCTACGCACACTGGAGCAACCATCCAGAAGACTACTATAGGAGCTCCCAGAGATCGTGCCTAGAGTGCCACATAGCACTATGCATTTTCAACCTTTTTGGTAACTTGTTGCCAAAGGGGTATAAAGTGTATAGATCATTAGGCTTAGAGAGAGAGATAGAGAGCATTTTTCTTATTGTTGCCTCTCTTGCTACTTTGATCATTTGCTTTAATCGTTTGCTCGTTTGATTCATGCTACAATATTTGTGCTTGTTTGTGAGATACTCTTATGATCATGTGTTTGATCATACTATGCTTTAATGTGTGCTTGCATGATGTTATCTACGATACTTGTGTATGATTAGTCATGTTTATCCTTGGTGATGAGTGCATGTTCTTTATATCTTATTATTTTGAGCACTCCACCAAGATGTTTGTGACATGGAAGAGTGACCCATGATCCTAATCGATTGTGCATTTGCATTCAAAAGAAAAATTTAAATAGTGCACAAATTTAGGGGAGCTCTTTCTTGTCACATACTTCTCAAAGCGACAATGTATTTCATTCATATTATCATTTGTCGAAGCTTTGATCTATATGTTGTCATGAATTACCAAAAGGGGGGGATTGAAAGTGCAACTAATCCCCGGGTGGTTTTGGTAATTCATAACAACATATAGGTCATTGAACTAATATCCATTCAAGTTAAATATTTAAAGAAGTTCAATGATTGGCATGGCATGGACTAGAGATGTGGACCCCTCAAAACGCTGAAGACAAAGATTGGCAAAGGATCAAGACTCTTCATTTTCATTTCAGTGATCCAAGATCACATTGAGTCCATAGGAAATCCAATACTATTAAAAGGGGATGAGGTGTTGCTTAATGGTCTAGTTGCTCAAAGTGCTTAGTGGTATTGCTCCAAAACCCTCAGCCACTTTATCATTTCCACATATGTCCAAAACCTAAAGTCAAACTTGGCCCACCGATTTGATCTATCCGGCGCCACTGAGTTCATTTGACCTAGCCACTTCCAGAAACCCTAGACAATTCGGTCTCACGGATCGGGATCTCGGTCTCACCGAGATGGCCTTGCAAACTCTCTGTTGCCTGTTGTAATTATTTCGGTCTCACCAAAATGTGCGATCGGTCCCACCGAGTTTACTTGACCAACTCTCTGTTTGCTCATTACTGAAACCGGTCTCACCAGATTTATGGAATCGGTCTCACCAAGATGAGGTTTTGCCCTAACCCTAGCACATCGGTTCCACCGAGTTGATCATATCGGTCCCACCGAGATTCCTAACATTCACATTTTGAACTGAATCGGTCTCACCGAGTTCTTCTATTCGGTCTGACCGAGTTGGGTCAAATGTGTGTACGGTTGGATTTTGTGTGGAGGCTATTTATACCCTTCCATCCACTTCTCCATTTGTGAGAGAGCCATCAGAACGTGCCTACACTTCCACTACCCACTTTCTGAGAGAGAACCACCTACTCATGTGTTGAGACCAAGACATTCCAATCCAACCATAAGAATCTTGATCTCTAGCCTTCCCCAAGTTGCTTTCCACTCAAATCATCTTTCCACCATAGCCAAATCTGTGAGAGAAAGTTGAGTGTTGGGGAGACTATCATTTGAAGCACAAGAGCAAGGAGTTCATCATCATCACACCATCTATTACCTTTTGGAGAGTGGTGTCTCCTAGATTGGTTAGGTGTCACTTGGGAGCCTCTAACAAGATTGTGGAGTTGAACCAAGGAGTTTGTAAGGGCAAGGAGATTGCCTACTTCATTAAGGTCTACACAAGTGAGGCAAGTCCATCGTGGGTGATGGCCATGGTGGGATAGACAAGGTTGCTTCTTCGTGAACCCTTCATGGGTGGAGCCCTTCGTGGACTCGCACAACCGTTATCCTTCGTGGGTTGAAGTTTCCATTAACGTGGACGTACGATAGCACCACCTATCGGAACCACACCAAAAAGCTCTATGTCTATATTGCGTTTGCCTTCTCCAAACCCTTCCCTTTACCTTCATATGCAATGTTTTACTTTCTACTGCTACACTATTAGAATTGCATGTGTAGGTTGATTGCTTGACTTGTGATAGTTGCTAAAATCTGCCAACACTTAAAATTGGGAAAATGCTAGATTTTTATTTGGTCAAGTAGTCTAATCACCCCCCTATATACCTACTTTTGATCCTATAGGTACTCTTCGGGGATGACTGTAATTCGATGAGTCCATGTATTCACCATATGTGTTAGTGCTTTGATCTAGTTCTATATTAAAAGGAGGCCTTAATTACCCTTAGATTTACTTATGGACCATGTTGCCACGGGAGGGTAGGACAAAAGATGCCATGCAAGTTCTTATTATAAGCACATATCTTCAAGACCGAGGAATAGAATACCTGTTTTCCTCAGAGTTGGCTTAGCAGTTGGTCCAGGAAGAACCCAATCATTATCATTACTCAATATATTATTCAATAGTACTTCAGCTTGTTCAACAGTTCATTTCCTGAAAACACAACCAGCACAACTATCTAGGTGGTCCCTAGAAGCATCGGTTAGTCCATTATAAAAGATATCAAGTATTTCATTTTTCTTGAGAGGATGCAGGAAAAACATTAAGTAATTGGAGAAGCCCCCCCCCCCCCAAGTCTGTGGGAGACTCTCTTCTTCAATTTGCACAAAGTTAAATATTTCCTATAAAGCAGCTTGTTTCTTATGAGTAGGAATTTTCTTCCAGAGAAGTAGTAAATCATATCTTGGGGACTACGCACACAACCAGGAGCAAGAGAATTAAACCATATCTTAGCATCACCCTTTAATGAGAAACGAAACAACTTAAGAATATAGTAATAGCGAATTTTTTCCTCATGAGTAAATAAGGTGGCTATATCATTTTATTTAGTAAGATGTGCCACACCAGTTTCAGATTTGTAACCATGGAAAGGATCAGATACAACCAAAGTAATTAACTCAGCATCGACAGAGAATTCATAATCCTTATCAGTAACAAAGATAGGTGAAGTAGCAAACTTAGGATCATATTGCATTCTAGCATTCAAAGATTTTTCTTTCAACTTGACAAGCAATTTCTTAAGATCCTCTTTATCTTTACAAGCAAGAAAGTCTCTACCTACCTCTCCATCCATAACATAACCCTCGGGTATAACAGGAAGTTCATATCTAGGAGAGTTAGTCTTATCAGGTGTTTCAAAGTTTTGAGTTTCAATAATTTCATCAGTTTCAACATTCTCAATATCTTTAACTCTAGCAAGTTGTTCATCAAGAAATTCACCCAATGGCAAAGTATTATCAAGCAAAGTAGTAGTATCATCATAAGCATCATGCATACGATAAGTAGCATCATCAATTACTTGCGACATATCAGAATCAATAACAGGTGTGGGTGTCGCAAGCTTACTCAAAACAGAAGGTGAATCAAGTGCAGAGCTAGATGGCAGTTCCTTACCTCCCCTCGTTCTAGAGGGAAAAATCTTGGTTTTGGTATCTTTCAAATTCTGCATAGTGATCAATAGATATAAATCCCAAGTGACTCAGAGAATAGAGCTATGCTCCCCAGCAACGGCACTAGAAAAAGGTCTTGATAACCCACAAGTATAGGGGATCGCAATAGTTTTCGAGGGTAGAGTATTCAACCCAAATTTATTGATTCGACACAAGGGGAGCCCAAGAATATTCACAAGTATTAGCAGTTGAGTTGTCAATTCAACCACACCTGTAAGGCTTAATATCTGCAGCAAAGTATTTAGTAGCTAAGTAATATGGAAGTAATAGTAACAGTGACAAAAGTAACAGTAGCAATTTTGTAGTGATTGTAATAGCAGCAGCAACGAAAGTAACTTAGCAAAGATCAATATGTGAAAAGCTCGTAGGCAATGGATCGAGAAAGATAATTGTGTTGGATGATATTCATCATGTAGCTGTCATAACCTAGGGTGACACAGAACTAGCTCCTATTCATCAATATAATGTAGGCATGTATTCTGTATATAGTCATACGTGCTTATGGAAAAGTACTTGCATGACATCTTTTGTCCTACCCTCCCGTGACAACAGGGTCCTAATGGAAACTAAGGGATATTAAGGCCTCTTTTTAATAGAGAACCGGAACAAAGCATTAGCACTTAGTGAATACATGAACTCCTCGAACTACGGTACTCACCGAAAAGAATCCCAATTATTTTCACCTTGGGGTATGCCTATCAAAATTAGTAATAGGTGTCTACAACTTACAAGATAGGATCAAGAACACAAATATATTCATGGAAACATAATAGGTTCAGATCTGAAATCATGGCACTCGGGCCCTAGTGACAAGCATTAATAATCATAGAAAAGTCGTAGCAACATCAATCTCAGAACATAGTGGATACTAGGGATCAAACCCTAACAAAACTAACTCGATTACATGATAAAACTCATCCAACCCATCACTGTCTAGCAAGCCTATGACGGAATTACTCACTCCCTGCGGTGAGCATCATGAAATTGGTGATGGAGGAAGGTTGGTGATGATGATGGCGATGAATCCCCCTCTCCAAAGCCCCGAACGGACTCCAGATCAGCCCTCCCGGTGAAGAATAGGAGGCGGCAATGGCTCTACATCGTAAAACGCGATGAATCATTCTCCCTGATTTTTCTCTCCGTGAATAGGTACTTATAGAGTTGGAATAAGGGTTGGAGGTGTCCCAGGGGGCCCATAAGCCTGGTAGGCACTCCCTGGGGGGTAGCTGCACCCCTAGGGCTTGTGGCCTCTAGGTGGCCTCCTCTGGTTGATTCTTGCGCCCGTATTTTTTATATATTCCACAAAAATTCTTCGTAAATTTTCAGGTCAATCCGAGAACTTTTATTTCTGCACAAAAATAACACCATAGCAATTCTGCTGAAAACAAGGTTAGTCCGGGTTAGTTCCATTCAAATCATGCAAATTAGAGTCCAAAACAAGGGCAAAAGAGTTTGAAAAGTAGATACGATGGAGACGTATCAGCAACCCAATGAATAAAATAATGTTTTCACTTTTATTTCTGTTTTTGTGTGTTTACACAATAATGCTACTATTATGATTGTGTTTTTATGTTTTAATTAGTGTTCGTGCCAAGTAAAGCCCTTAGGATCATGTTGGGTGATAGTTGATTTGATCTTGTTGGAAAACAGAAAGTTTTGCGTCCAGTAAAATTGGTAAAAATCACATAAGTGCGCTAAAATTCTGAATTTTTTATACAAAATTGATATACATATTGCCTACATTGTCCCAATTTTTCAGAATTTTTGGAGTTACAGAAGTATGGTCAAAGTCCAGATTACTACAGACTGTTCTGCTTTTGACAAATTCTGTTTTTGTTGCATGTGTGCTTATTTTGATGA
>NC_041388.1:89896159-89962230 GCF_002162155.2 Triticum dicoccoides
TGTTGGGTTTTCCCTTGAAAAGGAAAGGGTGATGCAACAAAGTAGAGATAAGTATTTCCCTCGGTGTGAGAACCAAGGTATCAATCCAGTAGGAGACAACACACAAATCACCGAATACCTGCACAAACAATCAAACAACTTGCACCCAATGCGATAAAGGGGTTGTCAATCCCTTCACGGTTACTTGCAAAAGTGAGATATGATAGAAATAGATAAACTATAAAGTAAATATTTTTTGTATTTTTGGTATAGATCGAAAAGTAAAAGATTGCAACATAGTAGATCAGAAACTTATATGATGGAAAATAGACCAGGGGCCATAGGATTCACTAGAGGCTTCTCTCAAGATAGCAAATAATACGGTGGGTGAACAAATTACTGCTGAGAAATTGATAGAAAAGCCCAAAGTTATGATGATATCTAAGGCAATGATCATGAATATAGGCATCACGTCTGTGTCAAGTAGACCGAAACGATTCTGCATCTACTACTATTACTCCACACATCGACTGCTATCCAGCATGCATCTAGAGTATTAAGTTCATAAAGAACGGAGTAACGCAATAAGTAAGATGACATGATGTAGAGAAATTAACTCAAGCAATATGATGAAAACCCCATCTTTTTATCCTCGATGGCAACAATACAATACGTGCCTTGCTGCCCCTACTGTCACTGGCAAAGGACACCGCAAGATTGAACCCAAAGCTAAGCACTTCTCCCATTGCAAGAAAAACCAATCTAGTTGGCCAAACCAAACCGATAGTTAGAAGAGAATTACAAATATATAAAATCGTGCATAAAAGAATTCAGAGAAGATTCAAATAATATTCATAGATAAGTTGATCATAAATCCACAGTTCATCGGATCTCAGCAAACACACCGCAAAAAAAGTATTACATCGAATAGATCTCCAAGAATATCGAGGAGAACATGGTAATGAGAATCAAAGAGAGAGAGAGAGAATAAGCCATCTAGCTACTAGCTGTGGACCCATAGGTCTATGGTAAACTACTCACGCTTCATCGCAAGGGCAATAGAGTTGATGTAGAAGCCCTCCATGATCGAATCCCCTTCCAGCAGGGTGCCGGAAAAGGTCCGTAGATGGGATCTCACGGGTACAGAAGGTTGTGGTGGTGGAAAAGTGTTTTCGTGGATGCCTCTGTTGGTTTGGCGATATTTGGGAATATATAGGCGAAAGAATTAGGTTAGGAGGTGCACGGGAGGCCACAAGGGAGGGGGCGCGCCCTACCCCCTGGGCGCGCCCTCCGTCCTTTTGGCTGCCTCGTGTCTCCTCCGACTTCATCTCCAAGTCTCCTGGTTGTCTTCTGGTCCAAGAAAAATCATCGCGAATGTTTTCCGTTTGGACTCCGGTTGGTATTCCTTTTCCACGAAACTCAAAAACAGGAACTGGCACTGGGCTCTAGGTTAATAGGTTAGTCCCAAAAATAATATAAAATAGCATATTAATGCATATAAAACAACCAAAACAGATAATACAATAGCATGGAACAATCAAAAATTATAGATACGTTGGTGACGTATCGAGCATCCCCAAGCTTAATTCCTGCTCATCCTCGAGTAGGTAAATGATAAAAACAAATTTTTTGATGTGGAATGCTAACTAACATATTTATTCATGTAATTTTCTTTATTGTGGCATGAATGTTCAAATCCACAAGATTCAAAAAAAAGTTTAATACTAACATAAAAACAATAATACTTCAAGCATACTAACAAGGCAATTATGTCTTCTCAAAATAACATGGCCAAAGATAGCTTATCCCTTCAAAATCATATAGTCTGGCTATGCTCCATCTTCATCACACAAAATATTCAAATCATGCACAACCCCGATGACAAGCCAAGCAATTGTTTCATACTTTTGATGTTCTCAAACTTTTTCAACTTTCGCGCAATACATGAGCGTGAGCCATGGACATAGCACTATAGGTGGAATAGAAGGTGGTTGTGGAGAAGAAAAAAAGAACGAGATAGTCTCACGTCAACTTGGCGTATCAACGGGCTACGGAGATGCCCATTAATAGATATCAATGTGAGTGAGTAGGGATTGCCATGCAATGGATGCACTAGAGCTATAAGTTTATGAAAGCTCAAAAACTAACTAAGTGGGTGTGCATCCAACTCGCTTGCTCACGAAGACCTAGGGAAATTTGAGGAAGCCCATCATTGGAATATACAAGCCAAGTTATATAATGAAACATTCCCACTAGTATATGAAAGTGACAACATATGAGACTCTCTATCATAAAGATCACCGTGCTACTTTTCAGCACATGTGTGGTAAAATGATGATAACATCGTCCCTTCTCTCTTCTCTCTCATTTTTTATTTGGGACTTCTCTCATTTTTTTGGCCTCTTTTTTCACCCGGAGTCTCATCCCAACTTGTGGGGGAATCATAGTCTCCATCATCCTTTCCTCACATGGGACAATGCTCTAATAATGAAGATCATCACACTTTTATTCACTTACAACTCAAGAATTAGAACTCGATACTTAGAACAAAATATGACTCTATATGAATGCCTCCGGCGATGTAATGAATCAAGAGTGACATTTATGAAAGAACTATGAATGGTGGCTTTGCCACAAATACGATGTCAACTACATGATCATGCAAAGTAATATGACAATGATGGAACATGTCATAATAAACGGAACGGTGGAAAGTTGCATGGCAATATATCTCGGAATGGCTATGGGAATGCCATAATAGGTAGGTATGGTGGCTGTTTTGAGGAAGGTATATGGTGGGTTTATGGTACCGGCGAAAGTTGCGTGACACTAGAGAGGCTAGCAATGGTGGAAGGGTGAGAGTGCGTATAATCCATGGACTCAACATCAGTCATAAATAACTCACATACTTATTGCAAAAATTTATTAGTTATCGAAACGAAGTACTACGCGCATGCTCCTATCGGGATAGATTGGTAGGAAAATACCATCGCTCGTCCCCGACCACCAGTCATAAGGAAGACAATCAATAAATAAATCATGCCCGACTTCATCACATAACGGTTCACCATACATGCATGCTACGGGAATCACAGACTTTAACACAAGTATTTATCAAATTCACAATTACTCACTAGCGTGACTCTAATATCACCATCTTTATATCTCAAAACAATCATAAGGAATCAAACTTCTCATAGTATTCAATGCACTTTATATGAAAGCCTTTATTATATCCCTCTTGGATGCCTATCATATTAGGACTAAATTTATAAACAAAGAAAATTACCATGCTGTTTAAAGACTCTCAAAATAATATAAGTGAAGCATGAGAGTTCAAAAATTTCTATAAAATAAAGCCACCGCCGTGCTCTAAAAAGATATAAGCACTGGAGCAAAATTGCCTAGCTCAAAAGATATAAGTGAAGCACATAGAGTATTCTAATAAATCACGATTCATGCGTGTCCCTCTCAAAAGGTGTGTATAGAAAGGATGATTATGACAAACTAAAAATCAAAGACTCAAATCATACAAGATGCTCCAAGCAAAACACATATCATGTGGTGAATAAAAATATAGCCTCAAGTAAAGTTACTGATAGACGAAGACGAAAGAGGGGATGCCTTCCGGGCATCCCCAAGCTTAGGCTCTTGGTTGTCCTTGAATATTGCCTTGGGGTGCCTTGGGCATCCCCAATCTTAGGATCTTGCCACTCCTTATTCCATAGTCCATCAAATCCTTACCCAAAACTTGAAAACTTCACAACACAAAACTCAACAGAAAATCTCATAAGCCCCGCTAGTATAAGAAAATAAATCACCACTTTGGTACTATTGTGAACTCATTCTTTATTAATAATGGTGTAATATATACTGTATTTTAACTTATCCATGGTTCATACCCCTGATACTACCCATAGAATCATCAAAATAAGCAAACATCACATAGAAAACAGAATCTGTCAAAAACAAAACAGTCTATAGTAATATGTAACTCTCGAATACTTCTGTAACTCCAAAAATCCTGAAAAATTAGGACAATATGGGAAATTTTTATATTAAATATTCTACAAAAATAACCAGTATTTTATCATGTTAAAAATGAGAATTGTTTTCCTGAGCACAAAAGTTTCTGTTTTTCAGCAAGATCAAATCAACTATCACCGCAAGCCATCCTAAAGGTCTTACTTGGCATAAACACTAATTAAAACACAAACCACATCTAACCATAGGCTAGATGAATTATTTATTGAAAAATAGAACCTAAAAATCAAAAACAAAAATAAAATTGGGTTACCTCCCAACAAGCGCTATGGTTTAACACCCTTAGCTAGGCATTGATAATTTCAATGATGCTCACATGGAAGATAGAAATTGAAGCACAAAGAGAGCATCACAAAACACGTGAAAAACACATCTAAGTCTAACATAATTCCTATGCATAGGCATTTTATAAGCAAACAAATTATCAAGACAAGGAAAAACTAGCATATGCATGGAAGAAGAAAGAAACAATAGCAATCTCAACATGACGAGAGGTAATTTAGTAACATGAAAATTTATACAACCATATTTTCCTCTCTCATAATAATTGCATGTAGGATCATAATCAAATTCATCAATATAGCTATCACATAAAATATTCTCAACATGATCCACGCGCATGCAAAGTTGACACTCTTCCAAAATAGTGGGATTATCATCAAATAAAGTCATGACCTCTCCAAACCCACTTTTATCAAAAATTTCAAAAGACTTATCAATCTCCAAAGTAGTGGGATCATTATTTCCTAAAGTTGACACTCTTCCAAACCCAATTTCAATATTATAGCAAACATATTCATCATGAGGGTTAAATAAATTTTCAAGATCATAAGAAGCATTATCACCCCAATCATGATCATTGCAATAAGTAGCGGACATAGCAAAATAGTATCCCCAAGCTTAGGGTTTTCCATATTATTAGCATAATTAACATTAATAGAATTTATAATAACATCATTGCAATCATGCTTTTGATTCAAGGAACTATCAAGTATGGGTGCAATAGCAATAATCTCATGTTTAACATAAGGAACTATAGAAAATTCATTCCAGAAATATTGGCATCATGGCAACAAGAATAGCAAGCATCATGTTCACCAAGGGATATTTCAATCAAATCATCGGAATCATAACTATTTATAGATTCATGCATAACATTATTTTCTTCCAAAGCAATAGTCATTCCACTGGTACGCATCGGTCCTATACAAACTGTTTTTAACCCCTTTGCGCGACAACATTTCGAACCGTCACCTAGTGAGTGTGGGCGATAGGGGGGTCCTTCCCACACGACCCAGAAACCGTCGGGCATATGCCCTCCTGGCACACACGCTCGGCAAAATGAGGTCGTGTGCAACCGACAAGCGCTCAAATACGGAAATATGTACAGTAGAGCTAAAAAATACAATTATACGGCGAAATTGTTTCCGGTCGCAAGTACATCCCACACAGTCAGTCCCCGCTAAATGTTTCCGTTCGTATGTACATCCCACATAGTCGCTCCAAGGAAAACTTTTCCGTTCATAGGTACATCACATAAAATTTTCCCGTTAAATCGTTTGCGTTATTGAATGCATCACACACGGTCCGTAGAAGAAACTGTGTGGCAAAGGCTGTCCATCACACAAAGTTTTTATGTGGTAAACGTTTGCGCAAGGTGTCCTAACGCAAATAGTTTTCAAGAGAAAGTCGTGTGTGATTATTCATTGATCCAACATGGTTTATTCCTAGAAACTGTGTGCGTTGCCTGAGGTCATCGCCCATGGTATTTTTTCAACAACCGTTTGCAATAGCCAAACCTAATTAGAAGGCTAATTATCCGATTATTCATAATCCATTTATTAATCTAATTGACATTTCATATTAAGCACACAATATATTTCATTTTCATAATTGAAATACATCAGAGTACAACATCATATAGCTTCAGCACTCAGCTACCCCATTACACAACTACACTAGGACCAAGTTTCACATGCAACATCTATAACCTTTTGAAATTAGCATCATAGACGATACATAGACAGATGTATCTCATCTGGAAAATTGCTGAAGCAGAAGGCGAATATTGAGCTTTCATTGATGTTGAAGGTCTTTGCAAATTTAGGCCAGTGCCTGTGGATGATTGACCGTCCATCCTTTGTCCTCTTCAGGAACACTACAATATTGAAACGTGGGTGTTGTATGAATACCTTCCTCGCCTCCTGACCATACATGTTGTTTGAGAGGTAATCATCAGTGAACTGCTTTGGAAAGGCCTGAAAACAAGGATGTGCATAAATATCTTCTCTATATTGGAAATGGGGCAAAGGAATTGAAAAGGAAAGGTATAATAGTTAGTACCATCCTATAGTGAACTGATGTCTTCTTCATTGTGCAGACAAAGATCTTGTTGTTTTTTGTCGCTAATTTCTTTATCCTAACAATATTTCTGAGTTTCTTGACTTGACTGATATTCGTGGAGAACTCATTTCCCGATATGCAAAAAGGGTCGAACAGTGGGTCAAAACCTCTGACAGCAGGACCTACATGTGCAAGACCAAATTGTTAAAAACCAAAATATTAGAATGGTTCCTGCAATTGCACAATAATGTGCTATTAGACAACGGACGATGCACGTGCTACCCTCGATTGTAAACCTCAGTGCTTCCCATTGTTTCCCTGCAACACATATAAGGTAGTTAGTCATTAGGTTAAGTAAGGGTTCGCATGCTATCAGTAAAACATGTTGATGAAAAATGAGCACATTGCAGATTCATCGGATTAGTTGAAGCCACACGGAAAACCCGTTTACCCAAACCAAGCATGATTAAGAACTAGGAAATATAGCACATGTATATGTTTCTCATGTATTAAGTGTAGCCAGATTCGATTTATTCCTCACATGCACAACGATACAAAATTCTACCCACGACAATTGGACATCGTAGTGTAGAATTGAACCAAGCAGTTAGCTAAACACCACAAAAAATGAACCAAACATTAACCGAGCACCACATTGCACAATATAACATACTCCTAGTAGAAGATCAGATAGTTAACCAAAGCAAGCATGCTGAACAACTTGGAAATATAGCAATTGTATTTTTTGTCATGTATTTACTGCAAGCAAATTCAATTTATTCCTCGCATGGTATACAATAACAAAATGCACCCACAACTATTGAACATCGCATTGCAGAATTGAACCAAACAAAACAGTTAACTAAACACCACAACAAATGAACCAAACGTTAACTGAGCACCACATTGCACAATATAACATACCCCTAATAGAAGATCAGACAGTTAACCAAACCAAGCAAGCTTAACAACATGGAAATATAGCAATTGTATTTGTTTCTCATGTATTTAGTACAACCAAATTACATTTATTTCTTACATGGTATACAATAAAAGAATGCACCCATAACAATTGAACATCGCATTGCAGAATTGAACCAAACAGCCAACCGCGTTGCGTCGTCTACGCGCGAGGCGTCCATGGTGGCCTCGACGGTGAGGTGCTCCTCCAAGATCTGGGGGTCGACACGAATGGCAGCTATCGTGACCTCATATGCGCGTGCGGCTGTGATTTGCTTCTCCGCTGCCAAATGGTCCTTGGGATCCTGGCTATACTGCGCGCACCATGGCTTAGGGCGGCGCTTATTTGGTGGAGGGGTCGATGATTTGGTGGAAGGTGTCGCGCCGGCAGTCGGGGCATGTGGGATGTGGAAGGAGAAGAACGATGGGGGTCGGGTGTGGATTGCCTGCCTGGATAGGCGAGGCCGAGCAGCGTGGAGGAGGGTCACCGGTGAGGAGGCGGCGCTGCAAACAAGGAGTGTAGGATTCAACTTGGAAAGGAAGGCGAAAACAGGGAAAATGTGGCTTTTGGTAAGGGGGAGGGGGCGGGGAGGTAGATATTTCCGCGAAAGCCAAAATCGCTTCAGCGAAAAAACTGGCGCGCAAAGTGTCATCAAACATGGCCCCTTATTCAGAACTATGTACGATATGTGAACATCACAAACGATTCAGATAGCTTAACCGTGTGTGTTGAGTTTGAACGTAAAAAATTTTGGTTCGAATTTTCCTGGTTATAGTGGTCATCCACGTTATTGCATAATTTGGGTACACAAAGGAGACTAACTTCTTAATCGAGCAACTTCAGCAATTAAACAGACCTAGCTGACCTAAACGTTACTCTAACAAATTAAAGACCAACGCTCTTAATTAAACAAAACAAAGAGTACTACTACGGCTAGTGCTCGTCGATCTCGGTCGCCGCCTCCATGTCCAGCTCGCGTTCGACGGTCTCCTGGGGAAGGGGATCCATGGCATTAATTGCACCATACTCGGCAAGCATCTCATCATCCACATCCGCCATATCTTTGGAATAGGCTTCCACGACTTGGGTATGGGCGGCCGCTATCTTGGCTCTGGCGGGCTCCATCGTGGCAAGGTATGCCGCATAGGAACGGTCGGCTGCTCGAACTCTCTCGGTGATTTCCAACTCTTCGGTCGTGGGTTGCCGACCGTTGTCGAAGAAGCTTCATTCGATTTGTGCGGTGACCACCTACTACCTCTTGAGCACTGTGTTGGATTTCCCCGAAGAGGAGAGGATGATGCAGCAAAGTAGCATAAGTATTTTCCTTAGTTTTTGAGAACCAAGGTATCAATCCAGTAGGAGGCTACGCGCGAGTCCCTCGTACCTACACAAAAACAATAGCTCAACGCAACCAACACGCTTAGGGGTTGTCAATCCCTTCACGGTCACTTACAAAAGTGAGATCTGATAGAGATGATAAATAATATTTTTGGTATTTTTGGTATAGAGATGCAAAGTAAAAAGTAAAAGCAAATCAATAATAAAGTGATGGAGATTGATATGATGAGAAAGAGACCCAGGAGCCATAGGTTTCACTAGTGGCTTCTCTCAAGAGCATAAGTATTCTACGGTGGGTGAACAAATTACTGTTGAGCAATTGACAGAATTGAGCATAGTTATGAGAATATCTAGGTATGGTCATGTATATAGGCATCACGTCCGAGACAAGTAGACTGACTCCTGCCTGCATCTACTACTATTACTCCACTCATCGACCGCTATCCAGCATGCATCTAGAGTATTAAGTTAAAAATAGAGTAACGCCTTAAGCAAGATGACATGATGTAGAGGGATAGTTTCAAGCAATATGATAAAAACCCCATCTTGTTATCCTCGATGGCAACAATACAATACGTGCCTTGCTGCCCCTTCTGTCACTGGGAAAGGACACCGCAAGATCGAACCCAAAGGTAAGCACTTCTCCCATGGCAAGAAAAACCAATCTAGTAGGCCAAACCAAACTGATAATTCGAAGAGACTTGCAAAGATAACCAATCATACATAAAAGAATTCAGAGAAGATTCAAATATTATTCATATATAGACTGGATCATAAACCCACAATTCATCGGTCTCAACAAACACACCGCAAAAAGAAGATTACATCCAATAGATCTCCATAAGAGAGGGGGAGAACATTGTATTGAGATCCAAAAAGAGAGAAGAAGCCATCTAGCTACTAACTATGGACCCGTAGGTCTGAAGTAAACTACTCACACTTCATCGGAGGGGCTTGGATGATGATGTAGAAGCCCTCCGTGATCGGCCCCCTCCGGCGGAGCTTCGAAACAGGCCCCAAGATGGGATCTCGTGGATACAGAAAGTTGCGGCGGTGGAATTAGGTTTTTGGTTCGTTTGGGGGTACGTAGGTATATATAGGAGGCAGAAGTACGTCGGTGGAGCTTCGAGGGGGCCACCAGTCAGGGGGCGCGCCCTCCACCCTCGTGACCGCCTCGTGGCTTTCTTGACGGAGGGTCCAAGTCTTCTGGATCTTATCTGATGAGAAAATCACGTTCCCGAAGGTTTCATTCCATTAGGACTCCGTTTGATATTCTGTTTCTCCGAAACACTGAAATAGGCAAAAAAACAACAATTCTGGGCTGGGCCTCCGGTTAATAGGTTAGTCCCAAAAATAATATAAAAGTGGAAAATAAAGCCCAATATAGTCCAAAACAGTAGATAATATAGCATGGAGCAACAAAAAATTATAGATACATTGGAGACGTATCAAGCATCCCCAAGCTTAATTCCTGCTCGTCCTCGAGTAGGTAAATGATAAAAACAGAATTTTTGATGCGAATGCTACTTGGCATAATTTTAATGTAATTCTTCTTAATTGTGGTATGAATATTCAGATCCGAAAGATTCAAGACAAAAGTTCATATTGACATAAAAATGATAATACTTCAAGCATACTAACTAAGCAATTATGTCTTCTCAAAATAACATGGTCAAAGAAAGTTCATCCCTACAAAATCATATAGTTTAGTCATGTTTCATTGTCGTCACACAAGAATGCTCTCATCATGCACAACCCCGATGACAAGCCAAGCAATTGTTTCATACTTTAGTAATCTCAAACCTATAAACTTTCACGCAATATATGAGCGCGAGCCATGGACATAGCACTATGGGTGGAATAGAATATAACGAGGGGGGTTATGTGGAGAAGACAAAAGGAAGAAAGTCTCACATCAACGAGGCTAATCAATGGGCTACGGAGATGCCCACCGTTTGATGTTAATGCAAGGAGTAGGGATTGCCATGCAACGGATGCACTAGAACTATAAATGTATGAAAGCTCAACAAAAGAAACTAGTGGGTGTGCATCCAACTTGCTTGCTCACGAAGACCTAGGGCACTTGAGGAGGCCCATTGTTGGAATATACAAGCCAAGTTCTATAATGAAAAGTTCCCACTAGTATATGAAAGTGATAACATGAGAGACTCTCTACTATGAAGATCATGGAGCTACTTTGAAGCACAAGTGTGGTAAAAGGATAGTAACATTGTCCCTTCTCTCTTTTTCTCTTATTTTTTGGGCCTTTTCTTTTTTTATGGCCTTTCTCCCTTTTTTGGGCCTTCTCTTTTTTATGGCCTTTCCTTTTTTATTCCTCACTTGGGACAATGTTATAATAATGATGATCATCACACTTCTATTTATTTACAACTCAATGATTACAACTCGATACTAGAACAAAGATGACTCTATATGAATGCCTCCGGCGGTGTACCGGGATATGTAATGAACCAAGAGTGACATGTATGAAAGAATTATGCACTGTGGCTTTGCCACAAATACTATGTCAACTACATGATCATGCTAAGCAATATGACAATGATGAATGTGTCATGATGAACGGAATGATGGAAAGTTGCATGGCAATATATCTCGGAATGGCTATGGAAATGCCATAATAGGTAGGTATGGTGGCTGTTTTGAGGAACATATAAGGAGGTTTATGTGTGAAAGAGCGTATCATATCATGGGGTTTGGATGCACCGGCAAAGTTTGCGCCAACTCTCAATGTGAGAAAGGGCAATGCACGGTACCGAAGAGGCTAGCAAGGATGGAAGGGTGAGAGTGCGTATAATCCATGGACTCAACATTATTCATAAAGAACTCACATACTTATTGCAAAAATCTACAAGTCATCAAAAACCTCGGCACTACGCGCATGCTCCTAGGGGGATAGATTGGTAGGAAAATACCATCGCTCGTCCCCGACCGCCACTCATAAGGAAGACAATCAAATAACACATCATGTTTCAAATTTGTTGCATAATGTTTACCATACGTGCATGCTACAGGACTTGCAAACCTCAACACAAGCATTTCTCAATTTCACAACTACTCAACTAGCATGACTTTGATATTATTACCTCCATATCTCAAAACAATCATCAAGCATCAAACTTTTCTTAGTATTCAACACACTCATAAGAAAGTTTTATTATTAATCTTGCATACCACGCATATTAGGATTTTAAGCAAATTACCATGCTATTAAGACTCTAAACATAATCTAAGTGAAGCATGAGAGATCAATAGTTTCTAAAACAAATCCACCACCGTGCTCTAAAAGATATAAGTGAAGCACATAGAGCAAAACTATAAAGGTTAAAAGATATAAGTGAAGCACATAGAGTATTCTATCAAATTCCAAATCATGTATGGCTCTCTAAAAAGGTGTGTACAGCAAGGATGATTGTGGTAGACTAACAAGCAAAGACTTAAATCATAAAAGATGCTCCAAGTAAAACACATATCATGTGGTGAATAAAAATATAGCTCCAAGTAAAGTTACCGATAGAAGTAGACGAGAGAGGGGATGCCTTCCGGGGCATCCCCAACCTTTGGCTTTTAGGTATCCTTAGATTATCTTGGGGGTGCCATGGGCATCCCCAAGCTTAGACTCTTGCCACCCCTTGTTCCATAATCCATCAAATCTTTACCCAAAACTTGAAAACTTCACAACACAAAACTTAAGGTAGAAACTCTCGTGAGCTCCGTTAGCGAAAGAAAACAAAAGACCACTTCAAGGTACTGTAATGAACTCATCATTTATTTATATTGGTGTTAAACCTACTGTATTCCAACTTCTCTATGGATTATAAACTATTTTACTAGCCATAGATTCATCAAAATAAGCAAACAATACACGAAAAACAGAATCTGTCAAAAACAGAACAGTCTGTAGTAATCTGTAGCTAGCGCAAGATCTGGAACCCCAAAAATTCTAAAATAAATTTCTGGACGTGAGGAATTTATCTATTAATCATATTCAAAAAGAATTAACTAAATAGCACTTTCCAGATAAAAATGACAGCAGTTTTCGTGAGCACTAAATTTCTATTTTTTACAGCAAGTTCAACAAGACTTTCCCCAAGTCTTCCCAACGGTTCTACTTGGCACAAATACTAATTAAGCACAAAAAACACTACCAAAACAGAGGCTAAATAATTTATTTATTACTAAACAGGAGCAAAAAGCAAGGAATAAAAATAAAATTGAGTTGCCTCCCAACAAGCGCTATCGTTTAACGCCCCTAGCTAGGCATAACAAGCAAGAATAGATCTAGGTATTGCCATAATAGTAAGATATTGCCATAATAGATCTAGGTATTGCCATAAAAATAAAATTGAGTTTCCTCCCAACAAGCGCTATCGTTTAACGCCCCTGGCTAGGCATAACAAGCAAGAATAGATCTAGGTATTGCCATAATAGTAAGATAGATTATTAAAACTCATTTCATATTCTCTACGTTTGGCAGCAAGTTTTCTTTGAGGCAAGCAAAAGTAATCAAAAGGGCTAAATTTAACGGGACAAAAGTCCCCAAGATCAACCTTGGGAGGTATAGGTTCCTCCTTTGGTCCTTCATAATGCACAACCAATTCATCATTATAAGCATTCTTTTGACAGAACTTTGTGAGCCTATATTCAAGAGAATATCCTAGTTAATTATTTAGAATAGCCCAATTATCATTAAGTCCAGAAATTCTATCAACTAAAACATTGGTAGGAACCCTTTTTCTAAGATTTTCATTGAAAGCAACATAGTCTAGAGATTGAAAACACATTATTTCTTCTTGATCAAAGAGGATAGCCTCTATGGGAGGACAGCAAGCGTCCACCGTATAATGCGCAAAGATTTCTTTGGCTTCTTTTATTATAAATCTAAACTCATGAGACAAAAAGATAGTAGCGGCACGTTTAACAGAAGAATGCTCAATATTAGAAAATTCCAGAAAAATCCTTTGTATGGAAGGATGCATGTGCATGAATTGTCTTTCAAGTTCAACTACAAGCATGGCAATAGCGTCCGCAAGACTACTAGTTCTGTGAAGGATAGAACTACCCATAGAAGGTAAAGCACCGGCACAAGTAAAGAAATCTTGAAAAACTCCGTTTCCAATAATATTACCACTACCAACACGGATTTTTTTGTATGAAAGATGGTAGGTTCTTTAGCAGGAGCGTCATAATTTTTCATGATATTATTATTGTCCATACCGACAATAATTTCCCCAATTTTAGACATAGAGGCATAAGATAAAGGACTTGACATAACGATAAGCTAGCAAACTAACACACGAGCAAACAAAAAGCAAATGGGCAAAAAGAGGCAAATGGAGAGGGAGGATAGAGAGAGAGGGCGAATAAAACGGCAAGGGTGAAGTGGAGGAGAGGAAAATGAGAGGCAAATGGCAAATAATGTAATGCGGGAGATAGGGATTGTGATGGGTACTTGGTATGTTGACTTTTGCGCAGACTCCTCAGCAACGGCGCCAGAAATTCTTCTTGCTACCTCTTGAGCACTGCGTTGGATTTCCCTGAAGAGGAGAGGATGATGCAGCAAAGTAGCGTAAGTATTTCCCTCAGTTTTTGAGAACCAAGGTATCAATCCAGTAGCAGGCTACGCGCAAGTCCCTCGTACCTACACAAAAACAATAGCTCAACACCACCAACGCGCTTAGGGGTTGTCAATCCCTTCACGGTCACTTACGAAAGTGAGATCTGATAGAGATGATAAATAATATTTTTGGTATTTTTGGTATAGAGATGCAAAGTAAAAAGTAAAAGCAAAGCAATAATAAAGAGATGGAGATTGATATGATGAGAAAGAGACCTGGGGGCCATAGGTTTCACTAGTGGCTTCTCTCAAGAGCATAAGTATTCTACGGTGGGTGAACAAATTACTGTTGAGCAATTGACAGAATTGAGCATAGTTATGAGAATATCTAGGTATGATCATGTATATAGGCATCACGTCCGAGAAAAGTAGACCGACTCCTGCCTGCATCTACTACTATTACTCCACTCATCGACTGCTATCCAGCATGCATCTAGAGTATTAAGTTAAAAATAGGGTAACGCCTTAAGCAAGATGACATGATGTAGAGGGATAGTTTCATGCAATATGATGAAAACCCCATCTTGTTATCCTCGATGGCAACAATACAATACGTGCCTTGCTGCCCCTTCTGTCACTGGGAAAGGACACCGCAAGATCGAACCCAAAGCTAAGCACTTCTCCCATGGCAAGAAAAACCAATCTAGTAGGCCAAACCAAACTGATAATTCGAAGAGACTTGCAAAGATAACCAATCATACATAAAAGAATTCAGAGAAGATTCAAATATTATTCATAGATAGACTGGATCATAAACCCAGAATTCACCGATCTCAACAAACACACCGCAAAAAGAAGATTACATCGAATAGATCTCCACAAGAGAGTGGGAGAACATTGTATATATTAAGATCCAAAAAGAGAGAATAAGCCATCTGGCTACTAACTATGGACCCATAGGTCTGAAGTAAACTACTCACACTTCACCGGAGGGGCTTGGATGATGATGTAGAAGCCCTCCGTGATCGATGCCCCCTCCGGTGGAGCTCCGGAACATGCCCCAAGATGGGATCTCGTGGATACAGAAAGTTGTGGCGGTGGAATTAGTTTTTTGGCTCCGTCCCCGATCGTTTAGGGGTACATAGGTATATATAGGAGGAAGAAGTACGTTGGTGGAGCTTCGAGGGGCCCACGAGGTAGGGGGCGCGCCCTAGGAGGGTGCCCTCCACCCTCGTGACCGCCTCGTGGCTTTCTTTACGGAGGGTCCAAGTCTCCTGGATCTTATCTGATGAGAAAATCACGTTCCCGGAGGTTTCATTTCGTTTGGACTCCGTTTGATATTTTGTTTCTCCGAAACACCGAAATAGGCAAAAAACAGCAATTCTGGGCTGGGCCTCCGGTTAATAGGTTAGTCCCAAAAATAATATAAAAGTGGAAAATAAAGCCCAATATAGTCCAAAACAGTAGATAATATAGCATGGAGCATTCAAAAATTATAGATATGTTGGAGACGTATCACCGCCATGAGTTGGGCGTGGACGGCCTCGACATGGTAGTGGGCGGCCTCCATCAGGGCTAAGGCCACCACTGCGGAACGAACAGCTGCTGTGCCACTCTCGCCAGTTGCTATCCCCAAGGCAGATGCTGCCGCCGCCGCCTGAGAAGCAACAACATCCATTTGGGCTGCCTTGGCCACCCGGACGCAGATTGCCGTCGCCCTCATGAAGCTTGTTAGCACGTGCCTGGCACCTACGGCCACGCTCTCGACGAAGTGGGCCGCCGAAGTTGCCTTCACGACGTGGGTCCACGTCCCCATCTTTCACTGTCAATGAATGAATAGTGAAATGATATTTGGGGAGTGAGCTAGTGTGCTTGACACGCCGGCTGTGGACTGTAGCCGACGCACCTTCTCGTGTAATCCATATGCGTACTATACGCCGACGGTGCTCCAAGATATTTTGTGCTGCATCTCACACGGTTGATGATAATAAACTGTGTGCGATCTACTTGATGTATCGTCTTGATTTGAATTACGTAATGGGATCACAGCTACAAAGGATGGTGTTTGAATTGCTAGAACTTTTATCAGCAGTGAACATGCAACTATAGGTGTGTCGTCAAAAAAATGGAATTATTCAGGGTTTGTTTGGACATTTTTATACATTAACTTGGTTTTGTAGGCATTTCAGGTGCATAATTCTAATTTGAACTACATGCACATGCTCCAGTGCATATAAACGGGTTGAAAAATCAAATATGTGTCCTTGGTTGCATGCTTAGGTCCCATGCAAGAAATGGGAATGAATGTCACACACCCTACCACCGTCACTTGGCTGCAAACATTGAGATACCTGGTTTTTAAATTCTAGTAAATCCAAAACTCATTTGAAATTCATGAAACTTGGCATGCTATCATTGAGCGGGATCAACATGCCATGGTAAAAATTTTGTCCCATTTGGGGCAGGTATGGGTATAAGCTTCTCACCAACCAGAGCTTCTCACAACAAGCGTGATGGTTTTGGTAGGGAACATGCCACCTTTGGGGATGAAACGATATCCGTTGCCTCTTATTGCTTTCAAAAAAATTCGAGTGTCAACATAGAACAACTGGAGTGTTTTGTTTAATTATGAAATTTTTCGGGGTTTGTTTGGACATTTTTATACATTAACTGGGTTTCCCAGGCATTTTATGCGCATAATTCAAATTTGAACTACATGCACATGCTCCAGTGCATATAAACAGGTTGAAAAATCAAATATGTGTCCTTGGTTGCATGCTTAGGTCCCATGCAAGAAATGGGAATGAATTTCAAACACCCTACCACCGTCACTCGGCAGCAAACATTGAGATACCTGGTTTTTAGATTCTAGTAAATCCAAAACTCGTCTGAAATTCATGAAACTTGGCATGCTATCATGGTGCTGCGTCAACAGGCCGTGGTAAAAAATTTGTCCCATTTGGCGCAGGTTTGGGTATAAGCTTCTCACAAACCTTAGCTTCTTACAACAAGTGTGATGGTTCCGGTAGCGAACGTGCCACCATTGGGGACGAAATGATATTCATTGCCTCTTATTGCTTTCAAAAAAATTGAGTGTCAACATAGAACTATAGGAGTGTTGTGTTCAATTTTGGAATTTTTCGGGGTTTGTTCGGACATTTTTATACATTAACTAGGTTTTCCACGCATTTTATGTGTATAATTCAAATTTGAACTACATGCACATTCTCCAGTGCATATAAACTGGTTGAAAAATCAAATCCGTGTCCTTGGTTGCATGCTTAGGTCCCTTGCAAGAAATGGGAATGAATTTCAAACACCCTGCCACCGTCACTCGGCCGCAAACATTGAGATACCTGGTTTTTAAATTCTAGTAAATCCAAAACTCGTTTGAAATTCATGAAACTTGGTATGCTATCATGGAGCGGCATCAACATGCCATGGTAAAAATTTTGACCCATTTGGGGCAGGTTTGGGTATAAGCTTCTCACAAACCTTAGCTTCTCACAACAAGCGTGATGGTTTCGGTCAGGAACTTGTCACCTTTGGGGACGAAACGATATACGTTGCCTCTTATTGCTTTCAAAATTTTTCTAGTGTCAACATAGAACAACATGAGTGTTGTGTTTACTTTTGGTATTTTTGGGGTTCGTTTGGACCATTTTATACATTAACTGGGTTTTCTAGGCATTTCATGTGCATAATTCAAATTTGAACTACATGCACAAGCTCCAGTGCATATAAATTGGTTGAACAATCAAATCTATGTCCTTCGGGGCATGCTGAGGTCCCATGCAAGAAATGGGAATGAATTATAAACACCAGGGCACTGTTGATTGCCGGCAAAACATTAAGTTACCTGGTTTTTAAATTCTAGTAAATCCAAAACTCGTCTGAAATTCATGAAACTTGGCATGCTATCATGGAGTGGCATCAACATGTCGTGGTAAATTTTTTGTCCCATTTGGGGCAGGTTTGGGTATAAGCTTCTCACAAACCTAGGTTCTCACAACAAGCGTGATGGTTTCAGTAGGGAACGTGCCACCTCTGAGGATGAAACAATATCCGTTGCCCCTTATTGCTTTCAAAAAAATTCTAATGTCAACATAGAACAACACGAGTGTTGTGTTTACTTTTGGAATTTTTCGGGGTTTGTTTGGACATTTTTATACATTAACTGGGTTTTCTAGGCATTTCATGTGCATAATTCAGATTTGAACTACATGCACAAGCTCTAGTGCATATAAATTGGTTGAAAAATCAAATATGTGTCCTTCGGGGCATGCTTAGGTCCCATTGAAGAAATGAGAATGAATTTCAAACACCAGGGCAATGTTGATTGCCGGCAAAATGTTGAGATACTTTGTTTTTAAATTCTAGTAAATCCAAAACTCATCTGAAATTCATGAAACTTGGCATGCTATAATGGAATGGCAATCGACATGCTGTGGTATTTTTTGTGTCCATTTTGAGAGAAGGTGCACTCGAATAACAACCAACAAAGGCATTTTGAAACAAATAGCTGCCACTGTAACATCCAAATGTTTTGTATAATTTAAATTGTGTGCGTTCTGTTAACCATTCACGTGAGACCACGCTTCACTCTTTTAATGGCTAGGAGGTGCTGTTCAGATAGGTGCTTGAATGCTTGACTAAACAGAAGGCGTGTCGATAGCTTCCCCAGGAAGCCAAGAGAAAATGTGCCGAGCAGGATTTCTGCAGCTCTTGATCGCAAACATTTTAGATAGAACACCCATATGCAAAGTGGGAGCTATGGTCTTCCCCCTTAAGTCAAGGGAAAATCCGCAGCGCAAGATTTGTGCATCTCTTCAACGCAAACGGTTATTTTGGATGACCCTTGTGCAACCACGTACAAACAATTTGGTAAGATTTGCATCTGTCATATTGGGTATGTTGCCATTTGTCAAACTAGAAAGATTTACATTTGTTGATCTAGTAGCGTTGCCATTTGTCAATCCTTGTAACACTGCGATTTGTCAAAATATGCAGCTAGAAATCACTAGCACTAGCTAATTTTTGCAACTAAAATTCAGTAATTAAGCATAGATTTCATTCATAGTATAAGCAGTCGTTCTTAATTTATACAAACAGTTCAACTCGACAGCTGAACCGACCAAACTTTTCCCCAGTTGTTGCCAACCACATACTAAAATAGCTAGTTCAACTATATATACTAGCTAATTTTAAGTATGTTGTACAGTTCGATCACACATCTATAGCCAGATGAAATGAACAAAATATCCTGTAAATACTACTACTACCACAGAGGGACTTTGTGCTACTTCCGGCAGCCTCTCCTTTGCCGAGCGCGCTCAGTAAGAGGCAGAGGAGGAGGAGGAGCCTACCGACGAGCTGGAGAAATGCAATACGGCGCTTGCAGCTGCTGCACGTTCAGCGACGCTCGCCAGCTCGAACGCCCACTGCCGTTCCAGATGATCCCTCTCGAAGCGGCCGGACTGCTCGTAGATCTCCCGATTCTTTGCCTCTGTGTTGGCGTGTGCTGCGGCCATGGGTGCGGTGAGGCTCTTTGCATTCTTGACGAGGCGCTCCTCCTCCTCCTGCAGGAACTCGCTGTAGCGCGCAAGGTCGCTGACACACATGCGGGCCTCCACCTCTGCCTCCCTCCTCCGGGCGGCGGTGGCAGAGCGGGTGATGATCTCGGTGGTCGACGGTGGGCTGGCGGCCACGGCGGCCGATGATGGGGTGGCGGCCACGACCACCACCTCTCGCCTTCGGGCCGCAGTGGCGGAGCGGGTGATGGCCACGGTGGACGGCAGTGGGGTGGCGGCCACGAGGTCACCTCCCGCCTTCGGGCCGCGGCGGCGGAATGGGAGATGGCCCTGGCTTTCAATGGTGGTGTGGCGGCAATGGCGGCCGACAACAGCTGCCGACGGGCAGTGGCGGTGGAGCGTGTGGTGGGTGTTCCGCGCACACCCAACAGGGATGCCACGCGCACTATACTACCCCGGGGACTGCGCCGCCGCCGCCGCGGTGTAGCCTCCTAGCTGGAGTTGTCCTCTGATGACGACAGAGTGGCTGAGCGACGACGACGGACCGGTGCCATTGGCGATTGTGGGAGAAGCACATGAGATAAGCTACAGGGAGGGAGGGGAAAATGCGACGCAGGACTCGCCAGCCGTCAGGGTTTTTATAGCAGGTCAGTAAGCATTGGGATTTGGGGGGATTTCACCGAGTCGGGCGAGAAGCTTGCGCGGGAACGGGCTCACCGATGATTCATTGGCGCCACCGTTTGGCCAAAAGAACGCCCCCGCACACTGCGCAAGCTTGCGCTGTAAGCCGTCTGCGGCAGCGGGGTGACAAGACGTGTGAGAGGAGGATGAAAGGACATGTACACATACGGTTAATACAAAAAAATGTTTGCGATTTAATTACCTACTATACCCCCATCCTGGTTTATAAGTAGGATTTAACTAATAAAACACGAATGCATGTCGCCAAAGATTATATTGTTGGAGTCGTATTTGAACAAAGTTTCCAGCTATACAATTTTTGTAACATGCATTAACATTTTTTTGGTTAAATTTAAGGTTATATACCAGCAAGCGTTTTCCTGCAACACACACGGCTTATTCCATCACAAACAGCTCGGATGGATCAACTGTATGCCACGTATCGCACACGCAACTCTAATCTGATTCGTGCTTGATGTCTCCGACATCGCTCGCACATTTTGTCTTATTTGCCACGTATCACTGTGTCGGCCTCTGCTCACATCCCTCAGCAAGCTCTGCTTGCCGTTAGGCGCCGCGGTGCACTCCGCTCGCGTCCGTCGGTGCGCTCGGCTTGTGGACAGCTTTTCCTTGTGCATTATATATATATATAGTTGCTCGCCGTTGAGGAGACCGCGGAGCACTCTGCTCACGTCCCTTCGCGCGCGCTCTGCTAGCGGTTGGGTGTGCGCACGATCACGTCGGGGGCCCCATATGCATGCGGTTGCGCCGCGCGTCTTGCCACGAGATGCAGTTATGTGCGACATGATGGAGTTACGCGCTGCAAATTAGAACTGCCATTAGGGCTTGTCGATATTCCTGGCCGTCCGCCTTCCCCTTTAATTCTCGCGGCCATTATAACCTTAGTATCTTCAACCTTTCGGCCGCGCCCCACAATAGAACAAGCACACCCACGACGACACATAGAGAGGGGATGTCCAGCGGTGCTCCAATGGAGTTCGGCGAGCATAGAGTGGAGACCCACGCGAGGGAGACGGATCTCTCGGTGGTGTATGCTACCTCTTGAGCACTGCGTTGGTTTTCCCTTGAAGACGAAAGGGTGATGTAGTACAACAGCGTAAGTATTTCCCTCAGTTTTTGAGAACCAAGGTAAGAATCAAGTAGGAGGCCACACATGAGTCCCTCGAACCTACACAAACAAATAAACTGCTCGCAACCAACGCGATAAAGGGGTTGTCAATCCCTTCATGGTCACCTATGAGAGTGAGATCTGATAGATATGATAAGATAATATTTTTGGTATTTTTATGATAAAGAGAAATAAAGATGCAAGTAAAATAAATGGAAAAGGAAATAACTAAGTATTGGAAGATTAATATGATGGAAAATAGACCCGGGGGCCATAGGTTTCACTAGAGGCTTCTCTCGAGAGCATAAGTATTATGGTGGGTGAACAAATTACTGTTGAGCAATTGACAGAATTGAGCATAGTTATGAGAATATCTAGGTATGATCATGTATATAGGAATCATGTCTGAGACAAGTAGACCGACTCCTGCCTGCATCTACTACTATTACTCCACACATCGACCACTATCCAGCATGCATCTAGAGTATTAAGTTCAAGAGAGCAGAGTAACGCTTTAAACAAAATGACATGATGTAGAGGGATAAACTCATGCAATATGATATAAACCCCATCTTGTTATCCTCGATGGCAACAATACAATACGTGCCTTGCTGCCCCTACTGTGACTGGGAAAGGACACCACAAGATTGAAACCAAAGCTAAGCACTTCTCCATTGCAAGAAAGATCAATCTAGTAGGCCAAACCAAACTGATAATTCGAAGAGACTTGCAAAGTTAACCAATCACAAATAAAAGAATTCAGAGAAGATTCAAATATTGTTCATAGATAAACTTGATCATAAACCCACAATTCATCGATCTCAACAAACACACTGCAAAAGAAGATTACATCGAACAGATCTCCACAAGAGAGGGGGAGAACTTTGTATTGAGATCCAAAAAGAGAGAAGGAGCCATCTAGCTAATAACTATGGACCCATAGGTCTGAAGTAAACTACTCACACTTCATCGGAGGGGCTATGGTGTTGATGTAGAAGCCCTCCGTGATCGATACCCCCTCCCGCGGAGCTCCGGAGAAGGCCCCAAGATGGGATCTCGTGGATACAGAAAGTTACGGTGGTGGAATTAGGGTTTTGGCTCCGTATCTAGTAGTTTGGGGGTACGTAGGTATATATAGGAGGAAGGAGTACGTCGGTGGAGCAACATGGGCCCCACGAGGGTGGAGGGCGCATGGGCGGGTAGGCGAGCCCCCTACCTCGTGCCTTCCTGGTTGATTGTTTGACGTAGGGTCCAAGTCCTGTGAATCATGTTCGTTCCAAAAATCACGTTCCCAAAGGTTTCGTTCCGTTTGGACTCCGTTTGATATTCTTTTTCCGCGAAACCCTAAAATAGGCAAAAAAAACAGCAATTCTGGGTTGGGCCTCCGGTTAATAGGTTAGTCCCAAAAATAATATAGAAGTGCATAATAAAGCCCAATAATGTCCAAAACACGATATAATATAGCATGGAACAATAAAAAAATTATATATACATTGGATACATATCAAGCATTCCCAAGCTTAATTCCTGCTCGTCCTCGAGAAGGTAAATGATAAAAACAGAATTTTTGATGTGGAATGCTACTTGGCATAATTTCAATGTAATTCTCTTAATTGTGGTATGAATATTCAGATCCGAAAGATTCAAGACAAAAGTTTAATATTGGCATAGAAATAATAATACTTCAAGAATACTAACTAAGCAATTATGTCTCTTCAAAATAACATGGCCAAAGAAATTTATCCCTACAAAATCATATAGTCCGGCTATGCTTCATCTTCACCACACAAAGTATTCAAATCATGCACAACCCCGATGACAAGCCAAGCAATTGTTTCATACTTTTGGTGTTCTCAAACTTTTTCAATCTTCACGCAATACATGAGCGTGAGCCATGGACATAGCACTATAGGTGGAATAGAATGGTGGTTGTGGAGAAGAGAAAAAGGGAGAATATAGTCTCACATCAACTAGGCATATCAACGGGCTATGGAGATGCCCATCAATAGATATCAATGTCAGTGAGTAGGGATTGCCATGCAAAGGATGCACTAGAGCTATAAGTATATGAAAGCTCAACAAAAAGAAACTAAGTGGGTGTGCATCTAACTTGCTTTCTCACGAAGACCTAGGGCATTTGAGGAAGCCCATCGTTGGAATATACAAGCCAAGTTCTATAATGAAAAATTCCCACTAGTATATGAAAGTGATAACATAGAAGACTCTCTATCATGAAGATCATGGTGCTACTTTGAAGCACAAGTGTGGAAAAAGGATAGTAGTATTGCCCCTTTTTATTTATTCTTTTTTGGGGCCTTCTTTTTTTATTTTGCCTTTATCTTTTTTTATTGGGACAATACTCTATGAATGATGATCATCACACTTCTATTTGTTTACAACTCAATGATTACAACTCAATACTAGAACAAAGTATGACTCTATATGAATGCCTCCGGCGGTGTACCGGGATACCAATGATGCATGAGTGACTTCTATGAAAGAATTATGAACGGTGGCTTTGCCACAACTAAAATGTCAACTACATGATCATGCGAAGCAATATGACAATGATGGAGCGTGTCATAGTAAACGGAATGGTGGAAAGTTGCATGGCAATATATCTCGGAATGGCTATGGATATGCCATGATAGGTAGGTATGGTGGCTGTTTTGAGGAAGGTATATGGTGGGTGTATGATACCGGCGAAAGGTGCACGGTATTAGAGAGGCTAGCAATGGTGGAAGGGTGAGAGTGCGTATAATCCATGGGCTCAACATTATTCATAAACAACTCACATACTTATTGCAAAAATCTATTAGTTATCGAAGCAAAGTACTACGCGCATGCTCCTAGGGGGATAGATTGGTAGGAAAAGACCATCGCTCGTCCCCGACCGCCACTCATACGGAGGACAATCAATAAATACATCATTCTCTGACTTCTTAACATAACGGTTCACCATACGTGCATGCTACGGGAATCACAAACTTCAACACAAGCATTTCTCAAATTCACAACTACTCAACTAGCACGACTCTAATATCACCATCTCCATATCTCAAAACAATTATCAAGTTTCAAACTTCTCATAGTATTCAACACACTCATAAGAAAATTTTATTATTAATCTTGAATGCCTAACATAATTAAAGCAAATTACCATGCTGTTTTGTAGGACTCTCAAAATAATCTAAGTGAAGCATGAGAGAACAAAAGTTTCTATAAAACGAATCCACCATCGTGCTCTAAAAGATATAAGTGAAGCACTAAGCCAAAAACTATATAACTCAAAAGATATAAGTGAAGCACATAGAGTATTCTAACAATTTCCGAATCATGAGTGTCTCTCTCAAAAAGGTGTGTGCAGCAATGATGATTGTGGAAAACTAAATATCACTGGACGTGAGGAATTTATCTGTTAATCATCTTCAAAAATAATTAACTAAATATCACTTTCCAAATAAAAATGGCAGATGTTCTCATGAGCGCTAAAGTTTCTATTTTTTACAGCAAGATTAAAAAGACTTTCCCCAAGTCTTCCCAATGGTTCTACTTGGCATGAACACTAATTAAACACAAAAAAACACAACCAAAAAGAGGGTAGATAAATTATTTATTACTAAACAGGAGCAAAAGGCAAGGAATAAAAATAAAATTGGGTTGCCTCCCAACAAGCGCTATCGTTTAACGCCCCTAGCTAGGCATGAAAGAAAAGATAGATCTAGGTATTGCCATCTTTGGAAGGCTATCCATAAGTGTCTCCCATACTAGATTCATAAGGTAATTTAATTTTGTTTCTAGGGAAGTGTTCCATGCCTTTCCTTAATGGAAATTGGAATCTAATATTCCCTTCCTTCATATCAATAATTGCACCAATCGTTCTAAGGAAAGGTCTACCAAGAATAATAGGACATGAATGATTACAATCCATGCCAAGAACAATAAAATCCACGGGCACATAATTCCTATTTGCAACAATAAGAACATCATTAATTCTTCCCATAGGTTTCTTAATAGTGGAATCCGCAAGGTGCAAGTTTAAAGAGTAATCGTCAAAATCATGGAAACCTAGCAAATCACACAAAGTCTTTGGAATCGTGGAAACACTAGCACCCAAATCACACAAAGCATAGCATTCATGATCTTTAATCTTAATTTTAGTAGTAGGTTCCCACTCATCATAAAGTTTTCTAGGGATAGAAAGTTCCAATTCAAGTTTTTCTTCATAAGGTTGCATCAAAGCATCAACAATATGTTTGGTAAAGGCTTTATTTTGACTATAAGCATGAGAAGAATTTAGCACGGATTGCAACAAGGAAATACAATCTATCAAAGAGCAATTATCATTATTAAATTCTTGAAATCCAAAATAGTGGGTTCATTAATATTTAAAGTTTTGACTTCTTCAATCCCACTTTTAACAATTTTAGCATCAAGATCTAAAGACTCCGAATTTTTGGAACGCCTTCTAGGTAAAGGTGGATCATATTCAGTCCCATCATTATCAAGATTCATATTACAAAACAAAGATTTAATATGGGACACATCAATAACTTTTAGATCTTCATCTTTATTATCATGAAAACTAGAAGAACATGCTTTTATAAAACAATCTTTCTTAGCAAGCATCCTAGCGGTTCTTTCTTTGCACTCATCAATGGAAATTCTCATGGCTTTGAGACACTCATTGATATCATTCTTAGGAGGAATAGATCTAAGTTTAAAAGAATCAACATCAAGAGAAATTCTATCAACGTTCCTAGCCAACTCGTCAATCTTAAGCAATTTTTCTTCAATCAAAGCATTGAAATTATTTTGCGAGGCAATAAATTATTTAATATTAGATTCAAAATCAGAGGGTATATTATTAAAATTTCCATAAGAATTGTTGTAAGAATTACCATAATTATTAGAGAAATTACTAGGATACGGCCTAGGATAAAAGTTTCCTCTATACGCTTTTTTACCAAAATTATTCCTACCAACAAAATTCACATCCAAAGATTCATTATTATTCTCAATCAAAGTAGATAAAGGAATATCATTAGGATCAGAAGAAACACTTTAGCAAATAATTCCATAAGTTCGTCCATCTTACCACTCAAAACATTAATTTCTTCTATCGCATGCACTTTCTTATTAGTAGATCTTTCAGTGTGCCATTGAGAATAATTGACCATAATATTATCTGGGAGTTTAGTAGCTTCTCCTAAAGTGATTTCCATATAAGTGCCTCCCACGGCCGAGTCCAAAAGAGTTCTAGAAGCAAAATTCAATCCGGCATAAAATTTTTGTATAATCATCCACAAATTCAAACCATGTGTAGGGCAATTACGTATCATTAATTTCATCCTCTCCCAAGCTTGTGCAACATGTTCATGATCAAGTTGCTTAAAATTCATAATATTGTTTCTAAGAGAGATGATCTTAGCGGGAGGAAAATACTTAGAGATAAAAGCATCTTTGCACTTATTCCACGAATCAATACTATTTTTAGGCAAAGACGAAAACCAAGCTTTAGCACGATCTCTAAGAGAAAAAGGAAATAGCTTCAATTTAACAATATCATTGTCCACATCTTTCTTCTTTTGCATATCACACAAATCAACGAAGTTGTTTAGATGGGTAGCGACATCTTCACTAGGAAGGCCGGAAAACGGATCTTTCATGACAAGATTCAGCAAAACAACATTAATTTCACAAGATTCAGCATCAGTAAGAGGAGCAATCGGAGTGCTAATAAAATCATTGTTGTTGGTATTGGTAAAGTCACACAATTTGGTATTATCTTGAGCCATCGTGACAAGCAAGCAATCCGACACACAAGCAAACAAGAAATGGGCAAAAAGAGGTGAATAGAGAAAGAGAGGGAGGATGGAGAGAGAGAGGGCGAATAAAACGGCAAGGGTGAAGTGGGGGAGAGGAAAATGAGAGGTAAATGGCAAATAATGTAATGCGGGAGATAAGGGTTTGTGATGGGTACTTGGTATGTTGACTTTTGCGTAGACTCCCCGGCAACGATGCCAGAAATCCTTCTTGCTACCTCTTGAGCACTGCGTTGGTTTTCCCTTGAAGAGGAAAGGGTGATGCAGTAGAGCAGCGTAAGTATTTCCCTCAGTTTTTGAGAACCAAGGTATCAATCCAGTAGGAGGCCATGCACAAGTCCCTCGCACCTACACAAACAAATAAACTCCTCGCAACCAACACGATAAAGGGGTTGTCAATCCCTTCATGGTCACCTACGAGAGTGAGATCTGATAGATACGACAAGATAATATTTTTGGTATTTTTATGATAAAGAGAAATAAAGATGCAAGTAAAATAAATGGCAAAGGAAATAACTATGTATTGGAAGATTAATATGATGGAAAATAGACCCGGGGGCCATAGGTTTCACTAGAGGCTTCTCTCGAGAGCATAAGTATTACGGTGGGTGAACAAATTACTGTTGAGCAATTGACAGAATTGAGCATAGTTATGAGAATATCTAGGTATGATCATGTATCTATCATCACGTCCGAGACAAGTAGACCAACTCATGCCTGCATCTACTACTATTACTCCACACATCGATCGCTATCCAGCATGCATCTAGAGTATTAAGTTCAAGAGAACAGAGTAACGCTTTAAGCAAGATGACATGATGTAGAGGGATAAACTCATGCAATATGATATAAACCCCATATTGTTATCCTTGATGACATGACGTGCCTTGCTGCCCCTACTGTCACTGGGAAAGGACACCGCAAGATTTAACCCAAAGCTCAGCACTTCTCCCATTGCAAGAAAATCAATCTAGTAGGCCAAACCAAACTGATAATTCAAAGAGACTTGCAAAGATAACCAATCATACATAAAAGAATTCAGAGAAGATTCAAATATTGTTCATAGATAAACTTGATCATAAACCCAGAATTCACCGATCTCAACAAACACACCGCAAAAGAAGATTACATCGAATAGCTCTCCACAAGAGAGGTGGAGAACTTTGTATTGAGATCCAAAAAGAGAGAAGAAGCCATCTAGCTAAAAACTATGGACCCGTAGGTCTAAAGTAAACTACTCACACTTCATCGGAGGGGCTATGGTGTTGATGTAGAGCCCTCCGTGATCGGTACCCCCTCCGGCGGAGCTCCGGAAAAGGCCCCAAGATGGGATCTCATGGATACAGAAACTTACAGCGGTGGAATTAGGGTTTTGGCTCCGTATCTGGTAGTTTGGGGTACGTAGGTATATATAGGAGGAAGGAGTACGTCGGTGGAGCAACATGGGCCCCACGAGGGTGGAGGGCGCGCCTTGGGGGGGGGGGGTAGGCGTGCCCCCTACCTCGTGCCTTCCTGGTTGATTGCTTGACATAGGGTCCAAGTCCTCTGGATCATGTTCATTCCAAAAATCAGGTTCCCGAAGGTTTCATTCCGTTTGGACTCCGTTTGATATTCTTTTTCTACGAAACCCTAAAATAGGCAAAAACAACAATTCTGGGCTGGGCCTCCAGTTAATAGGTTAGTCCCAAAAATATTATAAAAGTGCATAATAAAGCCCAAAAATGTCCAAAACAGGATATAATATTGCATGGAAGAATAAAAAATTATAGATACATTGGAGACGTATCAGTGTACACCATCGACCCGGCCGTGGTGGACGACTACATCAACAACGTTGAGCAGTTGCTTGCTCGAGACAAGTACAAGGTGGTCGGCATCGACCTCCAATACACCACCGATCGTCCCGGCATAGATCAGAAGATTGCTGTCGCCCAGTTGTGTGTGGGCCATCATGTCCTCATCTACCACTACTGCATGGCTACAGAGCCTTGCGACCGTTTCAACAGGTTTGTCAACAACACTGACTACAAGTTCGCCATGGTGGAAACCACCGACGATGAAACTATAAGTTGGCCTGCAAGAACCTTGTCAAAATCTTGACCACTACAGGGTCTGGGGCTGCATGAAGAAGGACTCGCTGGTCGAACTCACCTCAGCCATCATCGACCCCTACTACGAAAAGACGAAGTAGGATGCCCAGAGAACAAGTCCCCTATCCTAGCACAGGGCCTGGATGCGGCAACTGGATGAACCTCACCTCAGGTTCGCGGCCAAGAGCGTTTACACATGCTACGAGATGCACAGGCGGATCGTTGACATGAGGAAGTGCCTCGTTACCAAAATCGACGAGCCTGGATCGAGCCACAAGCAGAGCAAGCGTCACAAGAAGTAGATGATGATCAGATGATCGTTTATGCTAGTTAATCATGCATGTAATATATAGTTTACTTTATTGGTGCGTGGAAATGTCATGTGTGTAGTAGCCACCTATGTAATTATGCGTGTAATAGTTTACTTTGGTGTGTGCAAATGCCATGGTTGTTGTAGCCACCTATGTAAGTGGATGTTTAATTTGGTTATGCAAGCATGTCCCTATAAGTGTGTGTGTGTGTGTTGTTGTTGTTTTGTATGCAACCCCATCGCACAACACACACGTCTTATTAGCAGCAACCGTCTGTGTTATTATCGGTCTTCACACACATTTCTGTTTACATACCTGTTTGCCACGTATCACACACATCTTGTTAAGTTGAACCATTTCTTTCTCTTGTCTCGACACAAATAGTTCATCCGAGTGAATCGCATGCCGTATATCGCAGACACCTTCATATGGCTGACTATTTCTTATGTGTTGCCTAATCACAAACAGTTTATCTGAGTGAACCGTCTGCTTTATATCGCACACACCTCCATCTGGCTGGACTTTTCTTTTGTTCCTCTCATCACAAACAACAAATTGAACTGAACCGTATGCCCTACATCGCACACGCAACTGAAATCTGAATGGTGTTTGATGGCTCCGCCATCACAAACATTTTGCACCTTTTTAACGTTTTTTACACCACCGTTTGCAATTATGGCATCGCACACAGTTTCGTCGAAGGGTCTCTAATCGTAGTGTCACGTTAGCAGCATCCTGCAGTAGTGTTCTCTCAATAAATTCTTTGACATAGACATTATGAGCATAGTTTTCATAGAAATATTTAAGTATGTCAAATTTTTTATATTTGTAGAGAGTAATATCATATTTTTAATCAAATAAGCAACTTCATAAGCACCCTTAAAAGCAATAAATTCTTCAACTTGTCCGATATCATAGTAACTATAAACACCCTTTTCATAAGAAGATTAAATTTCATTATCTTTAAACTGACATAGGTAGGGAAGGTGTTTTTTCGGGTTCTTAGAGCAACAAGTAAGATCAAAATTTTCACAAAGATTCCAAGCATAGCATAGCAAACAATTTATTTGATTCCATAAGAGCTTCCCCTTTTCAGACAAACGATGACACACAAAATGAGCATGCTCATCTAAAGAATTTCCCTCAACTAAACTTGTTGGGGTTCAGCATGAGCACATATGGATTGAAGATGATCCAGGTAGAAAACTTTGAGTGGATCCATATCAATAGATTTTTAGCAAGCAAAGATGCAAGAAAAATAGAAGGAATATTGAGGGAGTCCTGGATTAGGGGGTCTCCGGACAGCCGGACTATATCCTTTGGCCGGACTGTTGGACTATGAAGATACAAGATTGAAGACTTCGTCTCGTGTCCGGATGGGAGTCTACTTGGCGTGGAAGGCAAGCTAGGCAATACGGATATGTATATCTCCTCCTTTGTAACCGACCTTGTGTAACCCTAGCCCCCTCTGGTGTCTATATAAACCGGAGGGTTTTAGTCCGTAGGACAACATACAATCATACCATAGGCTAGCTTCTAGGGTTTAGCCTCTCCGATCTCGTGGTAGATCAACTCTTGTAATACTCATATCATCAAGAATAAATTAAGCAGGACGAGGGTTTTACCTCTATCAAGAGGGCCCGAACCTGGGTAAAACATTGTGTCCCCTGCCTCCTGTTACCATCCGCCTTAGACGCATAGTTCGGGACCCCCTACCCGAGATCCGCCGGTTTTGACACCGACATTGGTGCTTTCATTGAGAGTTCCTCTGTGTCGTCGCCGTTAGGCTTGATGGCTCCTACTATCATCGATAGCGATGCAGTCCAGGGTGAGACTTTTCTCCCCGGACAGATCTTTGTGATAGGCGGCTTCGCACTGCGGGCCAAATCGCTTAGCCATCTGGAGCAGATCGAAAGTTACGCCCCTGGCCACCAGGTCAGGTTTGGAAGCTTAAACTACACGGCCAATATCCGCGGAGACTTGATCTTCGACGGATTCGAGCCCCTGCCTTGTGCGCCACGCGGTCACGATGAGTACGATTTAGCTCTACCATCGGACCTTATTCAGGAGATCGCGCCGGCAGCCGCTCAGAGCCTCAATTCGGAGCCAGTTGCGCCATCCATGGATGGGTGGATGGACCCTGTCACGGAGGCCGTATCCTTAACGGCGATCGAGCCGAATATCGATCGTACCCTTCATGAGAGCCGTGTTGCCAAACTGCCGGATCCTTCTCTGGCCACGGACTCCGAACCGCCTGCGCCCGTTCCTATCGAATCCGATTGGGCGCCGATCATGGAGTTTACCTCCGTAGATATTTTTCAGCACTCGCCCTTTGGCGACATACTGAACTCATTAAGTTCTCTCGCCTTGTCAGGAGAGGCCTGGCCGAACTACGTCCGGCAGGATTGGGATGCGGATGACGAAGAAATTCGCCGCCCACCCACCACCCACTTAGTAGCCACTGTCGACGACTTAACCGACATGCTCGACTTCGACTTCAAAGACATCGATGGCATGGACGACGGTGCGGGACACGAAGAGGAACCACTGCCCACAGGGCACTGGACAGCCACCTCATCATACGATATATACATGGTGGATATGTTGGAAATATGCCCTAGAGGCAATAATAAAATGATTATTATATTTCCTTGTTCATGATAATTGTCTATTATTCATGCTATAATTGTATTATCCGGAAATCGTAATACATGTGTGAATACATAGACCACAATGTGTCCCTAGTGAGCCTCTAGTTGACTAGCTCGTTGATCAACAGATAGTCATGGTTTCCTAGCTATGGACATGGGGATGTCATTGATAACGGGATCACATCATTAGGAGAATGATGTGATGGACAAGACCCAAACCTAAGCATATCACAAAGATCGTGTAGTTCGTTTGTTGTAGCTTTTCTGGATGTCAAGTATCATTTCCTTACACCATGAGATTGTGCAACTCCCGGATACCGTAGGAGTGCCTTGGGTGTGCCAAACGTCACAACGTAACTGGGTGACTATAAAGGTACATTACAGGTATCTCCGAAAGTGTCTGTTGGGTTGGCACGAATCGAGACTGGGATTTGTCACTCCTATGACGGAGAGGTATCTCTAGGCCCACTCGGTAATGCATCATCATAATGAGCTCAATGTGATCAAGTGGTTGATCACGGGATCATGCATTACGGTACAAGTAAAGTGACTTGCTGGTAACGAGACTGAACAAGGTATTGGGATACCGACGATCGAGTCTCGGGCAAGTAACGTACCGATTGACAAAGGGAATTGAGTACGGGATTAATTAGGTCCTCGACATCGTGGTTCATCCGATGAGATCATCGAGGAGCATGTGGGAGCCCACATGGGTATCCAGATCCCGCTGTTGGTTATTGACCAGAGAGTCGTCTCGGTCATGTCTGCTTGTCTCCCGAACCCGTAGGGTCTACACACTTAAGGTTCGGTGACGCTAGGGTTGTATAGATATGAGTATGCAGTAATCCGAAAGTTGTTCGGAGTCCCGGATGAGATCCTGGACGTCACGAGGAGTTCCGAAATTGTCCAGAGGTGAAGAATTATATATAGGAAGTGTAGTTTCGGCCATCGGGAAAGTTTCGGGGTCACCGGTATTGTACCGGGACCACGGGATCGGTCCCGGGGGTCCACCGGGTGGGGCCACCCATCCCGGAGGGCCCCATGGGCTGAAGTGGGGAGGGGAACCAGCCCATAGTGGGCTGGTGCGCCCCCCTTGGGCCCCCCATGCGCCTAGGGTTGGGAACCCTAGGGGAGGGGGCGCCTCCACTTGCCTTGGGGGGTACTCCACCCCCTTGGCCGCCGCCCCCTAGGAGATCCCATCTCCTAGGGCCGGCGCACCCCCCTTGGGGGCCTATATAAAGGAGGGGGGAGGGAGGGCAGCAACACCTCAAGCCTTGGCGCCTCCCTCTCCCCTGCTACACCTCTCCCTCTCGCAGAAGCTCGGCGAAGCCCTGCTGCGATCACTGCTGCATCCACCACCACGCCGTCGTGCTGCTGGATCTTCATCAACCTCTCCTTCCCCCTTGCTGGATCAAGAAGGAGGAGACGTCATCCGCTCCATACATGTGTTGAACGCGGAGGTGTCGTCTGTTCGGCACTTGGTCATCGGTGATTTGGATCACGGCGAGTACGACTCCATCATCCCCGTTCTCTTGAACGCTTCCACGTGTGATCTACAAGGGTATGTAGATGCACTCTCCTCTTGTTGCTAGTTGACTCCATAGATTGATCTTGGTGAAACGTAGGAAAAAATTTCATTTTCTGCTACGATCTCCAACAGTGGCATCATGAGCTAGGTCTATGCGTAGTTACTATGCACAAGTAGAACACAAAGTAGTTGTGGGCGTCGATATTGTCAATTTGCTTGTCGTTACTAGTCTTATCTTGATTCGGCGGCATCGTGGGATGAAGCGGCCCGGACCAACCTTACATGTACGCTTACGTGAGACCGGTTCCACCGACTGACATGCACTAGTTGCATAAGGTGGCTGGCGGGTGTCTGTCTCTCCCACTTTAGTCGGATCGGATTCGATGAACAGGGTCCTTATGAAGGGTACATAGAAATTGGCAATTCACGTTGTGGTTTTGGCGTAGATAAGAAACGTTCTTGCTAGAAACCTATAGCAGCCACGTAAAAACTTGCAACAACAATTAGTGGACGTCTAACTTGTTTTTGCAGCAAGTGTTTTGTGATGTGATATGGACAAAGGTTGTGATGAATGATGAATGATATATGTGATGTATGAGATTGATCATGTTCTTGTAATAGGAATCACGACTTGCATGTTGATGAGTATGACAACCGGCAGGAGCCATAGGAGTTGTCTTTATTTATTTATGACATGCGTGTCAACATAAACGTCATGTAATTACTTTACTTTATTGCTAAAGCGTTAGCCATAGTAGTAGAAGTAATAGATGACGAGACAACTTCAAGAAGACACGATGATGGAGATCATGGTGTCATGCCGGTGACAAGATGATCATGGAGCCCCAAGATGGAGATCAAAGGAGCTATATGATATTGGCCATATCATGTCACTATTATTTGATTGCATGTGATGTTTATCATGTTTTCGCACCTTGTTTACTTAGAACGACGGTAGTAAATAAGATGATCCCTCATAATAATTTCAAGAAAGTGTTCCCCCTAACTGTGCGCCATTGCGACAGTTCGTTGTTTCGAAGCACCACGTGATGATCGGGTGTGATAGATTCCAACGTTCACATACAACGGGTGTAAGACAGATTTACACACGCAATACACTTAGGTTGACTTGACGAGCCTAGCATGTACAGACATGGCCTCGGAACACAGAAGACCGAAAGGTCGAGCATGAGTCGTATAGAAGATACGATCAACATGAAGATGTTCACCGATGTTGACTAGTCCATCTCACGTGATGATCGGACACGACCTAGTCAACTCGGATCATGTTATACTTAGATGACTGGAGGGATGTTTATCTAAGTGGGAGTTCATTGAATAATTTGATTAGATGAACTTAATTATCATGAACTTAGTATAAAATCTTTACAATATGTCTTGTAGATCAAATGGCCAACGTTGTCCTCAACTTCAACGCATTCCTAGAGAAAACCAAGCTGAAAGACGATGGCAGCAACTATACGGACTGGGTCCGGAACCTGAGGATCATCCTCATAGCTGCCAAGAAAGATTATGTCCTAGAAGCACCGCTAGGTGACGCACCCGTCCCACAGAACCAAGACGTTATGAACGCTTGGCAGACACGTGCTGATGATTACTCCCTCGCTCAGTGCGGCATGCTTTACAGCTTAGAACCGGGGCTCCAAAAGCGTTTTGAGCGACATGGAGCATATCAGATGTTCGAAGAGCTGAAAATGGTTTTCCAAGCTCATGCCCGGGTCGAGAGATATGAAGTCTCCGACAAGTTCTTCAGCTGTAAGATGGAGGAAAATAGTTCTGTCAGTGAGCACATACTCAAAATGTCTGGGTTGCATAACCGCTTGACTCAGCTGGGAGTTAATCTCCCGGATGACGCGGTCATTGACAGAATCCTTTAGTCGCTTCCACCAAGCTACAAGAGCTTTGTGATGAACTTCAATATGAAGGGGATGGAAAAGACCATTCCTGAAGTATTTGCAATGCTGAAATCAGCAGAGGTAGAAGTCAAAAAGGAACATCAAGTGTTGATGGTGAATAAAACCACTAAGTTCAAGAAAGGCAAGGGTAAGAAGAACTTCAAGAAGGACGGCAAGGGAGTTGCCGCGCCCGGTAAGCAAGCTGCCGGGAAGAAGCCAAAGAATGGACCCAAGCCCGAGACTGAGTGCTTTTATTGCAAGGGAAGTGGTCACTGGAAGCGGAACTGCCCCAAATACTTAGCGGACAAGAAGGCCGGCATCACAAAAGGTATATGTGATATACATGTAATTGATGTGTACCTTACTAGTACTCATAGTAGCTCCTGGGTATTTGATACCGGTGCGGTTGCTCACATTTGTAACTCAAAGCAGGAGCTGCGGAATAAGCGGAGACTGGCGAAGGACGAGGTGACGATGCACGTCGGGAATGGTTCCAAGGTCGATGTGATCGCCGTCGGCACGCTACCTCTACATTTACCTACGGGATTAGTTTTAAACCTCAATAATTGTTATTTAGTGCCAGCTTTGAGCATGAACATTGTATCAGGATCTCGTTTAATACGAGATGGCTACTCATTTAAATCCGAGAATAATGGTTGTTCTATTTATATGAGAGATATGTTTTATGGTCATGCTCCGATGGTGAATGGTTTATTCTTAATGAATCTCGAGCGTAATGCTACACATATTCATAGTGTGAATACCAAAAGATGTAAGGTTGATAATGATAGTCCCACATACTTGTGGCACTGCCGCCTTGGTCACATAGGTGTCGAACGCATGAAGAAGCTCCATGCAGATGGACTTTTAGAGTCTCTTGATTACGAATCATTTGACACGTGCGAACCATGCCTCATGGGTAAAATGACCAAGACTCCATTCTCAGGAACAATGGAGCGAGCAACCAACTTATTGGAAATCATACATACTGATGTGTGCGGTCCAATGAGTGTTGAGGCTCGCGGTGGCTATCGTTATGTTCTCACCCTCACTGATGACTTGAGTAGATATGGGTATGTCTACTTAATGAAACACAAGTCTGAGACCTTTGAAAAGTTCAAGGAATTTCAGAGTGAGGTTGAGAATCAACGTGACAGGAAAATCAAGTTCTTGCGATCAGATCGTGAGGGAGAATACTTGAGTCACGAATTTGGCACACACTTAAGAAAATGTGGAATAGTTTCACAACTCACGCCGCCTGGAACACCTTAGCGTAATGGTGTGTCCGAACGTCGTAATCGCACTCTATTAGATATGGTGCGATCTATGATGTCTCTTACCGATTTACCGCTATCATTTTGGGGCTATGCTTTAGAGACTGCCGCATTCACTTTAAATAGGGCTCCGTCGAAATCCATTGAGACGACACCGTATGAATTATGGTTTGGGAAGAAACCTAAGCTGTCGTTTCTAAAAGTTTGGGGATGCGATGCTTATGTCTAGAAACTTCAACCTGAAAAGCTCGAACCCAAGTTGGAAAAATGCGTCTTCATAGGATACCCTAAAGAAACTGTTGGGTATACCTTCTACCTCAGATCCGAAGGCAAGATCTTTGTTGCCAAGAATGGGTCCTTTCTAGAGAAAGAGTTTCTCTCGAAAGAAATAAGTGGGAGGAAGGTAGAACTTGATGAAGTATTACCCCTTGAACCGTAAGTGGCGCAGCTCAAGAAAATGTTCCTGAGGTGCCTGCACCGACTAGAGAGGAAGTTGTTGATGATGATCATGAAACTTCAGATCAAGTTGCTACTGAACTTCGTAGGTCCACAAGGACACGTTCCGCACCAGAGTGGTACGGCAACCCTGTCTTGGAAATCATGTTGTTAGACAACGGTAAACCTTCGAACTATGAAGAAGCGATGGCGGGCCCGGATTCCGACAAATGGATGGAAGCCATGAAATCCGAGATAGGATCCATGTATGAAAACGAAGTATGGACTTGACTGACTTGCCCGTTGATCGGCGAGCCATAGAAAATAAATGGATCTTTGAGAAGAAGACAAACGCGGATGGTAATGTGACCATCTATAAAGCTCGGCTTGTCGCTAAGGGTTATCGACAAGTTCAAGGGGTTGAGTAGGATGAGACTTTCTCACACGTAGCGAAGCTAAAGTCCGTCCGAATCATGTTAGCAATTGCCGCATTCTATGATTATGAGATATGGCAAATGGACGTCAAAACGACATTCCTTAATGGTTTCCTTAAGGAAGAATTGTATATGATGCAGCCGGAAGGTTTTGTCGATCCTAAGAATGCTGACAAGGTGTGCAAGCTCCAACGCTCGATTTATGGGCTGGTGCAAGCATCTCGGAGTTGGAACATTCGCTTTGATGAGATGATCAAAGCGTTTGGGTTTATGCAGACTTATGGAGAAGCCTGCATTTACAAGAAAGTGAGTGGGAGCTCTATAGCATTTCTCATATTGTATGTGGATGACATACTGTTGATGGGAAATGATATAGAATTCTTGGAAAGCATAAGGGCCTATTTGAACAAGTGTTTTTCAATGAAGGACCTTGGAGAAGCTGCTTATATATTAGGCATCAAGATCTATAGAGATAGATCGAGACGCCTCATTGGTCTTTCTCAGAGTACGTACCTTGACAAGATATTGAAGAAGTTCAAAATGGATCAGTCAAAGAAGGGGTTCTTGCCTGTATTGCAAGGTACGAGATTGAGCTTGGCTCAATGCCCGACCACGGTAGAAGATAGAGAAAAGATGAGTGTCGTCCCCTATGCCTCGGCCATAGGGTCTATCATGTATGCTATGCTGTGTACCAGACCTGATGTAAACCTTGCCATGAGTTTGGTAGGAAGGTACCAAAGTAATCTCGGCATGGAACACTGGACAACGGTCAAAAATATCCTGAAGTACTTGAAAAGGACTAAGGAAATGTTTCTCGTTTATGGAGGTGACGAAGAGCTCGTCGTAAAGGGTTACGTCGATGCTAGCTTCGACACAGATCTGGATGACTCTAAGTCACAAACCGGATACGTGTATATTTTGAATGGTGGGGCAGTATGCTGGTGCAGTTGCAAGCAAAGCGTTGTGGCGGGATCTACATGTGAAGCGGAGTACATGGCAGCCTCGGAGGTAGCACATGAAGCAGTATGGGTGAAGGAGTTCATTACCGACCTAGGAGTCATACCCAATGCGTCGGGCCCGATGACTCTCTTCTGTGACAACACCGGAGCTATTGCCCTTGCCAAGGAGCCCAGGTTTCACAGGAAGACCAGGCATATCAAGCGTCGCTTCAACTCCATTCGTGAAAGTGTTCAAAATGGAGACATAGAGATTTGTAAAGTACATACGGACCTGAATGTAGCAGATCCGTTGACTAAACCTCTCCCTAGAGCAAAACATGATCAACACCAGAATTCCATGGGTGTTCGATTCATCACAATGTAACTAGATGATTGACTCTAGTGCAAGTGGGAGACTGTTGGAAATATGCCCTAGCGGCAATAATAAAATGATTATTATATTTCCTTGTTCATGATAATTGTCTATTATTCATGCTATAATTGTATTATCTGGAAATCGTAATACATGTGTGAATACATGGACCACAATGTGTCCCTAGTGAGCCTCTAGTTGACTAGCTCGTTGATCAATAGATAGTCATGGTTTCCTAGCTATGGACATGGGGATGTCATTGATAATGGGATCACATCATTAGGAGAATGATGTGATGGACAAGACCCAAACCTAAGCATAGCACAAAGATCGTGTAGTTCGTTTGCTGTAGCTTTTCTGGATGTCAAGTATCATTTCCTTAGACCGTGAGATTGTGCAACTCCAGAATACCGTAGGAGTGCCTTGGGTGTGCCAAACGTCACAACGTAACTGGGTGACTATAAAGGTACATTACAGGTATCTCCGAAAGTGTCTGTTGGGTTGGCACGAATCAAGACTGGGATTTGTCACTCCATATGACGGAGAGGTATCTCTAGGCCCACTCGGTAATGCATCATCATAATGAGCTCAATGTGATCAAGTGGTTGATCACGGGATCATGCATTACGGTACGAGTAAAGTGACTTGCCGGTAACAAGACTGAACAAGGTATTGGGATACCGACGATCGAGTCTCGGGCAAGTAACGTACCGATTGACAAAGGGAATTGAGTACGGGATTGATTAGGTCCACGACATCATGGTTCATCTGATGAGATCATCGAGGAGCATGTGGGAGCCCACATAGGTATCCAGATCCCGCTGTTGGTTATTGACCAGAGAGTCGTCTCGGTCATGTCTGCTTGTCTCCCGAACCCGTAGGGTCTACACACTTAAGGTTCGGTGACGCTTGGGTTGTATAGATATGAGTATGCAGTAATCCAAAAGTTGTTCGGAGTCCCGAATGAGATCCTGGACGTCACGAGGAGTTCCGGAATTGTCCGGAGGTGAAGAATTATATATAGGAAGTGTAGTTTCGGCCATCGGGAAAGTTTCGGGGTCACCGGTATTGTACCGGGACCACCGGATGGGTCCCGGGGGTCCACCGGGTGGGGCCACCCATCCCGGAGGGCCCCATGGGCTGAAGTGGGGAGGGGAACCAGCCCATAGTGGGCTGGTGCGCCCCCCTTGGGCCCCCCATGCGCCTAGGGTTGGGAACCCTAGGGGAGGGGGCGCCTCCACTTGCCTTGGGGGGTACTCCACCCCCTTGGCCGCCGCCCCCTAGGAGATCCCATCTCCTAGGGCCGGTGCACCCCCCTAGGGGGCCTATATAAAGGAGGGGGGAGGGAGGGCAGCAACACCTCAAGCCTTGGCGCCTCCCTCTCCCCTGCTACACCTCTCCCTCTCGCAGAAGCTCGGCGAAGCCCTGCTGCGATCACTGCTGCATCCACCACCACGTCGTCGTGCTGCTGGATCTTCATCAACCTCTCCTTCCCCCTTCCTGGATCAAGAAGGAGGAGACATCATCCGCTCCGTACGTGTGTTGAACGCGGAGGTGCCGTCTGTTCGGCACTTGGTCATCGGTGATTTGGATCACGGCGAGTACGACTCCATCATCCCCGTTCTCTTGAACGCTTCCGCGCGCGATCTACAAGGGTATGTAGATGCAATCTCCTCTCGTTGCTAGTTGACTCCATAGATTGATCTTGGTGAAACGTAGGAAAAAAATTCATTTTCTGCTACGATCTCCAACAGGATACACCCAAAGAGGGCAATGGCGACGAGACAACGGAGGATGACCCCTCCAAGAAGCAACCCAAGCGCCGGCGTCAGCGGAGCCTCTCTAAGTCCCGCTAAGGAAAAAATGGTGATACCAGCACCAGAGATAATAGCACTCCGGACAGTGCCGAAGACAACAACAATCCCCTCCAGCAAGATTTAGAGCAGGAGGATGGAGGAGCCAGCCCTCCTGAGAGAGCGGCAGATGGAGAGGCGGAGGATGATAATTACATGCCTGCCTCCGAAGACGAGGCAAGCCTCGGCGATGACGAATTCGTCGTGCCAGAGGATCCCGTCGAACAAGAGTGCTTCAAGCGCCGGCTTATAGCCACGTCAAATAGCCTTAAGAAAAAGCAGCAGCAGCTTCAAGCTGATCAAGATTTGCTAGCTGACAGATGGACTGAAGTCCTGGCGGCCTAGGAATATAAACTCGAACGCCCCTCCAGGAGTTACCCAAAGTGCAGGTTGGTACCCTGACTGGAGGAGGAAGCACCGAAACCTACATCCCCGACGTATGATGCGGCTGATCAGCCACCTCGTGGCTGCGACAGAGAGGCATTCCAGCCAAAAGCTCAGCCCGCACCCCGACATCATTCAAATAAAAAGGCATGGGGAAATACGCCATACCTGCGAGACATATTGGAGGACAAAGCAAAACATGCAAGATCGATCTACTAATCACGAGGGCGCGCCACTATGCGAGACGATAATCTTCACGCTGGATACAGTAAAAGTAAGTCCGGTCGGGCCGAACACAACGGGCAAGACTCATTCGAGCTGCGTCGCAATATAGCCCAGTACAGAGGTGCCGCACACCCCTTATGCTTCACAGACAAAGTAATGGATCATCAAATCCCAGAGGGTTTCAAACCCGTAAATATAGAATCATACAACGGCACAACAGATCCTGCGGTATGGATCGACGATTTCCTCCTGCACATCCACATGGCTCGTGGTGATGACCTACACGCCATCAAATACCTCCCACTCAAACTCAAAGGACCAGCTCGACATTGGCTCGACAGCTTGCCAGCAGAGTCCATTGGTTGTTGGGAAGATCTGGAAGCCGCATTCCTCGAAAACTTTCAGGGCACTTACGTACGACCACCAGATGCCGATGACTTGAGCCACATAATTCAGCAGCCAGAGGAATCGGCCAGGTAATTCTGGACACGGTTCCTAACAAAGAAAAATCAAATCGTCGGCTGTCCGGATGCAGAGGCCCTAGCAGCTTTCAAGCACAACATCCGCGACGATTGGCTAGCCCGGAACCTTGGCCAGGAAAAGCCAAAATCTATGGCAGCCCTCACGACACTCATGACCCACTTTTGCGCAGGAGAAGAAAGCTGGCTGGCTCGCAGTAATAACATATCAAAGAACCATGGTACTTCGGATACCAAGGACGGCAATGGCAGGTCACGTCGCAACAAACATAAGTGCCGCATTAACAGCGACAATACCGAGGATATGGCAGTCAATGCCGGATTCAAAGGCTCTAAACCTGGTCAGCGGAAAAAGCCATTCAAAAGAAGCACTTCGGGCCCGTCCAGTTTGGACCGTATACTCGATCGCTCATGTCAAGTACACGGCACCCCAGACAAGCCAGCCAACCACACCAACATGGATTGTTGGGTGTTCAAGCAGGCCGACAAGTTAAATGCTGAAAACAAAGACAAGGGGTCACATAGCGATGACGAGGAGGAGCCCCGGCAGCCGAACACCGGAGGACAGAAGAGGTTCCCACTCAAGTGCGGACGGTGAACATGATATACGCAACCCACATTCCCAAGAGGGAATGGAAGCGTGCGCTCAGGGACGTATATGCGTTGGATCCAGTCGCCCCAAAATTCAACCCATGGTCTTCCTGTCTGATCACCTTCGACCGCAGGGACCACCCCACTAGTATCCGTCATGGCGGATTCGCCGCATTGGTCCTAGATCCAATCATTGATGGATTTCACCTCACTCGAGTCCTTATGGATGGGGGCAGCAGCCTGAACCTACTTTATCAGGACACAGTGCGCAAAATGGGTATCGACCCCTCAAGGATCAAACCCACAAAAACGACCTTTAAAGGCGTCATACCAGGTGTAGAGGCCCATTACACAGGCTCAGTCACACTGGAAGTGGTCTTCGGATCCCCGGATAACTTCCAAAGCGAAGAGTTAATCTTCGACATAGTCCCGTTCCGCAGTGGCTACCGTGCACTACTCGGGCAAACCGCATTTGCAAGATTCAATGCGGTACCGCATTATGCATATCTCAAGCTCAAAATGCCAGGACCTCGGGTGGTCATCACAGTCAATGGAAACACAGAGCACTCTCTCCGCACGGAGGAGCACACTGTGGCCCTCGCAGCAGAAGCACAAAGCAGCCTCTTAAGGCAATCCACTAGATCGGTGATTAAGGACCCGGACACCTTCAAGTGCGCCTGAGGTAATCGGCAACAGGACCGCCTGGCACGTTCTGAGCTCGCATAGCAATGCGGCCCCCACCCCAGTCCCAGCCAAACGGCGAAATCCGTGCCACGCGTACATAATTACGCATTAAAAATACCATGGGCACAGGCGGGGAGGGGGGCACGACTGCGGCATGCCCCAAGTCGCGGCTTAAACCGCACTAGGGGCTTCCCGCTTTGTTATTTTTGTCTTTCAGGACTTTAATCTCTGGAAACCCTGTCCGACAGCACGATTGCCGAACACATGATGCAGCAACCAAGTAGGCAGAAAGCTACGTCACACCACGGAACTCCCAGGTGGATTACGATAACAAGTGAAATATTTGCTTTAATACTATTCCTCAGCTTGCCCTTGGAAGGGACATGTCAAACAGTCCTACTTTTTGCTTATTGCACTACTTGTATCATTCTGCTTTAATGCACCTTTTTGAATAAACAATGCATTGCATTAATACTATTATTGCATTCTTCCTTTTTATATATATGTTCATTCACGACATCTAGCACCCGTACACTCTGGTACATCCAATACGCCAGGGGCTTAAGCATACCCCATAATACGGCGTGAGAAGTCCGAACACTTTTGATAGTGCGGCACCCCGAACTTATAGCAATATATGCATCAGCTCTGAATTATGTCTTGGGTCAAAAGTTGGGTTTGCCCGGCTCCCATGTGTTGGTACCTTACGTTCCGCTATATCAGCTAAGGTAGCACTGGGAGAACTACTGCGATTGTGCCCCGGTTCTGCTGGGCTAAGCACCTCGGTAGAGAAAGCTAAAATGGACTGTCATGATAAGGCGAGAGACTGGTCGCTGTTCGTGAGGTTTCAAGTCCCTAAAGACTTATGCCGCTTAGAGCGAGGAGTCGGCCCTGTCCGGCTTAAGGCGTGTATCGCACCCCGAATTCGGCCTTCCGAATACTAGGGGCTTCACCGAAATTTAAAATTATAGAATTCTATGGCTAAGTGAGAGTGATAATGCATTATGGTCTGATTGCCTTGTTCGTTGTGCTGAGCACCTCCCTCGAAGGACCCAACAATGGGAACAAGAGTGCTCAGGTTTATCCCGAACACCCCAGCACTCGTGGCGTGGGGGCAGAAGCCGACGACAAGCCATCTCTCAGATTTGATAAACAGGCAAACAGAAGGTAATATTTTAAATTCAGACAAGCGTTGCATAGCGCATATGAACAAGTTTTCATAATACAGGATCACACGAGCAAGTTTACTCAAATATTACATCTTTCGTACACTTGTACGCTACGAGACGGGAACCCTTCAGGACACCCTCATAGTACATCTCGGGGTGGCGATGCTCCTTGCCCTGCGGTGGCCCTTCCTTCACCAGCTTCACGGCGTCCATCTTGGCCCATTGCACCTTCACACGGGCGAAAGCCCGGCGTGCACCTTCGATGCAGACGGACCGCTTGATGACTTCTAGACGTGGGCAGGCATCCACAAGCCGCCTCACCAGGCCAAAGTAGCTGTTGGGAAGGGCGTCGCCAGGACACATCTGGACTATAAAGCCTTTCATGGCCTGTTCGGCCGCCTTGTGCAGCTCGACCAGTTGCTTCAGCTGGTCGCTCAGAGGCATCGGGTGTTCGGTCCCAGTATACTGAGACCAGAACAACTTCTCCGTTGAGCTTCCCTCCTCGGCCTAGTAAAACTGTGCGGCAACCAACACGCTGCGGGGCAAATCTGCGAATGCTCCTGGAGAGCTCCGGATTCGGGTAAGTAACAAGTAATTTACTTTCACATGCTTGCTTTGCATATAGAATGCCTTACCCGCCGCTATCTTGTTCATCGCATCAATCTCCTGGAGGGCCTTTTGGGCTTCGTCCTTGGCATTCTTTGCGCTCTCGAGGGTCGCGGCAAGGGCTTCGGCCTTGGCATTCTTTGCGCTCTCGAGGTCTGCGGCAAGCTCGGACTCTCGCGTCTTCAAGTCAAGCTCCAACGCCTCGTGCTTCGTCACGAGAGCGTGGAGCTCTTGCTGCACCTTGCCCACCTGTACCTCCTTCCTTTCCTGCTCGGTGTGCTCCTTGGCCGCTTTGTTTTCGGCCTCGGATAGCGCTTGCTTCAGGGTCGCCACCTCGGTCGTGGCCCCTGGAAAATTTACGATGATCCTATCATTTCGCAATCGCATTCTTTTTTATATATCCATAGACTAGGTATTACTTACCTTTGTTCTCCTCGAGCTGCCTCTTGGCAAGGTCGAGCTCTTCCTTGGACCCTTCGAGGTCCTGCTTCAGTGCGGCGACCTCCGTAGTCAGTGCGGCAGAGGCCAGCAGGGAAGCCTCCATACGCATATAGACATATTTATATTAGACTCCTGCGATTTGTTTGATCCTCTGTTCGGCTTTTCTTTGTGAACACCGAACAGAGCATCAGGGGCTACTGTCTATGCGGTAATACTTTTCCTATATTTCAAATACTTACCTCAAAGCCTGTTAGAAGGCTGGCACAGGCTTCAGTCAGTCTGCTCTTGGCGGACTGAACCTTCTGGATCACCGCACTCTTAATAGTGCGGTGCTCTTCGTCGATGGAAGCGCTACGAAGCGCTCCCAACAGACTGTCCGGTGCCTCTGGATGGACAGATGTCACCGGCACAAGCGTCTTACCCCTTTTGGAAGGAGGCCGCCTGCCTGAGTCCAGAACCACTGGAGGTTCCGGCGGGGTGTTCGGCTGAGGGCCGAACTCGGAGCCCTCGGGAGCCTTGCTCCCTCTGCTACCGGAATCCGGAAGGTCGCCTTGAGGCGCCTCCGAGACTGTCTCCCCTCGACCCGGTGCCTCTTGAGACAATACCTCGGCGTTGTCCATAGGGCAAGGGGAGGTGGCGGTCGGAAGTGGATTGCTATCCATATCCGACGAGCCCAGGGAGCCGTCCAACAAAGATACGTCGATACGGGCTCGTGGCGGTCTGCATAATCATAATTCGGCGTTAGGAGAAGCAGTGTGACAAAGGTATGCTATGAGTTACTCTTGCATCTGAATACTTACGACTTCGCCAGGGGCTTGGCCCTGACCAGCCACTCGTCTTCGCCTTCGGCAGCGGTGGTGGAGTAGTCCGGAAGGAGAGCCCTTCCCTTCTTGGACCCGTCGGCCCCCCGGTTGGGGCGGCCTTCCTTTTCTTGTCTCCCTCGACTGGAGTGGGAGCATCTTCATCTTCATCCTTGTCTTCGGGGGAGGAGTGTATCGCGGAGTTATCGGACGATGAGTCCAACAACACCTGGCGACGGGAACTCTTTCAGGTTCCCTTGGCCTTCTTGGTCTTCTCCGGCACCTTGTAAGGAGCCGGATTTAGCATCTCCGTCAGGAGAGCGTCCGCAGTGTCTTCGGGCAGAGGGGCCGGACAGTTAATCTGCCCTGACGTCTCCACCCAGTCCTGTCAAAGGCATGGAGCTCAGACCCCACACATGGTTAAGCTAGGGGAAATAAATATCCTACCAGATGTATAGAACTCACCGAATGCGTTGGGCGCTTCGCGCTTAGCCCGCGGTCTTCGATGAGAGAGGGAGGTACCTCGGCGCCCTTGAATAGCACCCTCCAGACGTCCTTGTGCATCGTGTCGAAGAGCTTGCTCAGAGTCTGGTGCTGGGCCGGGTCAAACTCCCACAAGTTGAAATCCTGTTGTTGACACGAGAGGATCCGGCGGATGAGCATGACCTGGACTATGTTGACAAGCTTGAGCTTCTTGCCTGCCATATTCCAGATACATTTCTGGAGTCCGTCCAGCTCCACCGATGAACCCCAGGACGGGCCCTTCTCTTTCCAGGAGGTGAGCTGCGTGGGGATCCCGGATCGAAACTCAAGGTCAGCCACCCAGTTGGTGTCGTGCGGCTCGGTGATGCAGAACCACGCCGATTGCCACCCCTTTATGGTCTCCACGAAGGAGCCTTCAAGCCATATAACATTGGGCATCTTGCCCACCATATGGCTCCGCCGCATTCTGCTTGTTGGCCTCCCACCACCTTCGGCTTGATATTGAAGGTCTTTAACCACATGCCGAAGTGGGGATGGATGCGGAGGAAAGCCTCACACACGACGATGAACGCCGAAATGTTGAGGATGAAGTTCGGGGCCAGATCATGGAAGTCCAGCCCGTAGTAGAACATGAGACCATGGACGAATGGATGGAGGGGAAACCCCAGTCCGCGGAGGAAGTGGTGGAGGAAAACTACCCTCTCATGAGGTTCAGGGGTAGGAACGATCTGCCCCGCAGCGGGCAGCCGATGCATGATATTCGCGGCTAAGTATCCGGCTCTACGCAGCTTCTTGAAGTGTCCCTCCGTAACAGAGGAAGCCATCCATTTGCCTCCCACTGTGGACATGATTGGAGAAGGTTGAGGGGAAGGATGTGGACTTGGGCGTTGGAGCTCAAGTGCGCAAGAATGGATGAGCAAGGAGGAAGAAGGCGTGGGTAGAAAAAGGTTAAACCTTGTCCCTTTATAAGGGCGGCCGAAACTATGCGCCCCCACTAGCCTGGTAAAACTCGCTTATCCCCCCAAGCGCCGTAATCGATGGCGCGGTTGGGTTACCCACGCCCGTATTGATGAGAATCCCATAATAAGGGGGACACGATCTCTGCTTTGACAAGACGTGTTAAGAAACTGCCTCGCGTTATGTGCGGGGCTAGTTAAAGGAAACGGTTCAAATAATCACCGGGCCATGGCATAATGTCATGTGGCCAAAACGTCTCAGCAGATTAGATTTGTGTAAATATTATTCTCTCTACGGTGGTATGTGAAACTTATTTTGCAGGGTCGGACACTATCCTTGTATTCAAATTCTTCTATGGTGTATTCGGAGGAGGAACCCGCCTTGCAATGCCGAAGACAATACTGCGTGCCAGACTCATCGTCATTGAAGCCTGGTTCAGGGGCTACTCAGGGAGTCCTGGATTAGGGGGTCTCCGGAGACCCGGACTATATCGTTTGGCCGGAATGTTGGACTATGAAGATACAAGATTGAAGACTTCATCTCGTGTCTGGATGGGACTCTAGTTGGCGTGGAAGGCAAGCTAGGCAATACGGATATGTATATCTCCTCCTTTGTAACCGACCTTGTGTACCCCTAGCCCCCTCTGGTGTCTATATAAACCGGAGGGTGTTAGTCCGTAGGACAACATACAATCATACCATAGGCTAGCTTCTAGGGTTTAGCCTCTCCAATCTCGTGGCAGATCAACTCTTGTAATACTCATATCATCAAGAATAAATCAAGCAGGATGTAGGGCTTTACCTCCATCAAGAGGGCCCGAACCAGGGTAAAACATCGTGTCCCCTGCCTCCTGTTACCATCCGCCTTAGACGCACAGTTCGGGACCCCCTACCCGAGATCCGCCGGTTTTGACACCGACACATATGTAAACACAAGCAAACATAAGATCGAATGAAAGAAGGGAGAATAAAAGGCGAAACTTTTGTAGAATTGTTTTAGAAGTGGGCGAGAGGAAAATGAGAGGCAAATGGTGAATAATGTAATGCAAGAGATGAGATTTTATGATGGGTACTTAGTATGTCTTGACTTGGCATAGATCTCCCAGGCAACGGTGCCAAAAATTCTTCTTGCTACTTCTCGAGCTTGTGTTGGTTTTTCCCTTGAAGAGGAAAGGGTGATGCAGCAAAGTAGAGATAAGGATTTCCCTCAGTTTGAGAATCAAGATATCAATCCAGTAGGAGACAATGCACAAATCACCGAATACCTGCACAAACAATCAAACAACTTGCACCCAACGCGATAAAGGCGTTGTCAATCCCTTCACGGTTACTTGCAAAAGTGAGATCTGATAGAAATAGATAAACTATAAAGTAAATATTTTTTGGTATTTTTGGTTTATAGATCAAAAGGTAAAAGATTGAAAAATAGTAGATCGGAAACTTATATGATGGAAAACAGACCCAGGGGCCATAGATTTCACTAGAGGCTTCTCTCAAGATGGCAAATAATACGGTGGGTGAACAAATTACTGCCGAGCAATTGATAGAAAAGCGCACAAAGTTATGACGATATCTAAGGCAATGATCATGAATATAGGCATCACATCCATGTCAAGTAGACCGAAATGATTTTGCATCTACTACTATTACTCCACATATCGACCGCTATCCAGCATGCATCTAGAGTATTAAGTTCATAAAGAACGGAGTAACGCATTAAGTAAGATGACATGATGTAGAGGAATTAACTCAAGCAATATGATGACAACCCCATATTTTTTATCGTCGATGGCAACAATACAATACGTGCCTTGCTGCCCCTACTATCACCGGCAAAGGACACAGCAAGATTGAACCCAAAGCTAAGCACTTCTCCCATTGCAATAAAACCCAATCTAGTTGGCCAACCAAACCGATAGTTCAAAGAGAATTACAAAGATATCAAATCATGAATAAAAGAATTCAGAGAAGATTCAAATAATATTCATAGCTAAGTTGATCATAAATCCACAATTCATTGGATCTCAGCAAACACACCGCAAAAAAAGTATTACATCGAATAGATCTCCAAGAACATCGAGGAGAACATGGTATTGAGAATCAAAGAGAGAGAAGAAGTCATCTAGCTACTAGGTATGGACCCATAGGTCTATGATAAAATACTCACGCTTCATCGGAAGGGCAATAGAGTTGATGTAGAATCACTCCGTGATCGAACCCCCCTCCGGCAGGGTGCCAGAAAAGGTCCCTAGATGTGATCTCACAGGTACAAAAGGTTGCAGTGGTGGAAAAGTGTTTTTGTGGATGCCTCTAGTGGTTTGGGGATATTTGGGAATATATAGGCAAAAGAATTAGGTCAGGAGGTGCACGGGGGGGGGGGGGCACAAGGGTGGGGGCGCACCCTCCGTCCTTGTGGCTGCCTCGTGGCTCCTCCGACTTCATGTCCAAGTCTCCTGGTTGTCTTCTGGTCCAAGAAAAATCATCGCGAAGGTTTCACTTCGTTTGGACTCCGTTAGGTATTCCTTTTCTATGAAACTCAAAAACAGGGGATAATCAGGAACTGGCACTGGGCTCTAGGTTAATAGGTTTGACCCAAAAATAATAAAAATAGCATATTAATGCATATAAAACATCCAAAATAGATAATATAATAGCATGGAACAATCAAAAATTATAGATACGTTGGAGACGTATTAGGTATAAGCCATGGTAAAGTTAGAATATAGTAGGTATAATGCAATAAAAAATATTAATGTGTTTGCAAGAGTACTTAAAGTGGTGATTTGCTTTATTACACTAGTGGATCTCACGAAGGTTTTGTTATGTTTTGTGTGATTGAAGTTTTCAAGTTTTGGGTGAGATCACGACGGATGAAGGAACAAGGAGTGAAAAGAGCCTACGCTTGGGGATGCCCATGGCACCCTATGGTAATATTCAAGGAGTACCAAGCTACTAAGATTGGGGATGCCCCGGAAGGAATCCCCTCTTTCTTCTAATAACCATCGGTAATTCTACTTGGAGCTATATTTTTATTTGTCACATATCATGAGTTTTTCTTGGAGAGTCTTGTATTATATGAGTTTTTTCTTGTTTTCCTTTTTAGTTTGTCACAAATATCCTTGCTGGACACACCTATTTGAGAGAGCCATAATGATGCTATGATTTGCTAGAATTGTTCTATGTGCTTCACTTAAATTTTTGAGCTATGGAATTGCTCCAGTAGTTCAGTTATATCTTTTTTAGCATGGTGGTATTTTAATTTTGAAGAAATGTGCTCTCATGCTTCACATAGATTATTTTGGGAGTTAGTAAAATTTTAAAGAAATATCCTCTCATGCTTCACTTATATTATTTTGGGAGATGAAAGTTATTTAGAAGAAATTTGTGCTCTCATTCTTCACTTAGATTTGTTTGAGAGCTTTTTTAGTAGCAATGGTAATATATGAAATTAGTCCCAAAGTGATTGATATTCAAGAGGGATATAATAAAAAAATTCATGAAGATCATTGGATGTTAAAAACTTGATTCCTTGTAATAGTTTTGAGATATGATGATACTAATTTATGAGTCATGTTGGTGAGTAATTATGCTTTAGTAAGAATATTAGTGTTAAGGTTTGTGATTCCCTATGCAAGCATGAAAGTCAATAATTATGCAATGAAATTGCATCCTACTTGTGGTGCATTATTCAGTGTTAGTTATGTTTAATGATCTTTTATGATCATTTTTGTTTCTTGGTTGGTTGCTTCTCAATCTATTTGCTAGCCTCCATTTGTACTAAGTGGGAATACTACTTGTGCATCCAAACTCCGTAAACCAAGTTGTGCCAAATGAGTCCACCATACCTACCTATATGCGGTATTTCCGTGCCGTTCCAAGTAAATTTCTATGTGCCAACTCTAATTTCCAAAATTAATTTCCTTTTTGTGTGCCCGTACCGCTCATGAAGCGGCACGGGGTGGCCAATATTTTTCATGCTAGATATTTTATTCTCAAGATGATTGTTTATTCAGTTGTCATTGCACAAGAGTGTGGCAAGGTAATAGGGATTCTCGGTCCCGAAATGAATTTATTTATTTCTGTTGTTCAATAATAAATTCCTTGGAAAGTGTTAGTATGGAAGACACCCATGGATACGGCTAGCCATGGATTGAGAAAGAATGGTGGAAAAGGGAATAAACTTTATTTTCTGTTTGGGAACCACCTATGGTTTATCTAGCAGGGAAAGTATTGGGAATTCTCGGTTGTTTTCGTTAACGGGAAAAGCATGCTTCTCAAAATAATTTTATCTCTCAATTTAAGCTTTGAGCTCTGGCACCTCTACAAATCTCGTCTTTCCTCTGTGAAGGGCCTATCTATTTACTTTATGCAATTTTTATTTTTATTCAGTCTCCATCTTCTCTTATAAAGCACCAACTAGGGAACACTATTATCATACTTGTGCATTTGGCATAGTTAATATTTGAGTGTGTTTCATGAATGGATCAATGATTGAGCATAATGTGCTAGGGATAGCTTTCTTTCGTGTTGATTTTTTGAAAGACATTGTTGCTTGTTGATATGCTTGAGTATTGATGTCCTCATGTCAAATATAGACTATTTCTTTGAATCATCTAAAGTCCAAATTTCCATGCTACAAAAGAAAAGAATAAGTGATGAACATGTTAGGAAGCATTCCACATCAAAAATTATAATTTTATCATTTACCTACTCGAGGCCGAGCAGGAATTAAGCTTGGGGATGCTGATATGTCTCCAACGTATCTATAATTTTTTATTGTTCCATGCTGTTATATTATCAATCTTGGATGTTTTATATTCATTTCATAGCAACTTTATATCATTTTTTAGGACTAACCTATTGACATAGTGCCAAGTGCCAGTTGTTGTTTTTTGCTTTTTTTTACTTCACAAAATATCCATATCAAACGACATCAAAATGCAGCAAAACTTTTTGGAGAATTTTTTCTGCCGAGAAGACACCCATGAGGCACAAGAGTTGTAGCAGAGGAAGCACATGGGGCCCACTAGGCACGAGGGTGCGCCAAAGGCCCCTGGTGCGCCCTGGTGGGTAGTGGGGCCCATGGGAGTCTCCTCCACCACCTCTCAACTCTAGAAATACCCAAATATTCCAGAAACCCTAGGGGAGTCAAGAGATCAGAGTTTCACCACCGCGAGTTCCAGAACCACGAGATCCAATCTAGAGGCCTTTTCCAGCACCTTGCCGGAGGGGTCAGCGATCACAGAGGGGTTGTTCGTCATCACCCTTGCCCCTCCAATGATGCGTTAGTAGTTTACCACAGACCTATGGGTCCATAGGTAGTAGGTAGATGTCTTCTTCTCTCTTTTTGATCTTCAATACAATGTTCTCCTTGATGTTCTTGGAGATCTATTTAATGTAACTCTTTTTAGCAGTGTGTTAGTTGGGATCCCATGAATTGTTAGATTATGATCAGATCTATCTATGAATATTATTTGTGTCTTTGTTGAACTCTTATATGCATGATTGTTATAGCCTCGTATTTCTTCTCCGAAACTTTGGTTTGGTTTGGCCAACTAGATTGATTTTTCTTGCCATGGGAAGAGGTGCTTTGTGATGGGTTTGATCTTGTGATGTTCAATCTCAGTGATAGAAAGAGACATGACACGCATATATCGTTGCCATTAAGGATAAAAAGATGGGGTATATTCCTACATGAATAGATCTTGTCTACATCCTGTCATCGTTCTTATTGCATTACTCTGTTTCTTCATGAACTTAATACACTAAATGCATGCTGGATAGTGGTCGATGTGTGGAGTAATAGTAGTAGTGTTGGGAAACGTTACATGGAAAACAAAAAAATTCTACGCACACGCAAGATCTATCCATGGAGATGCCTAGCTACGAGAAGGGAGAGTGTGTCTACGTACCCTTGTAGACCATAAGCGGAAGCATTTATTAACGCAGTTGATGTACTCGAACTTCTCCGTGATCCAACCGATCAAGTACCGAACGTACGGCACCTCCGTGTTCAACACACAGTCAGCTCGGTGACGTCCTCGCCTTCTTGATCCAGCAAGACGGGCAAAGTAGTAGATGAGTTTCGGCAGCACGACGGCGTGGTGACGGTGGTGGTGATGCTATCTCCGCAGGGCTTCGCCTAAGCACTCCAAACATATGACCGAGGGACAAAACTATGGAGAAGGGTGCCGCACACGGCTAAGAGATTGTCGTCGCCTTTGTGTCGCACCCCCTCCCTCATATATATAGGTGGGGGGAGGGGAGGCAGCCACGAGGCGCCCCAAGGGTGGCCGTCGGTCCCCTTGGGCTCCTGCCCTGTGGCCCCCCTTACCTTGTTTGCACAAGGGGGGGACACTACAAAAAAATACACTTCCGTGATGATACGTGTTTGTCACAGTAGGTCACGTTTTCTGTCATGCATGTACATCCATGATGATTTTATGACATAATCAAGATAGTCATACTTGTGCTGTCGTAGAAGTGTTCCACGACAATACCAAAATTATCATCACGGAAGTGTTCACTTCCATGACGATAAATGACGCGTCATGGAAGTGCTTTCGTCAAGGGTAACCGACATGTGGCATCCACCGTAACGGATCGTCTTTAAGCTATCGGGTCCGGTTTTGGATTTGATAACCCGTTAACAGCAACAACCAATGGCGATTTTCCATGTGTGAAATTCTCATTGGCTAGAGGAAACATGTGTCAGCTCATCATTTGGTCAGATAGGTGCCTATGATATGTCTCGTGCAATGGCCCAATGTTGGCCCATTTAGCTTACAAAGACTGGCCCATTTGACTTGGTTGAAAGCTAGCGGGCCGGCCCATGAAAAGCCTGTTAACGGTCTATTTGCATATAGCCCATTTTATGACCCGGCACCTCACGACCCGTCATGGCATTCCCGAAATCGGCCACCACATCATGTGGGTCATCCAGTATAATACCAACCCATTTCATTTTCGGCCCATGTATTCCCCACGACGTCTTTAAGCCCATACGAGGCCTTTCATATCTTTGGGCCCTTTAGTGGGTTGCGGTGACTCTTAATGACCTGTTACCGTGCTGGTCCGATACCAATTATGCCCATTTACGGCCCATGTCATCCCATTTATCCGACGACCCGAGGCCCACTGATTCTACAGCCCGTTGGAGGCCCATTTATCCGACGACTCGTAGGAGGCCCATGGATCCTATGGCCCATTGTCGGTGCAACAAACCCTGGGTATGTTGCCCAGACTGTGCACAGGCACGAGAGCAAGTTGATACGCCAACCCAAGCCAGGATACAAAAAACCAAGAGATTTGAAGAACCAGCATGCAGCTCAGAGAGACTAAGGTCAAGCCGAAGAAGCAAGATATCGCCAATAGAAGGGCCTCCCTTGACGGACACGCGAGCCCGGCAAAGGGCAAGGCCACCCCCAGAAGCGGGCACCCGAGGCGCCCTGGCAGGGCCTGCCGGGGCTTGCGGAGGCAAAACCACCTCACCAACCACTCTAGCACGACCCACGTCACCGATCAATGCGGTGTCGAGCCGCCAGGTGATTAAGTGGAAGCCATTCGCCACATGGCAGCCATTTCCTACTGAAGAAAACAACAGATGACACCCATCCTGCGACGTGTCAAGAGAACGGGTGCGGAGCTGGCAAGATAGCTCGGCAAGCCTTGCTGGGCAACCAGTGATGTGACACTAAGTGGTGCATTTAATGCGCCCCTGTCAGTCCACAGAGTTAGGTATGATAGCACTGTTTGCTACCATATCAGCGCATAATCACAACTTTGCCATTGTGGTGACCCCTTGATCTATAAAAGGAGGCCCGTGGCAACCATAGAAAGGGTTGGAAAGTTGATGAACCCACACCCCCACATGCGCGTAGTCGCTACTGCCCTAAGGCAACCCCTGTCGGGCAAGTGTACTATGCTTCACCACCTCCATTCCACCATCAATCCACCAAAGTAGGAGTAGGGTTTTACGCCTCGCGGTGGCCCGAACCTGGGTAAATTTCTTGTGTGCTCTTTGTCGTGCTATCGTACACTGGTCTGCTCTTTGTGCAACGCGACTTCCCCTTGCCGAACCAACAAGGGGCCTCCCGGTCCCATAGGTGGCCGCGGATATCCCGCGACATCTTTGTCGCGCCAGGAAGGGGGATCGCTTGCGCGAACCTGAAAGGATGCGCAGCGCGTCATCTTCATCGCCATCTTCATCTCCGATGATGCCATCGACCATGGCGCCCAAGAAGAAGTCTGGTGCTTCGGCCCATCCATCCACCTCGAAGGCTCCGCCGCCCGCAGCTTCTAATGCCACGGGGGATGCGAAGGCACCCGAGAACGTGAACGCTGCTGGGGACGTGGTTGGAGCAGGTGGCGCCATCACCACTTCCCCCACGGCCAACACAGGGGCAGGAGATATCGGAGGAGAACTACATCAGCAGCGCCTCGACAGTCATGCTCCGCAAGGTGCAAGCGAGGGGGTCACTCCATCCGCACCCCATCCTCTCACCGACGGGCACAACTGCAGCAATGACGCTCCCACCACGGGAGAGATCGCGGCGCACGCACCTCCTCCCGGACGAGCCAACCAGACCGCTGCGTTCGACGGAGTCGCTGACCCTCGAGCACCACCGCCGCGCAATCTTGCTGCCCAGGTGGTCATCCCACAGCAGCGTGGACATGGCACCGCCACCGCTGGCACCGTCAGGAGCCAGGCGACGGTGCAATCGACGTCATTAACATCTATGCCAAGCACAACCACGGAGGCTATGGCACGAGATTAGCTGCTGCTAAGGTTTCTGCCAGCAGCCGAGCATATGGATGAATGGTGTGCCACCATCCAAAGCTAGCTCGGTTTTGCCAAAGCTGGGGGCTTGCGACGAGCTAGCCCGCCGCAACCTCCCCAAGCGAGGCAACCACTCGTACTGCTAGCCGTACGGAGAGGGCCATCCCCACGGAGCAGTCCCCACCACGGCAGCCGCCGTGGGCGTTGCAGAATCAAGATTCCGACGATGTCTCGATGGCCTCTTCTGACCCTCGAGCACGTCCAGGCCAACATCGAGCCCCGGAGGATAGGCGGCGAGGAGACGCGCGCGTCGTCGTAGATCAACGCCGCGACGACCTCCGCCAGACCAACGGGTGCGAGGGCCTCAACATTGATGAGCCCGCGCTCGGTGTTGGTAGGTGCCTACCTTTTGAGGTTGGCTGCCCTGCCTTTACATGAGAACTGCGGCGAGTCTATTGGCCGTCCATTCACAGCTTCAAGCGAGAGATACCTGAGAAGTACGATGGGAGGTTGAACCCAGCAGAGTTCCCGAGCATGTACAACATCGTTGTTCAGGCTGCCGGGGGAAGAGATGAGATGGTCTTCACCGACTACTTCCCTTTGGCCCTCAAGTCCAATGTGAGGTCTTGGCTGATGCACCTTCCGGAGAACTTCATTTCGTCATGGGAAGACCTATGGCACGAGTTCATCGGTGCCTTCACCGGTGGCCACCAAGAGCCCGGCAGGCCCGGCGACATGCAACTTCTCCAGCAGAAGGAAGGAGAAAATCTCCGTCAGTATTTGGAGAGAAAGGGCAAGAAGTGTAGTAAGAAGCCAAATATCTATCCGGCAGCCGTTATAGCAGCTTTCCAGTCCAATGTGCAACCATCACATTCGTTCCAAGATGAACGTGCGGTTGCCCAAGACTGTGAAGGAGCTATACACACTGGTGGATAAGTGTGCTCGGATGGAGGAAGGAAGGAAGTTTCCCGGAGAGGAAATTGCACCAATGTTGATTCATAGGATGAGGATTAATCAACCAGTCAAAGAAAGGGCAAGAAGCATAGTAAGAAGCCAAGAGATAAGGCAGTGATGATTGTGGAAGGGTCGGGCACACCTAGTACCGGCAAGAAGGCCAAGGCTGAGGCCCCTGGCAAGGAAGGTGCCTGTCAGAGGGATTGACCATGGGAAACCTTGTCAACACCCTATAATATTTCAAGACATCAGGGCTAGTTGCACCCCTCACACCTTCAGGACGAAAGGACGACCCTCTGGGCCGCCTGGTACGACGTCCGGCTGCCAGAAGACGACGCGCCCCCAACAGGCTGCCCCAGGGGGCCGGCATCTAGCAGGCGGCCCTGTGCATCCTCAAAGTTTGCACCCACTTACTACAAAGAGACGGGGCGTGGCTACAGTACGACCTGCCACCCCCAAATCCAGGGCGGAACGTGGCCACAGTGCGAGCATACCAAGTGGACGCCCCTCGCCCGGCATGGCACTGTTGCCACGCAGCCCATGACATCACCTACGTCAGAGGGAGCCATGTTCCCATGATGGCGGGCCCTACCTGTCCGCGTGCCACTAGAAGATGGCAAATCCCTAATAGGCAGCATCGAGGGCGAGCCGACTCCTAGCAGGCGGCCCTTCTTCCCCTCGAAGTCAGCACACCATTAATCTGATGAGACGGGGTGTGTCTACAATGAATGCCCACCAGGCGGCGGCACTGTAGCTATGCGCCCCCCGACGAAGCCTCCATCATCAAGCAAGAAGCTATAGTATAAAGCGGTCAACCTGGCCCGCAGGTGGCAGGCCCTACCTGTCAGCCAACTTCACGGCAGCTGGCGGGACCCACCAAGTGGCGGGCCCTAGCAGCCGGCGGAGAAGCCGGCGCCTAGAGACACTGACGGCTGGGTCCTACACCCGGCCGAGTTACCATTGTACCCCTGGGGGTAGGCCTATATAAACCCTCCAGGCTCATCCATGCAGATGGTTCAGAACCCTAGCGAACACACACACACCCATAGAGAGAGGAGATAGAGCTAGCCTAGCCCTTCTTCCTCCTCTAGCCAAAACAGCTCAAGGAGCACACTTGTAGCTACTCTATTGATGATAGTCATCATGCGGAGACCCCACAGAGCAGGGCTAGGGGTGTTATCTCCACGGAGAGCCCCGAACTTGGGTAAGACTCGTAGGCGTTCGAGGTCTCGCTCACTCCCGCTTCTAGAGCCCGGTGACGTACTCCTGTCCCCCTCCATGATAAGCCACCCCATGGCATATGTCGCTAGATATCCCCGACATTTGGCGCCCACCATGGGGCTAAGTGCACCGTCGTCTGAAAACATGTTCTGGACGGGAACCCTCTTCCTTCCTGGCGAGCGTACCCAGCTGATACGTCTCCAACGTATCTATAACTTTTGATTGTTCCATGCTATATTATATCCTATTTTGGACATTATTGGGCTTTATTATACACTTTTATATTATTTTTGGGACTAACCTATTAACCGGAGGCCCGGCCCAAAATTGCTGCTTTTTGCCTATTTCAGAGTTTCGCAGAAAAAGAATATCAAACGAAGTCCAAACGGAATGAAACCTTCGGGAACGTGATTTTCGGAACGAACATGATCCAGAGGACTTGGACCCTACGTCAAGAAAGCAACCAGGAGGGCACGAGGTAGGGGGCGCACCTACCCCCCCCCAGGCACACCCTCCACCCTCGTGGGGCCCACGCTGCTCCACTGACGTACTTCTTCCTCCTATATATACCTACGTACCCCCAAGCTACCAGATACGGAGCCAAAACCCTAATTCCACCATCGTAACTTTCTGTATCCGTGAGATCCCATCTTGCGGCCTTTTCCGGAGCTCCGCTGGAGAGGGCATCGATCACTGAGGGCTTCTACATCAACACCATAGCCTCTCCGATGAAGTGTGAGTAGTTTACTTCAGACCTTCAGGTCCATAGTTATTAGCTAGATGGCTTCTTCTCTCTTTTTGGATCTCAATACAAAGTTCTCCCCCTCTCTTGTCGAGATCTATTCGATGTAATCTTATTTTGTGGTGTGTTTGTTGAGACCGATGAATTGTGGGTTTATGATCAAGTTTATCTATGAACAATATTTGAATCTTCTCTGAATTCTTTTATGTATGATTGGTTATCTTTGCAAGTCTCTTTGATTTATCAGTTTGGTTTGGCCTACAAGATTGATCTTTCTTGCAATGGGAGTAGTGCTTAGCTTTGGGTTCAATCTTGCAGTGTCCTTTCCTAGTGACAGTAGGGGCACAAAGGCACGTATTGTATTGTTGCCATTGAGGATAACAAGATGGGGTTTATTTCATATTGCATGAGTTTATCCCTCTACATCATGTCATCTTGCTTAAAGCGTTACTCTGTTCTTTTGAACTTAATACTTTAGATGCATGCTGGATAGCGGTCGATGTGTGGAGTAATAGTAGTAGATGCAGGCAGGAGTCGGTCTACTTATCTCGGACCTGATGCCTATATACATGATCATACCTAGATATTCTCATAACTATACTCAATTCTGTCAATTGCTCAACAGTAATTTGTTTACCCATCGTAATACTTATGCTCTCGAGAGAAGCCACTAGTGAAACCTATGGACCCCGGGTCTATTTTCCATCATATTAATCTTCCGTCAACAAGATATTTCCTTTTCCGTTTATTTTGCTTTCTTTACTTTGCATCTTTATCATAAAAATACCAAAAATGTTATCTTATCATATCTATCAGATCTCACTTTCATAGGTGACCGTGAAGGGATTGACAACCCCTTTATTGCATTGGTTGCGAGGATTTTATTTGTTTGTGTAGGTGCGAGGGACATGTGCGTGGCCTCCTACTGGATTGATACCTTGGTTCTCAAAAACTGAGGGAAATACTTACGCTACTTTGCTGCATCACCCTTTCCTCTTCAAGGGAAAACCAACGCAGTGCTCAAGAGGTAGCAAGAAGGATTTCTGGCACCGTTGCCGGGGAGTCTACGCAAAAGTCAGCATACCAAGTACCCATCACAAACCCTTATCTCCCGCATTACATTATTTGCCATTTGCCTCTCGTTTTCCTCTCCCACTTCACCCTTGCCGTTTTATTCTCCCTCTCTCTCCGTCCTCCTTCTCTTTCTCTATTTGCCTCTTTTTGCCCGTCTCTTGTTTGCTTCTGTGTTGGATTGCTTGCTTGTCACGATGGCTCAAGATAGTACCAAATTGTGTGACTTTACTAATACCAACAAAAATGATTTTATTAGCACTCCGATTGCTCCTCTTACCGATGTTGAATCTTGTGAAATTAATGCTGCTTTGTTGAATCTTGTCATGAAAGATCCGTTTTCCGGCCTTCCTAGTGAAGATGCCGCTACCCATCTAAACAAGTTTGTTGATTTGTGTGATATGCAAAAGAAGAAAGATGTGCACAATGATACTGTTAAATTGAAACTATTTCCTTTTTCGCTTAGGGATCGTGCTAAAGCTTGGTTTTCGTCTTTGCCTAAAAATAGTATTGATTCGTGGAATAAGTGCAAAGATGCTTTTATCTCTAAGTATTTTCCTCCCGCTAAGATCATCTCTCTTAGAAACGATATCATGAATTTTAAGCAACTTGATCATGAACATGTTGCACAAGCTTGGGAGAAGATTAAATTAATGATACGTAATTGCCCTACACATGGTTTGAATTTATGGATGATTATACAAACAATTTATGCCAGATTGAATTTTGCTTCTAGAAATATTTTAGATTCGACCGCGGGAGGCACTTTTATGGAAATCACTTTAGGAGAAGCTACTAAACTCCTAGATGATATTATGGTTAATTATTCTCAATGGCACACTCAAAGATCTACTAATAAGAAAGTGCATGCGATAGAAGAAATTAATGTTTTGAGTGGAAAGATGGATGAACTTATGAAATTATTTGCTAATAAAAGTGTTTCTTCTGATCCTAATGATATGCCTTTGTCTACTTTAATTGAGAATAATAATGAATCTTTGGATGTGAATTTTGTTGGTAGGAATAATTTTGGTAACAACGCATATAGAGGAAACTTGAATCCTAGGCCGTATCCTAGTAATTCCTCTAATAATTATGGTAATTACTACAACAAATCTAATGTAAATTTTAATAAGATACCCTCTGATTTTGAATCTAATATTAAAGAATTTATTACTTCGCAAAAGAATTTCAATGCTTTGATTGAAGAAAAATTGCTTAAGATTGATGAGTTGGCTAGGAATGTTGATAGAATTTCTCTTGATATTGAATCTTTGAAACATAGATCTATTCCACCTAAGCATGATATCAATGAGTCTCTCAAAGCCATGAGAATTTCCATTGATGAGTGCAAAGAAAGAACCGCTAGGATGCGTGCTAAGAAAGATTGCTTTATAAAAGTGTGTTCTTCTAGTTTCCATGATAATAAAGATGAAGATCTAAAATTTATTGATGTGTCTGTCCCCTATTAAATCTTTGTTTTGCAATATGAATCTTGATAATGATGGGATTGAATATGATCCACCTTTACCTAGAAGGCGTTCCAAAAATTCGGAGTCTTTAGATCTTGATGCTAAAATTGTTAAAACTGGGATTGAAGAGGTCAAAACTTTAAATATCAATGAACCCACTATTTTGGATTTCCAGGAATTTAATTATGATAATTGATATTTGATAGATTGTATTTCCTTGTTACAATCCATGATAAATTCTCCGCATGCTTATAGTCAAAATAAAGCCTTTACCAAACATATCGTTGATGCTTTGATGCAATCTTATGAAGAAAAACTTGAGTTGGAAGTTTCTATCCCTAGAAAACTTTATGATGAGTGGGAACCTACTATTAAAATTAAAATTAAAGATCATGAATGCTATGCTTTGTGTGATTTTGGTGCTAGTGTTTCCACGATTCCAAAGACTTTGTGTGATTTGCTAGGTTTCCGTGATTTTGATGATTGCTCTTCAAACTTGCACCTTGCGGATTCAACTATTAAGAAACCTATGGGAAGAATTAATGATGTTCTTATTGTTGCAAATAGGAATTATGTGCCCATAGATTTTATTGTTCTTGACATAGATTGCAATCTTTCATGTCCTATTATTCTTGGTAGACCTTTCCTTAGAACGATTGGTGCAATTATTGATATGAAGGAAGGGAATATTAGATTCCAATTTCCGTTAAGGAAAGGCATAGAACACTTCCCTAGAAAGAAAATTAAATTACCATATGAATCTATTATGAGAGCCACTTATGGATTGCCTACCAAAGATGGCAATACCTAGATCTATCCTTGCTTTTATGCCTAGCTAGGGGCGTTAAACGATAGCGCTTGTTGGGAGGCAACCCAATTTTATTTTTATTCCTTGCTTTTTGCTCCTGTTTAGTTATAAATAATTTATCTAGCCTCTGTTTTGGTTGTGTTTTTTGTGTTTAATTAGTGTTTTTGCCAAGTAGAACCGTTGGGAAGACTTGGGGAAAGTCTTTTTAATCTTGCTGTAAAAAACAGAAACTTTAGCGCTCACGAGAATTGCTGCCATTTTTATTTGGAAAGTGATATTTAGTTAATTATTTTTGCAGATGATTAATAAATAAATTCCTCACGTCCAGAAATTTATTTTAGAATTTTTGGGGTTCCATAACTTGCGTTAGCTACATATTACTACAGATTGTTCTGTTTTTGACAGATTCTGTTTTTCGTGTGTTGTTTGCTTATTTTGATGAATCTATGGCTAGTAAAATAGTTTATAAACCATAGAGAAGTTGGAATACAGTAGGTTTAACACCAATATAAATAAAGAATGGTTTCATTACACTACCTTTAAGTAGCATTTTGTTTTCTTTCGCTAACGGAGCTCACGAGATTTTCTACTTTAAGTTTTGTGTTGTGAAGTTTTCAAGTTTTGGCTGAAAGATTTGATGGATTATGGAACAAGGAGTGGAAAGAGCCTAAGATTGGGGATTCCCATGTCACCCCAAGATAATCTAAGGGTACCTAAAATCCTAAGCTTGGGGATGCCTCGGAAGGTATCCCCTCTTTCGTCTACTTCCATCGGTAACTTTACTTGGAGCTATATTTTTATTTACCACATGGTATGTGTTTTGCTTGGAGCATCTTGTATTATTTGAGTCTTTATTTGTTAGTTTTTCACAATCATCCTTGCTGGACACACCTTTTGAGAGAGACACACATGATTCAGAAATTGTTAGAATACTCTATGTGCTTCACTTATATCTTTTGAGTTATATAGTTTTTTGCTCTAGTGCTTCACTTATATCTTTTAGGGCATGGTGGTGGATTTGTCTTATAGAAACTATTGTTCTCTCATGCTTCACTTAGATTATTTTAAGAATCCTACAAAACATCATGGTAATTTGCTTTAATTATGTTAGGCATTCAAGATTAATAAAAAAATCTTATGAGTGTGTTGAATACTATGAGAAGTTTGATACTTGATAATTGTTTTGAGATATGGAGATGGTGCTATTAGAGTCGTGCTAGTTGAGTAGTTGTGAATTTGAGAAATGCTTGTGTTGAAGTTTGTGATTCCCGTAGCATGCACGTATGGTGAACCGTTATGTGAAGAAGTTGGAGCATGATTTATTTATTGATTGTCTTCCTTATGAGTGGCGGCCGGGGACGAGCGATGGTCTTTTCCTACCAATCTATCCCCCTAGGAGCATGCGCGTAGTACTTTGCTTTGATAACTAATAGATTTTTGCAATAAGTATGTGAGTTCTTTATGACTAATGTTGAGTCCATGGATTATACGCACTCTCACCCTTCCACCATTGCTAGCCTCTCTAATACCGCGCACCTTTCGCCGGTATCATACACCCACCATATACCTTCCTCAAAACAGCCACCATACCTACCTATCATGGCATTTCCATAGCCATTCCGAGATATATTTCCATGCAACTTTCCATCGTTCCATTTACTATGACACGCTCCATCATTGTCATATTGCTTTGCATGATCATGTAGTTGACATTTTAGTTGTGGCAAAGCCACCGTTCATAATTATTTCATACACGTCACTCATGCATCATTGCTATCCCGGTATACTGTCGGAGGCATTCATATAGAGTCATACTTTGTTGTAGTATCCAGTTGTAATCATTGAGTTGTAAATAAATAGAAGTGTGATGATCATCATTCATAGAGTATTGTCCCAAAAAAAGGCCAAAAAAAGAAGGCCCAAAAAATATATAAAAAGGGACAATACTACTATCCTTTTTTCCACACTTGTGCTTCAAAGTAGCACCATGATCTTCATGATAGAGAGTCTCCTACGTTATCACTTTCATATACTAGTGGGAATTTTTCATTATAGAACTTGGCTTGTATATTCCAATAATGGGCTTCCTCAAAATGCCCTAGGTCTTCGTGAGCAAGCGAGTTGGATGGACACCCACTTAGTTCTTTTTGTTGAGCTTTCATATACTTATAGCTCTACTGCATCTGTTGCATGGCAATGCCTACTCACTCACATTGATATCTATTAATGGGCATCTCCATAGCCCGTTGATACGCCTAGTTGATGTGAGACTATCTTCTCCCTTTTTGTCTTCTCCACAACCACCATTCTATTCCACATATAGTGTTATGTCCATGGCTCACGCTCATGTATTGCGTGAAGATTGGAGAAGTTTGAGAACACCAAAAGTATGAAACAATTGCTTGGCTTGTCATCGGGGTTGTGCATGATTTAAATACTTTGTGTGGTGAAGATGGAGCACAGCAAGACTATATGATTTTGTAGGGATAACTTTCTTTGGCCATGTTATTTTGAAGAGACATAATTGCTTAGTTAGTATGCTTGAAGTATTATTATTTCTATGTCAATATTAAACTTTTTTCTTGAATCTTTCGGATCTGAATATTCATACCACAATTAAGAGAATTACATTGAAATTATGCCAAGTAGCATTCCACATAAAAAAATTCTGTTTTTATCATTTACCTACTCGAGGACGAGCAGGAATTAAGCTTGGGGATGCATGATTCGTCTCCAACGTATCTATAATTTGTTATTATTTCGTGCTATATTATATCATGTTTTGGACATTATTGGGCTTTATTATACACTTTTATATTATTTTTGGGACTAACCTATTAACTGGAGGCCCAGCCCAGAATTGTTGTTTTTTGCCTATTTCAGAGTTTTGCAGAAAAAGAATAACAAACGGAGTCCAAACGGAATGAAACGTTCGGGAACGTGATTTTCGAAACGAACATGATCCAGAGGACTAGGACCCTATGTCAAGAAAGCAAC
>NC_041388.1:89962501-89968612 GCF_002162155.2 Triticum dicoccoides
CCCTCCACCCTCGTGGGGCCCATGTTGCTCCACTGACGTACTTCTTCCTCCTATATATACCTACGTACCCCCAAACTACCAGATACGGAGCCAAAACCCTAATTCCACTGCCCTAACTTTCTGTATCCGTGAGATCCCATCTTGGCGCCTTTCCCGGAGCTCCGCCGGAGGGGGCATCGATCACAGAGGGCTTCTACATCAACACCATAGCCTCTGTGATGAAGTGTGAGTAGTTTACTTCAAACCTTCGAGTCCATAGTTATTAGCTAGATGGCTTCTTCTCTCTTTTTGGATCTCAATACAAAGTTCTCCCCCTCTCTTGTGGAGATCTATTCGATGTAATCTTATTTTGCGGTGTGTTTGTTGAGACCGATGAATTGTGGGTTTATGATCAAGTTTATCTATGAACAATATTTGAATCTTCTCTGAGTTCTTTTATATATGATTGATTATCTTTGCAAGTCTCTTCGAATTATCAGTTTGGTTTGGCCTACTAGATTGATCTTTCTTGCAATGGGAGAAGTGCTTAGCTTTGGGTTCAATCTTGCGGTGTCCTTTCCAAGTGACAGTAGGGGCAGCAAGGCACGTATTGTATTGTTTCCATCGAGGATAACAAGATGGGGTCTATTTCATATTGCATGAGTTTATCCCTCTACATCATGTCATCTTGCTTAAAGCGTTACTCTGTTCTTTTGAACTTAATACTCTAGATGCATGCTGGATAGCGGTTGATGTGTGGAGTAATAGTAGTAGATGCAGGCAGGAGTCGGTCTACTTGTCTCGGACCTGATGCCTATATACATGATCATACCTAGATATTCTCATAACTATGCTCAATTCTGTCAATTGCTCAACAGTAATTTGTTTACCCACTGTAGTACTTATGCTCTCGAGAGAAGCCACTAGTGAAAGCTATGGCCCCCGGGTCTATTTTCCATCATATTAATCTTCCGTCAGCAAGCTATTTCCTTTTCCGTTTATTTTGCTTCTTTACTTTGCATCTTTATCATAAAAATACCAAAAATATTATCTTATCGTATCTATCAGATCTCACTTTCCTAAGTGACCGTGAAGGGATTGACAACCCCTATATTGCATTAGTTGCGAGGATTTTATTTGTTTGTGTAGGTGCGAGGGACTCGTGCGTGGCCTCCTACTAAATTGATACCTTGGTTCTCAAAAACTGAGGGAAATACTTACGCTACTTTGCTACATCACCCTTTCCTCTTCAAGGGAAAACCAACGCAGTGCTCAAGAGGTAGCACCAGCCCGACACGCCTGATGGCGTCTGCGTCAACACGCTTCTCGGCATGGAAGCTGCTTGCGCCACGAACCGCCTCGCCAATCTCATCGGTGGGATCAGCCTCACCGACGAGCTCGCGCCCGACGTGGGAGCGGCCAGCTCTAAGAGATGCCTCATTAACCTTCTCGGCAAGCTTAGCATCACCAACGAGCACGCCTCCAACTTGGATTCCGTTGGCTCCACCGACCTGCCCATCGACATGCTCATCGACTCCGATGTGGAATCCTCCGACATCTTCCCTAGCGACGTGGTGATCGTCGACGACCCGCTTCCTCCCGCGGCCAGCAACGCTAGCGCCAACACCGTCATGGAGGTGCTTGTCACTAGCCACGATGCAGCCTCCGACGGGGCTGGTCATGACCTGCTATAGGCGGCAATGCGGGGTTTGTCCGCGCCCGTGGCGGCTGACACCGATGGAGAAACATTGGAAACATTCCGCATCTTGCTCCTCGACAGCGCCAACAAGTTGGCGGCCATGAGGTGCCTCACTGAAGCCTACCAGCGTGAGATCGACCGCGCCGTGTGTGGCTCGCTGGCTGCTGGCAAACCCAGCTGAGTGGGTACCGTTTGGCAGCGTGGCGCAGCTGTCTCCAGCATGCTGGGAGCCGATCACCCAGTCTACACCACCTCGATGGAGAACTTGCACGCCGCCCAGGAGGCGGCAGACGAATTGGACCACCTGGAGGGTGACGAGCATCGCTGGATGACGGTGCGCCTCCAGTAGCGGTTACCGCGAAGCAGGAAGCCGGTCGCCGCATGGTGGAACCCGGTGTTCAAGTCGACCCCCCCCCCCCGCCGCCGCCATGAGCATGGGGCGACCTCCCGGTCCCCAACAGGCGGTGCCCGCGATCGGCGAGATCAAGAGCCAGCTGCTAGCCGCAGTCGGCACACATGCATCATGATTGAGCGCGACCAAGACGGCCGCCCAAGAGCAGTGGAACGGCGGGACGACTGTCCGCCTCCCCCGCGCAGGGAGAGGCACGCTTCCCCGCCGCCTATTGAGCATCCGACTCTCGGAGGCCGGCCAGGACCCCGTGAAGGAGTTGAAGAAAATGACGCCCGCCACCGAATCGACCGGCTTGCTCGGTCCCTGGCAGTAGAAGAAGACGCAATCGGCCCGACCTGTTTTGGCCCCCACATCCGCGACGAGCCCTGCCCCAAAGGTTTCTAGCTCCCTCAAGACACTCCCAAGTACAACGGCTCTGTGAAGCCGGAGGACTGGCTGGTCGACTATTCCATGGTCGTCAGCATAGCAAACAGCAACAAGCGCGTTGCCGTGAAGTACGTTTCGCTCATGCTCCAGGGCACGGCCGGGACATGGCTGAACAGCCTCAAGCCTTACATCGTCAACAGCTGGCTCGACTTTACCGATGTCTTCATCCATAACTTCACTAGCACCTACAAGCGGCCGCCCAAGCCTCGCCGGCTCTTCATGTGCGTCCAAGGCCCGGCTGAGTCCAAACGCGACTACTTGACATGCTGGGCTGAGTTGCACAACTCCTATGAAGGGGTGCACGAGGTTCAGGCCATAGAATACTTCACCACCGGGTGTAGAGAGGGCACCCTGCTCAAGCACAAGCTCCTGTGCGATGAACCGGCTATGCTGGACGAGCTGCTGATCATAGCGGATAAATACGCCACGGTCGACTCCTCCATGAAATCGGAGCTCCGGGTGGATGCATCTGGGAAGGTGATTCCCGCGGCTCCTCAGTCCTCGGCTGGTGACTCCAGTCGGCGACAACAGCAGAAGGACAACAAGCGCAAGGCCCAGCAGCCGGCTTCCAGCAGCCGACATGTAGCAACAGTTGAAGACCAGCGGCCAGAGGGGCAGCCCGGCCCCAAGTGTTAGAGGGGCGGCAAGCCCTCTTGGTTGCCCGCCTTCTCCTTCGAGCAAACACTTGATGCACCTTGCAAGTTCCACAGCGGCGCGATGCCATCCAACACACCACCCGAAAATGCCACTGGCTCACACGGATTGCTAAGGGCGAGGGCCTGCCGCCTCTAGCAGCCGGCCCGGCGCCGCCGCCTCCTCCAACGCTGGCTCTCCGTCTAGACGGCAGGCTCCAAGATGAGTTCCCCGAAGCCAACGCCACCTACGTCGTCTTCACTAGTGAAGCCGACGACAAGCACAGCCGACGCTAGCATCACCGGGAGGTGAACGTCGTCTCCTCACAGGTCCCGGAGTTCATGCAGTGGTCCAAGAGGCCTATCAGCTGGAGCCGCGCTGACCACCCGGCCGTGATGCCATCGCCGGGTTCCTATGCCATGGTGTTGGATTTCACCTTCTCAACGGAGAGGCGAGCTTGCCGCTTCACCCGAGTCCTGATAGACGGTGGTAGCAGCATCAACATCCTCTACTGCGACATCATGGAGAAGTTGGGCATCAAGGAGAAGCAGCTCCAGCCCAGTCGAACTGTCTTCCACGGCATTGTACCTGGACTTTCCTGCTCCCCAATCAGCAAGATCAAGATAGACATCCTGTTCGGAGACAAAGGTCATTTCCGCCGTGAGCCAATATGGTTCGAGGTGGTTGACCTAGACAGCCCCTACCACGCACTCTTGGGCCGGCCTGCGCCGGCCAAGTTCATGGCAGTACCGCACTATGCCTACCTCAAGATGAAAATCACAGGCACCAAGGGCATCATCACCATAGCCGGCGACTAACAGAAGTTGGCCGCATGTGCTGCTGCCAGCAGTCGGCTGGCCAAGCCCCTCGTCATTGCCGAAAAAAAGCGTCTCCTTGACCGGGTAGTGGCCATGGCCAGCAAGCACCCGGACATGCCATCCGACCCCAAGGATACAAAGGCTCTAGGCTCCTTCCAGACAGCCAAAGAAACCAAGAAGATCCCCTTAGACCCGGAGCACCCGGAGAGGCATGCGGTCATAGGGGCCAACCTTGACAGCAAATTGGAAAGCAAGCTCATCAATTTCCTCTGTGAGAATCAGGACATCTTCTCATGGTCTCCAAAAGACATGCCGGGTGTTCCAACGGATTTAGCCGAGCACAAGCTGCATGTAAGGCCGGATGCAAAGCCAGTCAAACAACCCCTACACCGCTTGTCAGAAGAGAAAAGAAGAATTGTTGGTGAAGAGATCGCCCGGCTTCTGGCAGCCGGCTTCATCATGGAAGTGTTCTACTCGGACTGGCTTGCCAACCCAGTCCTCGTGTTGAAGAAGAATAACAAGTGGCGCATGTGTATCGACTATACCAGCCTCAACAAACCCTGCCCCAAAGATCCATTTTCTCTACCTCGGATAGATCAAGTGATTGACTCCACAACCGGATGCGAGCTGTTGTCTTTCTTCAACGCTTATTCTGGTTACCACCAGATCTAGCTAAACTCGTCCTATCGGCTGAAGCCCGCCTTAATCACACCATTCGGAGCCTTCTACTACTTGACCATGATGTTTGGCTTGAGAAATGCCGGTGCCACGTTTCAGCGTTGCATGCAGAAGTGCCTCCTCAAGCAACTTGGCAGAAATGCCCACATCTATGTAGACGATATTGTGGTGAAGACGGAGAAGCGCGGCACCCTTCTGGAGGATCTCAAGGAGCCTATTGACAATTTGCGCCATTTTCAAATCAAGCTTAACCCGGAGAAATGTGTCTTTGGAGTACTGATGTCTACTACACAACCTTCTTCTTGTAGACATTGTTGGTCCTCCAAGTGCAGAGGTTTGTAGGACAGTAGCAAATTTCCCTCAAGTGGATGACCTAAGGTTTATCAATCCATTGGAGGCATAGAATGAAGATGGTCTCTCTCAAGCAACCCTACAACCAAATAACAAAGAGTCTCTTGTGTCCCCAACACACCCAATACAATGGTAAATTGTATAGGTGCACTAGTTCGGCGAAGAGATGGTGATACAAGTGCAATATGGATAGTAGGTATTGGTTTTTGTAATCTGAAAATATAAAAACAACAAGTTAGCAAGTGGTAAAAGTGAGCACAAACGGTATTGCAATGCTAGGAAATAATGCCTAGGGTTCATACTTTCACTAGTGCAAGTTATCTCAACAATAATAACATAATTGGATCATATAACTATCCCTCAACATGCAACAAAGAGTCACTCCAAAGTCACTAATAGCGGAGAACAAACGAAGAGATTATTGTAGGGTACGAAACCACCTCAAAGTTATCCTTTCTGATCGATCTATTCAAGAGTCCGTAGTAAAATAACATGAAGCTATTCTTTCCATTCAATCTATCCTAGAGTTCGTACTAGAATAACACCTTAAGACGCAAATCAACCAAAACCCTAATGTCACCTAGATACTCCAATGTCACCTCAACTATCTGTGGGTATGATTATACGATATGCATCACACAATCTCAGATTCATCTATTCAACCAACACAAAGAACTTCAAAGAGTGCCCAAAAGATTCTACCGGAGAGTCAAGACGAAAACGTGTGCCAACCCCTATGCATAAGTTCACGAGGTCACGGAACTCGCAAGTCGATCACCAAAACTTACATCAAGTGGATCACGTGATATCCCATTGTCACCACAGATAAGCACATGCAAGACATACATCAAGTGTTCTCAAATCCTTAAAGACTTAATCCGATAAGATAACTTCAAAGGGAAAACTCAATTCATCACAAGAGAGTAGAGGGGGAGAAACACCATAAGATCCTAATATAATAGAAAAGCTCGCGATACATCAAGATCGTTCCGAATCAAGAACACGAGAGAGAGAGAGAGAGCAAACACATAGCTACTGGTACATACCCTCAGCACCGAGGGTGAACTACTCCCTCCTTGTCATGGAGAGCGGCAGGATGATGAAGATGGCCATCG